>NC_083432.1:28732560-29041718 GCF_020745735.1 Hemiscyllium ocellatum
CGGCTCATCAACCATAATAGACGCTTATGGCTTATAAGTAATAGATGGTGGGAACAAGGGTTAATAAAAATGATCAATCCACAGTAAAACAATTGGAATAAAGATGGCAGCAAATACATATTGTATTAATGAAAATGTGAGTTTGTGCAAAGATTTGAAAAAATTGATTCCTATTTTTTGGTAGTGCCACTTATTCACTTGCTCAAAGAATTGCAAACATTTACATGACTACTTATCTATTAATAAAAGTAATCTCAGTCTGTGAGAACTATGTTAGATTCAGGACCTAAATCAATCAGATACAATATGGTCTGCAGAAGAAATGGGTGACTACTTCTAAAGAAATAAGTTGTCCATTGGCTTATGGGTTAAAGATTTCATTTATCACTCGAACTGCTTTGTCTGGTGGAAATCTACAGACTAAAGACCAGTTTAAAGGAAACTGAAGTGCTATATCAGCTAGCACCCCAAGAAGAATATAGACCACCAAGCTTCATCATTAATGGAACCAAGTTGATCTGGACCAATTTATCTATTTGTGGAATGCCATCTCATTTGATGTCACTGTGGACAAAGAAGTAGACAATTGACTTTCTAAAGCATTCAACACATTTGTGAGACTTTACAAGAAGTTTGGAGCAACCACAGCCTTAGATCACAAGCTAAACTCAATGTACAAAGCCATAGTTACCTCACTACACTTCTGTAAGGGTGCTGAGACATGAGTCTTGTACAGATGCCATGTAAGCCATCTCGAACACTTCCGAGACTCATCTTCGCAGCATCCTCAAGATCCACTAGAAAGATCATATCACAAACATTGAAGTTCTAGAAATTCCAGTATCAACAGCATTGAGGCCATCCTCTTGCAAAAGCAACTGTTTTTTGAGGATTACTTGCCTGAATGGATGACTGTTATTTGTCCAACACTATGTTGCATGGAGAGCTGACTACTGGCAAATAGAACAGAGGAGTACCAAACAAAAGTTTCAAGGACGTTCTGTAAACATCCTTGTCTGTGCGTCACATCAACTATTGCCAGTGGGAAGCATAGAAATGTCTTGTGACACTACCTCAGGAGAGCTGTACCATTGATACTGAGCAAACAGCCAGCATGATTAAAAAAAAGTATAGATCCAATTGCCCCCAGCATCAACTGTACCTGCACTTGCATCCATTGTGGAAGCATCTGCTGATCACTGATAGGCCTGACTAGCTACTTGCAACCCTTCATAAAATCTTTGTCCATAAGAAATATCAAGAGAGATCAGAATCAAGTAGGAGATGTAACAGAAGTGTCAATGTCTGCAACCATGAAGGAGGTAATAATAGGAGAGGCAGCTGCTCCACTGTGAAACTAGAAGTGAAGATCAGAATGAGTAGGAAACTCTGATGTGAGCAATCAACATGTGTGTTTCAAGTAATCTTTCCACAATTTAAAAGTATCGTATTTTGAATATAAGGCAGCAAACTAGTGTTAAAGCAGGAGGGCTAACGCTTGATTTTCTAAAACAACTTTAGTACAATCAATGGCGAGTTCTCAAAGGACAATATTCGATGGATTTGGATGGTAAAATAGAAAGGTATTAGCCAGTTAACAGTGAACCAGCCTTGCCTCAGTTAAAACATTAAATGGCTGAGTGATGTGAGAGACAGACAAGGCAAAGAGGATTTTACAGTTTAGGATTGTTGGCAATAAAAGCCCACTACATTGTTATGTGAGGATATAATTCTGTGTTTCTCGTGGATATGGGTGCTGTAAGCCCCCAAGTTAACAGAAATTTATAATGTTTGCTCTGGGGAAGCATGGAATTGCAGTCATAATTCCAGCACCTTTTACATGCAAATCAATGCCAACCATTGGTACAAGTTTTACAGTCTCTTTTCTAAACCTGTGGGAACAAAGAGCAAGATTGTTTACAAAATGGGGAGGTGGTACCTCGACAAAAAGAAAGGTATTTAACCTTTCTTTTATTTATCCATTCCCACCACATTGCTGACTCTTGTGAATGGTCATCTGGACCTGTCAAGAATCTGAGTTCTCCCAAATATAGGATTTGGCAATTTAACTTGGTGTCATTCTTGGAGTGTGGCTTTCTAAAAGTTTCTACTTTTAATGTTCTTTAAAGTGCTGACATTTTCAATGTTATTTGTCATTCATTTAACATCAGTGAGGCAGAAAGATGCCTCATCTAAATGAAACGAGTGACTCATTTAAAAATAGTAATCAGAGTTAAGTGAATCAACTATTGAGTGAAGAATACATATTTACGAATATTTCTTGGATCATTTAACATGCTTTATTTCAGCATTCAAAATAATTAAAAACATCTCAAATTATTATACATATACAAAATAGGTACATATCCATGTACTTGCCCCAGAAACTTCTGCCTCTTTTTTTCCCTCTAAAGTAGAAAAAAAAGGTGTATTGCCAAAAAGAAAAGCACAAAAAGGGCATTGAGATGATGAAACAGGAATGGCAAGGGAGAAAGGGATCCACATGCTTAACTTTGAAAAAAGACAGGTAGTTTGTGATGTTTCATTTGCACATAAAAGATTTAACCTACTGTATAGACAGACACTTCTAAATAGCACCGCATTTGGAAGAGAAATTCACTGTATTCCTAGAAAGGGAGTAATGTTTCTTAGCACCAGTCAAAGGTTCTTCAAGTTTATTGTGCTGTGCTGCACCACTTTAAGAGCCTAAGCATAAATAGCACCTTTCTTCTTATATATATTTTTTCTTATAGCTGTGTAACCTATCCCGGCACTTTGATTCACTGTGGCTTGTTAATACATTAGGTAACATTTTGTGTGAGGTAGCCCTATAAGTTTTGAACTGGAAGATGTGAGGATTTTTATCTTCTGCACTACAAAATAGCAAAGAACAGATGCTTTCTCACCACATGTAGAAGGACAATAACAAGCTTTTGACATTTTTTCAAATTTATTTTGCCACCTGAAAATGGTACATACAATCTTTCAGTTTTTTCTCTGCAGTGGTATATGGCAAAATGTCACCTGCAGTGATCTCTTAACTCCAGGGGAAGGTTTACACCTGACAAGTACTTTTTTCCTGTTGCCATAGAAACAGAGAACATAAAAAAGTGTCCTTGTAGTTGTCCCACCCGTCTTCAGGCCCGAAGTTTAAGCAAGTGGACCGTGGCTGTCGAATGAATTAGAATTCAATGCATAGAAAGTTTAGAGATGACTGCAAGTAAATTTCAAGTCCGTTTTACAAGAAGCAGACTGGGCCAATGTCAACACCAAATTCTTGATCAGCGCCACCAACATCCATAGGTGCAATGTCAATAATAGGCAGTCGTGATGTTTTCATCGTTTTGTATTCGAAGACTGTCCTGCCCCATTCGCCAGTATGTCTCTGTTGGTTAAAAAAACAAGAGTCATTACTAACTTGTGATAATGGGTGGAGTATCTAAGTCCTAATGTATCAAGTCCAATTATTTTCATTTTTATCACCTGTACAGACTGTTTATAATCCTTTCAATTTTGCTCAATGAAGTATCTTGACTCATTTTGTTTGCACGTCTCTAAGCATTAAAAATTCCAAACGCTGAGTGCACAAGTTGCTTGGTAAGGTGCATTAGATCTTACTAATTCTATTGGCTGTCTATTGTTAATGAACAAGATCAAAATGTGCTCAGAGATCCTGTATTTCCATTTTCTAAATGATAACGAAAAGACCTATTGCATTTCAAACTTACCGTGCAACCATCCTCAGAAACGGTGTATGTGAATCGACTGTTGCCTTCTGCTCTGATTTCAATTTCGTTGGAACCTTGGAGCAATACAGCCTTCTTCAGGTTACCAGCTTCCTCGTCCATGTAGGCAATGCTATTCTTACAGTGGTATGTGATGTTCTGGGTTGCCTCAGAGGACATCAAGCGCAGGAAGGTAATTTGGATTGCAACATCTCCAGCAAGGACACCATCATCACCACCATAGCCAAACTATAAAGAAAACAAATATAAGGTCAGGTTATTCTTAAAAGTTATTAATTGAAGATGGTTGACATGCAGTTTTGAAGCACTCTTCTGCTTTATTTATGCTGCCAATTGCATCATAAATAAAACATAATTAGACACAATAAATTTTAGCAGATAATCATTTGTGTTTTCTTTTGCGAATATACCTGGAAGCCACCATCCATGTTCTCGCCGAACCAGACATGCTTCTTCTCCTTTG
This sequence comes from Hemiscyllium ocellatum, assembly GCF_020745735.1. Classification (NCBI taxonomy): domain Eukaryota; kingdom Metazoa; phylum Chordata; class Chondrichthyes; order Orectolobiformes; family Hemiscylliidae; genus Hemiscyllium; species Hemiscyllium ocellatum. The sequence goes on from NC_083432.1 coordinate 28,736,770, forward strand.
GATTCTTGGTTGTGTACCAGTTCTTTTGTGGGATTGTCTGTGGGCTTGAGTAGACACAGGTCTCACCAGTTTCCATGTTACAGTATACACGGATAGCATCCAGAGTGCAGCCTTGGTTAGGATCAATCCAATAATCGCCTATGGAATAAATGGTAAAGATCATCAGTGTTCCATTCTTGCTTCATCAAGTTTGGCTTCAGTCAATTTGTATCGCATTTCATAATCTTTTTAGTGACATAATTCTGAACTTTTTATACTGGTATGTTTTGCTTTCATGAAACTTGTGTATGGCTATGATAGTCCCGACATGCAATGTTTTGTCTGGTTAATTTCAGCATTGGTTCTGTACAATATGGATATTTATTTTAAGTATTTAAACTCACCGCTCTTCCAATCTGGGTGGCACATCTTCAGGTCACGGCAGGTACGGGCTGGGTTCTTTCTGGTGCCTTCAGGGCTGCGGATGTTCTCAATCTGCTGGGTCAGGGATTTCAGAGTGGTGTCAATTTGAATGTCACGGTCTGCGACAGCCCCGGCATCATCAGCTCTGAAATAACGGAGTGGATCTGGGCCTTTGTCGGGTTGTGGTGCAGCGAATTGGAAGTCGAATCCTCCAGAAGATGGACCAGGTGGGCCAGGGATACCAGGAGGTCCAGGTGGGCCCTGGAAGGTGAACACAATTGTAGTTAAGTAAGGCTACATAGAAGCAGGTGAAGTTCATTCTAATTTGCAAACACAACAGCATCAGGAGAGACGTTACTTACAGCAGGACCCATGTCACCGTTACGACCACGAGGACCAGGTGGACCAATAGGACCAGGGAGACCACTAATACCATCTTTGCCAGGAGAACCAGAGGGACCAGCAGGACCCTGGTGGGAAGGAAAACACATTAACAAATGGTGCCAATGTAGTTTTATTAAAATATTCATGCAATTTGCCTAAAATTAAACGAAAGTTTAATCACTTAATTAAAGTGATTAGAAATCATGCTACACATTCCAAGTCATTCCTGTTTTCTTTAGAAATTGTTTCTTCTATTAAAACAATGTTTAAAGACTATATTATATATTAAAATACTGATGGACTTGAAAAGTGACATTGCTTTTATACAAATGAAGAATATACTTACACGTGGGCCAGCAGCACCTGAAGGACCAGCAGGACCTTGCTCACCAGGAGGACCCTGTGGGATTGCAGAAAATATTTCAATATGGGAAATACATAACAGGAAAGAACAATTTTAGACAGGGAATGGAGCTAAAGTTCTGAGATAAAAATGGATTACTTACAGGAGGACCAGGCAGACCTTGAATACCAGGGAAACCTCTGTGGCCTTTGATACCTCTTGAACCAGACTCACCAGCTTCACCTCTATCACCACGGGCACCAACTGCACCCTGAAGTGAAGTGAAAAGGAACTTATTTTAGTTGCTCATATTTTGTGTTTCACTCTTTACAATGTTGGAAAGCTACCAAATGTTCACTTTACTATTGCTAAAATTTCCTCTCTCAAGTTAACTAACACCATCTCTTGCAATTACATTTACACAGTTTGGTTTAGCGAATTTATTTTGGTGTTTTTGTTGATCAGTAATGAAGAAACCAAAATAGCTTAACTATTGATTATATCTAAATTGTATATCACCCAATTCATGTAAATATGCCAGTGTTTGCTGAGAATTTGTCAACAACTCTGAAAAGATGAGTGGTTATCTATTCAGCAAGCATAATTTTAAATAGCAGAGTTTACTTACCACAGGACCACGGGGACCCATTGGACCAGCAGGACCAGCAGGACCAGCAGCACCCTGAAGGTTAGAAAGAAACCCAGAGGTAAATATAATTTTCAAATTAATACATTAAAACTACATCATTGAAATCAGTATGTCTTAAATAATTCAAATTTTCAGTTTTGACTCTTTCAGAGACAAAATACTTTTACTCCATTAGCTACATTCATTCGGAATTAACAATGGAACGTGAACAAATGACTACATGCAATCTGCAGTTGTTCACTTTGGAAGCTAGGTTTTAACCTGACATTAAATGATAATTAACTGCATGATCTTTTAATCTGAATAAATATCTAATGTTGCAGGGCTGTACATTTAAAGAATTTGTCCAGAGTGCAAAATGCTGATAATTTTATGTATCCGTATGAAAATATTTTGAAAAAAGCATAATTACTGGTTCACCACGATCACCATTCTTGCCAGCAGGGCCAACTGGGCCAGGGGCACCAGGGGCACCAGGAGCACCGGGAGGACCAGATGGACCGGACTCACCACGATCACCCTACACAGGAATAACAGATTTGTTATAACACAATCAGCACAATCCAAAAGAAAGGTACTCAAACAATTAAATAATACTGGTGAACTTGAAATAGAGAAAAACTAACCTTAGGACCAGGAGCACCATCACGACCAGGAGCACCTTCAGCACCAGGGGCACCCTGAAAACAAGTACAATATAAATCTCAATATTTGATATTAAAATGCATCGGTTTCATTCTTTTCACCAACAATGTATTTGCACACAAATACAGATGTTGGTGCAAGAGATTTTACTTCACACACATTTTGAAGTTATTATTGACCCAAGCATACATAATGAGCTTGGACACAACTGGAGAAGGAAAACAGGATAAACTTCCTCTTAAGAAATCTTATGGCAACAGAAGAGAGCTTGACTTTTACTATTCAGTTGGCATGATTCATTTGATGTGACTGTGAAACAAAAATCACCTAACACCAATACTAAACTTGTAGAGATATCGCAGCAACCAGCAACTATTCAGTCTGGGCTTTACACCATGTGTTCAGAAGAATTTATCCCACCACATGCATGTAGACTGATGGAAACACAGCCTCAAAATGTACTTTAAGTCGTTCAGGGAGTTGGATTTGTGGAAGTATCAGAATAATTGACTTCAGGGTGAATTATTGCAAAGATGAAAATTTGGAATTTGCTAATTTATGCATCAATATAGTTAATTTTCATTGGACAGTTATTACCTGAAAGGTAAATGGGTAAATACATGGTAAATGAACGAAGGATCTGCATATACAAGTACACCAGTTAGAGTTAATTGCAGGTTAGCAAGGCCATAAAAAGCAGACTATTTCTTGAGGCATAGAAATAAGCAGGAGAGGTGTTATCTAAATCTGTATCAAACCATAGTTTAGAGTCGTAAAAAAGGATAGAGGCACAGGAGATGGTGCAGAGAAGATGTTCAAGGGTGATGCCAGAAATATCTGGCAAAAATATCAGGAAAGATTAAAGTGGAGCATGGATCCATGTTTTTGACATTTGTAAAGGTTTTGATAAAATGGATCCAGAAAGAATGTTTCCTTTTAGATGATATGTGGAAAAGGCATCAGTTAACACAGTCACCAAGAAGTCTAGAAGGAATATAGAACTTGTAAGCATAGGCAGTGATTGAAGCAAAGAGTATAGATTCATTTATGACAAGGAAAACAAGAATAGCAGATACAAGAAAGAAAGAAAAGAAAGCTATGATAATAAAGGAAGAAGACTGGGGAGAGGCTTGACAGAAGCCTATATGCTTTTATGGACTATTTGGATCAAATGAATTGTGTCCAGTGTATTTTCTTTGGTTCAGAAGAATTATGTGCTCAATTCTATTGATAAATGTGGTATGTCATCCTATTTGTGTTATGTGCTCTGATTGAAATGCTTTGCTCTGTTTCAGCTGGTGAAAGAAAGGTGATAAATTTTGAACAGAAGAGCTAATGTGTTTATATAATAATGCTTGGGGACAACAATGAGAAATCAATTGAAAAATCAAAACTTGAAGAAATGAAATTATTAACATCCTTACTTCACGACCAGATTCACCAGGTGGGCCAGCGATACCAGGAGGACCCATTGGGCCTGGGGGACCACGGTCACCAGGTGCACCAACTGGACCTTGTTTTCCAGGCTCACCCTAAACGACAGAGAAATAGTTTTTGCTTTGTGAGCATACGGACTTTGACCAAGAAACGATCGAACTTCATGGTTATAATGATAACACGACAAATCAAAGAGAATAAATGTGTTTTTTTTTATCAGAAGAACATCTTGATCTAGAGTCTGTTCATAAGCATTTATAAAGACAGCTAATTATCTTTAAATAAAACAAGTGCATTCTGTTAATTCCATGATAGAGTTTTCTGATAGCTCAGAAGCTTAGAAAAGATGTGGAATGTTGTATTCTGGTTGTATACTGCACATGAAGCATTGAAGAAAACCGATATTGTTCTGCAACTTACAGGTTTGCCTGGGAGACCCATGTTACCACGATCTCCTCTTTGTCCAGTCAAACCAACTACACCACGGGTTCCAGTAAGACCTTGAGGTCCAGGGATACCGGCTGGACCCTATGAGAAAAAGATGTACATAAAAGTTATAAAAGAACAGAAACAAATTGGTTTTATTTGTTCTAATAGACAGTTTGTCAAAACTATTCCTATTTAAAATCAGTCACTATTGGTTCATAAGGTAAGCATCTGAAACACTGAAGCCCCATTTCATGTTTTATTCAATAATATACAAAGATTAAGTACACTAGCTTTGGAAAATTTTTCCTGCCAAATTGGCAACAGTAGAGTGGAACAGCTTACAGTGGTTGACCCTTAGACTTCAATTGTTTGTCAGGAGGAGAAATGTGTCTTTGGAAGTGGGGCAAAATGTATGGTCACCCGTTATGCATGCCATCTGATAGTATGCATCACCATACAAATGAAAAACATGAATTTCACCATTACATATTTTGGTATGTTGCAGGTGTGGCTTAATATGTTTATTTACAAATCATCGTGTAAAAACAAGTAATTGAACTTCATCCTTATTGCAAGAGTAAAGTTCTCAATGTCTTTTGAAAATTGCACATTAGTTCATTGCTAAAAATGATTTTCTTAATTTCAAGTCTGTGTGTTTTAAGCCAAGCAAACTTACAGGTGGACCATCAGAGCCAGGAGAACCTTTCTCGCCAGGGGGACCAGGAAGACCAATAGCACCAGGTTCACCAGGGCGACCAACAGGACCAGTTTCACCACGAACACCTTTGGCACCTTCTTTTCCAGCTGGGCCAGATGGGCCAGGAGGACCAGCATTTCCCTACAAATGAATGCAGCAGTTAAAATGTGTATGTTCAAAAGCAATAATGATAGTAAAGAAACAGTTCAGAAAATGTCCTTACATTACCAACCAATATTGCTTATATTTTGCAATGATGTTAAAAGTTTGTCCAATATTGCATTCATATGTAAACAGCAAAGTCTGTATCCTACTGTCTCATGATTTTGAATATATTAACAAATAAACTGAATAAAACATTTTAAAATATTTTTAAAATGGTACTTACGCTTGGGCCAGGTGGACCAACTCTACCAGCAGCACCAGGGAAACCAGTGGCACCCTAAAACAAGATAGCAAATAGTTATAAGAATTAATTTTTTGCCTAAATTAATCAGGTTTGGATAGACATTTTCAGAATTATACGAAAATTCTTCTAGTAATTAATGATATGGAAGAAACAGCAATGAGTTTAAATAGCTCACCTATAAAATGGCTTTTGGCATATGTAAAATTCACTGTCTGCCATGTTTTGGCTCTGAGCTGACACCTCTGAATCAAGCTCAGTTGTCCCATTGCCACAGTCACAAACCCATGAAAGATATGAGTCTGTGGCCCAGAATTTCTGGTCAGCAGTTAAGCAAAGGTACTTGCCACTGACCTCGAGGAAAAATGTTCACAAAGATCCACCAATCTTTGTAGCATATCTTTTCCCTTTCCAGTCAGCAGTTTAAGTCCGATGCCATGTCGGAGGAATGCATGGGCCTACAACATGGACATCACCACGTAGGTAAGCTTCAACCTCATTGTTGCATTCACAGGTGGTAAAACAGGATGTTAAAAGCAATCTTCCTAGAACAACATTTATTTAAGGAAATGTGGAATTTCTATTATCACAGATAAATTTAATTTCCATCAATATTACTTCAGTTGTTCAGAGTTAGGGTGCCTGGATACAACTGTAAAGTTAGTATGCCAATAAAAACCCAGATAAGGTGTAACCTTTTGAAGGTTTTTACAGTAAGGCCAACAAAAGAATACAAATTCTCGTCAATTGCTGTGTGTGTGAATGGGTGTGTGTGGGTGGGGGGTGGGGTGGGGTGAAGTAAAATACTCAATAGTGCATCCTCTGGGGATGTGTGCAATGAATGTTTGGAATTCTGTTAACCTATTCATGTGGCAATTCCAAATGTTACAGTCAGTTTTTTCAATGGACTAATGACAATGAACACATCACTGCTGTTTAATCAAGGGAAATATATCACAATGGATAGGATAAAGAAACTGAATTTTGTGATCCCTGGATTCCAAAATGAACAAAGTACCAAATTTCAACACAGTAGCCTAAAAGAGGATTTCAGTCATTAGTCTGAAATAATTCAAAACATGAACTTACAGGTGGACCAGCAGGACCACGAGCACCTTTAGCACCAGGGGCACCAGTAGGACCCTGCGGAATTAGAAAAAAAAAGAAGTGGCTTTATATTAGGCGCTGACTTACATTAAAATGTGTCAGAAAATACAGTTCACTTTATAAGGTAAAAATCCAATTTTAGCTGAGAAAATCTTTGGTGCTTTTTTAATGGTTACTTACAGGAGGACCAGCAATTCCAACTGCACCAACAGGACCAGCAGGACCAGGATCACCCTTTGCTCCAGTATCACCAGGTTCACCTTTAGCACCAGGTTGACCATCTGCACCCTATTAAGAAAAGAAAGACTTAAATATTTTCAGCTAGGCAACACTGATGCTGTGCAAATTCCAATGTATATTGTCACCATGCTCTATGGGCAAGAAACAATATTATTAACAACAGTTGCTACAATCATTATGAGGTAGGGTAACAAAATTAATTTTACATGCCGAGCAAATGCTTAAATACCCAACATTAATTTTTCAAATTTACATGAAGGCCATTTGTACATGAATTTTCTGATAAACTCTATCAGCGAGCCTTATTTATTAATAAGTCATGATTTTTAATATGAAAAACATTCACAATACTTACAGGAGGACCAGCGAAACCAGCAGGACCAGGAGAACCAGGTTCACCACGTTCGCCCTAAACAGCAGAATAAAAGATCAGAGGCATCCATTACCGTCAATGAAAAATCCTTAGTTTTTGAGAAATGTCAAAAATATTGAATACTGTAAGAATTGAAAGATACAAAAGTGCTTTATGATGGATCTGACAGGCAGCTGGCAGTGGCTGTGATGCCATGCTTCCAGTTTTGCAGCTCACACCAGTTGCATGTTAGACCGACCAATAGCACAGGAGTCTTCACAAATGCATTTAATGTCCTGTATGGTTTCTTAAAATATTAATTACTCACAGTAGCACCGCGAGCACCAGCAGGACCTGAAGGACCAGGAGGACCAGCTTCACCCTACAAACAATATATATATAAAATATTATTACAACAAACAAAAACATAACATGAAAGTTTGGAATTAATATAATGCATTTAAAACTGTGATTTGGCTGTCCTTCATGAAAAGTTGTTTTGTTTTGTAAGTTATTGATTTTGAGAAAGGAATATGAGTTCTCAGGTGTTTACTGATGTTATTTCATGCATTGATTTTGCATGTACTTCACAGGTTATGCTATGTTGAGGATGCATGGTGCGTTTGATTCAGTTTATAGATCTGTTCAAAGCATTTTATCAAGGAAGTAACAAGAACCAGTGAAAACCATACCTTCTCACCAGGAGCTCCAGCATGTCCAGGTGGGCCAATTGCGCCAGTCATGCCCTAAGAAAATGATTGCATCTTGCAATTAGAACATAGAACGATACAGCACAGAACAGGCCCTTGGGCCCTCAATGTTGCGCTGACCTGTGAACTACTCTCAACTCGTCCCCCTACACTATCCCAAAATCATCCATGTGCTTATCTAAGGATTGTTTAAATCTCCCTAGTATCACAAAAACTGGTATTGTACTGAAACATAGAAGGATATGTTAATATGACCAATGTAAAATCTAACCATTTAAAAATAGAAGACATTAATTGAACTTGTGCTTCCAGTAGGAAAATATTTTCAATAGGAGTACAGGTAGGAGACAGGGCTGTCATATGACAGAATCAGTTCTCCAGCCTGAAATTCCATTGATCACAGTATCCTGCTAAGAGCGCTGGTCCAGGAATTTACCCAAAGCTTTCGAACTTACAGCAATGACCATGATCAGAACATTTAGAAAACAATTTGACTACTTACTCTCATTCCATCTTTGCCAGGAGCACCATCACTTCCCTTTGGACCTGCCTCACCCTTTGAAGAGAAAGAGAAGTCAAGGAAAGTTATTTTTCATCGCCTAAGTAAAAATGGCTAATAACAACTAACATCTTCAGAATATACAGTCGTTCAACACTTCAGTCAAAGCTAAAAGAATATTGCAAGATAACTGTGCAGTGTATACTCACTCTTCCACCCTTGGGACCAGGAAGACCACTAACACCAACAGCACCAGGCATACCCTGCAGACCAGGAGGACCCTGACCACCAGGAGCACCAACAGGACCAGCATCACCCTGAAAGGAATAAACAAGAGCTAATATTATGAGGTTATATGTGGCAAAAAGACTGTCTAAAGCCAAATGAATACTTCCAGAGTTACAATGAATGTCTTTTATATTTACTGAAACATTGTTACAATAATGTCTGGTGCACATGTTAAAGCAATGAGCAGCTCTGGAGGCTTCTCAACAGGTCATCTGAATGAGAAGTCTATGCCTCAATATATTGCTTACTTTTAAAAGGGCAATGGAATTTGAAAATATAAAGGTGTTATTCCACACACTCTCTTGTCTCTTGGGCAGCTCTCCTTGTGCTACTTCCATTTTACATGTGTGTCACGCTCAGGTATGAAGTTTAAGCTGATGAGGTTTATATGCCATTATGTTGGGTGGCTCAGTGGTTAGCATTGCTGCTCCACAGCACCAGGGACCCAGGCCCACCCAAAACTTGGGTGACTGTCTGTGTGGAGTTTGCACGTTCTTCCTATATCTGCGTGGCTTTCTGTGGGGTTCTCCGGTTTCCTCCCACAGACCAAAGATGTGCAAGTTTGGTGGGCTGGCCAAACTAAATCCCGTTGTCGTGTGCAGGCTAAGTTAATTAACCAATTGTAAATGCGGAGTTATGGTTACAGGGTGGGTCTGGGTAGGATGCTCTTCAGAGGGTTAGTGCAGACTCAATAGGCCAAAATGGCCTCTTCCTGCAGAAATTGTAGGGATTCTGTTGACAAAGCTATGCATCATAGTGCCATCCACTTCATATGTGCATGTACCCTCGTGTAATTAACTCCAATTCTTGCTGCATCCCTGTCCAGGCTAGAATACCAAATATATCCTAAAGTTCCAACTGCATCTCTGCTTGATCTCTGTATTGTCCATCCACAACCCAAGAATACAGACCTAATCCCAACCTTATAGCCAAGAACTGATGTATGCTTCACCCATCAGTTTAAAAGTCATGTGTACTTATTTCTAACTTCCTAAGTGTCTATCTCCATTCCATATATTTTCCAAAGAGCTTGCTACCTGAGAATTGCATTTGAATCCCATACCCCTCGTATACGTGCATACACAGCATTCACCTAGCCTAACCTCGGCAAGTGATCTTCTGTATGATGACGCATCTAGCACTATATTCCACTTCAAAACAAATTTGTAGAGGCAAACTAAGGCTGGTTTGAGATGAAGAAGCATCTGCAAGAGTAAACTTCATTTCTGGAATTGCAAGTATCATAAATTAATGTTTTTGATGTAGAAACCCCTTATTTAATGCCTTTAGTAAGTATGAAATCATTTTAGTCCTGATTCAAGGTCATTTCCTGTATGTTTTTGTGTGAAGATTTACCTTAGGGCCATCATTACCAGGAGCGCCAGGAGAACCACGAACACCTGGAGGGCCAGCGGCACCAGGAGGACCACGTTCACCATGGAAACCTTTTTCACCCTAAAGAAAATCACATTGTACCATTAGAAAATCAGACTGCACCAATTGAAAATTGCACAGAGTCAAATTCTGGGGCTGGATTTTTTTTTGGGTTTGCTTTTAATCAAAATTTCAATTATAAACTTACTCTTGAGCCAGGAGCACCGGGAGCACCAACATCACCAGGCAAGCCCTATTGTACAAAAATAAACAGTATTTAAAATCCGCAAAGGTCTCAGACAAGCCTTCACTACAGAACTTTCATAGTACTGCTTTTCCCTTCTCTTTTAAAATTGTCACATCATTTCTCCTTTATTGCCATCCAACCAAACAAATAATGTTCCATGACAAGACTGTCTACAAGACTTTCACTATGTGTATTTTTAATGACTAATTTAATCTACTCTAGAAAAACCTTCTCCTATTTAGAGTTTCCACAAATACAATGCCTTGTTTTCCTCTAATTAACTTTAATTTGCTATTCAGCAATCTAAGAAGCAAAATTAGAGAATCAGTCATTGGAGTGGGTAGTAATGCCACCTTCACAAAGATTTAGGACATTCAGTATTACATTCACATTAAACTAATACAATTCCTGTTTATAATCAAAGAGTGACTAAATCAGATAATGCTAAATATCTGGGAGTCATGGTAATCGATAATGCTGAATCAACTTCATAACTTATCAAAGATTATTTATTTGTCCATCTGTGGATGTACTTATTTCAAATAACATTGAAATCCTATTATGCTTGCAATCTTGCAATCTATGGTTGGGTCCTGATATATACACACCTGTTCGCCAGGTTTGCCAGCTTCACCAGCAGCACCGGGAGGACCTGGGAGACCCTGTGAAGGCACAATTGTGATAATGCGTATTAATAAAGTAGTAATGAAAGACCAAATCAGTGGTGCATTTTATGTTGGAAAGTTCTGAAGAGTATTGATGTTTTTATACCTGGAAGCCAGGAGGACCTGCGGGTCCCTGTTCACCTCTATCACCAGATGGACCCTGTTTGAAGAAAATAAATAAAGATTTAAGTCTTGATTTTGAATACTACATATTTCTTTCATTTTTACAATATATACTAACTATGGATTAACACGACTGATATCCAGTCCATCATGCATCCAATTCCTCATGTTATATACAAACATTAAAAATATTAATATAAAAAGTCACTGTACAACATATTTGTTAATATCTGGTTTTGTATAAATTTACAAAAGACAAAAGAGAATGGACACAATATTTTTATTTGCAGTGCTCACTTTAGCCAATCAATCTACAATGTAATGTTGGGGTTGCTTCATTTATTTTCCCTTATTGACTAGATTGTTACTTACAGCAGGACCAGCAGGACCAGGAGCACCAACTTCACCATCTTTGCCAGCAGGACCCTACAGGAGAACATAATTAAATGACACCCATTAGTGATAATCATCCAATTCAAATGCTACTCATTGAGTTTGCAATTCAGATTATTAAACATTATTAAAGGCTATGTTGAATCTGTAATATTATGAGATTGAGCAATTTGTATTACAACTTGTATTAAATTAATGAATGATAAGAATCATTAAAATATCAGTACAAGTATAATGGGAGTTAAGAGTAAGCAACATACTTACCACTGCGCCAACAGGACCAGCAATTCCTCTCTCACCAGATTTGCCAGGCTCACCCTATAGAATGCAATATATGAGTAATTACGGGCTCATGTGATTCATGTAAACTGGAGACCTTTTTAAGATAACATCTTGATAAACTGGATCTTATTAATTCATAAGGTTACATGTTGTTTGTTTCTAAAAAAAGCTTTGAACTAGGACTTTAATGTAGTAACAAAATTATCAAAACAAATCAATCCAGAAATACTGTATGTGATATCAGCCAGCTAAAAGCACCTAGATCTCATACAAAGAGCTCTATCCGCTAACAAAGGAGCTGAACTATTAAAACCTCTGCGGCCTTAAGTTGCAAAGTTAGCATTATGTCATTTACTACTGCACCTACCCATTCATTTCTAACTCTAAGCTGAAACTGAGATTAGTGTGATTACATTAAGGCATATATTAGTATGTTTTACAAAAACATATTTACTAAACAGAAGTTCATTTTTGTCCAAATTCTCACACTTTGGGCACTCGATGCTATCACACACTTTAATGGATGCTGGCTCTCATTATAATACATGCTTTGTGGTGTTTGATTTTGTTACTTACAGCAGCACCCTTAGGACCAGGGAAACCCATCACACCAGGCTGACCTCTTACACCAGCAGGACCAGGTGGACCAGGACGACCATCTTGACCAGCAGGACCCTGTTAGATTAATGTAGACTATCAAATATGGATAATTTGTAGGGTTGCCATAAACCTACACTTAAGAGGCTTTTACAGATTTTTTTGCTACGTTTGTTTAATACACAAGTAGTACAGTGCAAATTAAAATACAGAGCCATGCTTTCTTTAAGAGTTTCAAATCTGTTCACTCTTTATAATGACAGCCTGGTACATATCTGGTGAACAACTTTCAGCAAATATTCTAAAATATTTTCCTCAAGGAAATAAATACTTACAGGAGGACCAGGCTTTCCATCAGCACCTGGGCTGCCAGGGCTACCAGTCAGACCCTAAAATAATTTAAAAAAAGAATTAATATAGTGTGTAACAAATTCTTCAGAAATATTCTAATAATTTTTGCAGAATGAATTGCAGTTAGATAAGCAGTTAGATTGCACGCTATACTGCACTACAAGAAATCATAAAGGAAAATTACAGTGTTATTTGTATGTAAGCTGAGAAGAGCATTTTTCATGACATCAATAATGGAAGCCTGAACAAATAGCCAATAAAGAATACCGTCTCTATATATGAATAATCACAAAAGTTCTGTTAGAATGTATTTAGTAAAAACACTCTCAGAATCGCTTCATACTTTCCAAACTAAAGGAGACAATTGCTTTGTGATGTTTTACACTGAATTATATCAGGGATCAATCAGTGTCTTTATCACGTTTGATTTTCTGTGTTTGAATCAAGTATTTCATATAATTTAAAGATAAGTTAAATTTTGCCTCTTCTTTCAGCCTATTTTAAAAATTATACAAGATGTCTTAAGTTACTGTAAGAAAAGATATATTGTCTTCTGAGACAAGATATAGAACCAGATTTTCTTCAATTTGCTCATTTTAGCATAAGCTTAAAACAGGTAACAAATCAAAGGTAAAGTTTTGCATCTGGGTTTTAGTTATGAGTAATGAGGAAAGGAACTGTGTCCCTTTTTGAAGTATGGACATACCATCTTGCCATAAGCACTGCATAATGTATATGTCTTGTGAATATGTTGTTTGCATTTTTGGAATAATAGCTTTTGTAGTTCTCTATTGTGACAGATTTTTTAAAAATGTTGCTGAAGTGTTGGTCTGCTACCCTATCCTTGTCAAATACTCACTCTTGCACCGGGGAGACCAGCCTCACCAGGTCGGCCAGGTTCACCAGTGGCACCCTTGGGACCAAGAGGTCCTGGAGAACCACGCTCTCCTTGAATGCCCTGCAACAGGAAAGAAACAGAAACTGAGCAACTTGGAAGAATTTACAGATGATATAGTTCCTATAACAATGAACAGAATAGAAGAGCTTCAAAAGAATTTCCATACCTTGGGACCGATTGGACCATCTGAACCAGGGAAACCACGCAATCCAGGGCCACCCTGCAATGGAGAGAAAGTTAAGGGAACAAGATTATGCATCACCGCTGCTGCCTTAGAGTTTTTTGACATATTGGCTTACCAATTTAATATTACTCATAAAAATAGCATTTCTAACTTACACGTTCACCAGTGCTGCCAGGAAGACCCTGAATGCCAGGCTCACCACGGGCACCTCTCTTTCCTTCCTCACCAGCAGGGCCAGGGGGACCTTGGGGACCAGCAACACCCTAGAAAATATCAAAGTTACAATCAGTGACCATTCAATGGGGCAATTCACTCTTGTTGCATAGAGTGGTATTGGACAGTTGATCATATTTCCTATTACATTAAAACAAGTGAAACTGCTGAGTTCAAGTAATTGCTTAAAGTTTACGACAAATACTTACAGGTTCACCTTTTGCACCAGGTTCACCCTTGGAACCAGGGGCGCCAGCTTCACCCTAAAGGGACAAACAAATGCTATTAAACATCAGAAGTCAATTATGAATCAAGCTTCTTTTACAAAAAGTGATTTGGATCTTTCTGAAATCTTAGTGCTGAAATTTTACAGAGGCTTCATTGGTGTTCTGCTGTATGTCCAGTGGGACATCACCAGAGCCATTAAGAGAACAGTGAAAATTGCTGTTGGTATAATCTCCACAGATGTTTTACAGCTTTGATGTGAGAAGTACAGTGGGAGATCAATTGAATTCCATGGAAGGTCAGCTGTTTGATATTGTTTAATGTGGAGAGACCAGCTAGACTGCAGATAAAGTAAGAGCTAGGTTTCATTTTTTTAGTTAAAATATCTGCTTTTATGTACATACATGTGTTCGTATTGATGAATAGACTATGGCCAGTATTATTTTAAAATATTATATCAATGCAGCACAGCCATTTAGTTTTCTATGACTTGGATTGTACATCTTGGCTTTCATGTTAAGCTTTAGCACAACCCAGTTTTGGGCTGCTGAAGAAAATTTTCATCAGGCGCTTGTTTTCAAAATGAACACTTTATGTTTTGAGTGACAAGACCATAGTCTGAGTGACAAGTTCATGGTCTAATGTCCGAGAGCTCATGTGAATTGTAAAACACCCATTAAATCCAATCTCCCGCCTAATAGTGGGTCCATTTTACAGAAAACTGACTCAACTTTGGAAAAGAGGTCAAATCCTCAACAGGTAGGACAAACAGTAAGATAAAAGCTCACAGAAGAGAAATAAGAAATATTATGAAAGTTAATAGGGTAGAATGGAATAGGGATAAAGATGAAATACAAACCAAGTCACTGAAACTTTTCCTTTTATTTCAAACTGCTTTACTGACTTGGGGATATATCATTCTATGACTAATTATACAACTAACTTGAAGTCTGGAGAAAATACAAGTACATTCAAAGCTTCATTTGGTAGCATTTGTCACTTAAGATCTTGATGTAATGGCTGGTTCATGAATAGTCTAGACCCACTAACATTTGAAAGACTATTCTAATCTCCCTCTCAATGCAGTGGATGATGAGAAACAAGAAGATCCTGTGAATCTAGCAGCCACTTACCGTGTTACCCTTAGGACCAGTAGGTCCGACAGCACCTTGTGGGCCACTTGGTCCTCGTGGACCAGGGAAGCCAGGAGCACCAGAAATACCAGGAGCACCCTAGAACATAAACGGTCATAATATCACTCAGTGCAATCAGCATTTACCAGAAAATCCTAGTTCATCAAAGTAAGTCAGGAAGTGAATTGAATTATTTACTCACAGCTGCACCTTTGGCTCCAGGTTGACCATCAGTACCAGCAAGGCCCTAATGATGAATAAAAGAAAATATTAATGACATCAGTGTTTGAGAAAGCCAAGGCACATGTCAACATGAGTGACAGTCGTTTGAATTTTCAAACAGGTAGAATTAACTTATGTAGTCCAATTCAAGACAAGCAACACATGCCTGACTTGCCAGAAATGTTAACATCCCATTGAAGAATACCCCTAACCCCAACCTGATTTCCATCCTCCCAGCCACAAATACTTACAGGAGCGCCAGTTGGGCCAGCAGGTCCAGGGTTGCCAGGTTCACCACGAGCACCAGCAGGACCATCAGCACCACGACCACCAGCAGGACCAGCTTCACCCTAAAGGAAAATCAATCGATGAATTCTAACTGAACAAATTGCTTCATTTGTCTTTTGTGCTAGAATTCTAATGCAGCACAGAGAATGTCAGGTAGAAGTGACTAGGGCCTTTTCAAAGGACTGGCATTCCATCATTTCACTGGATTTAATTGAGTGGATGCCACGAGCATTTTGTTTGAGTCAGTAAAGCATATCATGATACGTCCCAGAAGTGAAGCATGTCTGACAACTTGAGTGTTGCAAAGTTAAATAATTCAGATCTGGGATTACAATCTGGGTGAAGACTGATGTTTTTCCAGACAGTGTTTGGTGTTCCCTTGAGGCTTTTCAGTTTGAACTAGATGAAGTGGCATCCTAGCATGTGCCCATCAAGCTGGCATCTCACCACACACTGATGACCAACTGTAATATCCATAATGGACAGAAATGCTTAAAATAGGAAAACATTGGATACTTAATAAGTTAAATCATTGAAAATAAATAATGGAACAATTATTCTTCAATTTCTACACTGTAAACTAAAATGGTATTTCACTCTAATTGGGCTAGGCCACAGAACACCAAAGGGGCTAAATGACCTATTGCCATGTTCCTAACTGCCATGTAATTCTCATAATCTTTATGTTATAAAAGTTTTAAAATTAATGCTTTGCAATATGCATGTGAACCTCATTTCAAGTTATTGCTCTTTTGTTTACTTCCTCTTGGTATCAGATATTAATCTATGAATACTCCAGGGGAAATCTTACACACTGTTCCCACCCTCGCCTTGACTGCCTCCATTTTGAAACTCAGACTGTAGTTCTCTTCAGAGGTACACCTTTGTTCTGATTCAGAATGAAAATGTTCAGGACTTAATGTCTGCCTTGGCATGAATAAAAGTCACTCCGTTCTCCTTAAGAGAATAGTTGAGAAGAGTTCACGAATATGTGTACTGTCAATGCACCACTAAGTGCAACTGAGAAACAGTCAACAGTATTCTTCTCACAGAAAAATTCCTTGGGGAAAAAAGTTAGGTATGTCTTTTCAATCCTAACTAGCAGCACAATGAGGAAGAATGTTGCCTGCAACCTTTATTCTCTAGGGACAGTTAGTGGAGTCATAGATAACTGTGTTCTCACACTAGAGAGATACACTGAAATCACCTGGATTAGGTACTGCAGCAATATTTTAAGGCATGAACAATTTGCACTGTATGTATGAGCCAAGTTGAAGCTAAAATTGTACTACAGAAGGAGCTTCCTCATTCATTTCTCTCCATTCAGAGTTATGCTTGCTCAGGTGACATCATGAAGAACATTACTTGTATTAGGGCACAGCTATAATTTTAATTGACAAAACTGTAGCATATAAATCATACCTTGGCACCAGGAGCACCAGGGAATCCAGGGGGACCAGCTGGACCAACAGGGCCCTGAAAGATAAGTATTTAGAACATGTTACATTCGGAAAAAGGGAAAACATAATCTGTAAATCTCATATAGAGTAATCAGTTGACACAAAGTACTTACAGGTGGGCCAGCAGCACCAGCAGCACCATCGTTACCACGAGCACCCTGCAATTGTTAAAGGAAGAGTTCATTGTTACCCAGTGGCAAAATGAGTCAAACAATAAATATCCAAGTAAACATCAAATAAGTTCTTAAAGCAGCAAATCGGATAGGTTTTCTAATTAGTTTATAAATATAATTTTGTACTTACAGCAGGACCAGGGGCACCAGGTCGACCTCGTTCACCAGGTTGACCACGAAGACCCTGTTCAAAGTAAAACATGTTACTTCTATTCATCATTATAACTGTAAAACCATATGGCATCATAGTTTTGCTTGCCAATGCTTGTGTGTAAACATATTGTACTATCTATCTACAAAAGGTAACAAATTTTGTTTAAAAGGTAGGCCCACCAATTTATAGGTGATTCCCTCTACCTTGGGCCTTATTGTCAACAGATCAGAGCAATGCCTAACAAAATGTATCTGTATGTGTATTTCCAGTTATTTAAGGTTTTCAATTAAGAATCTGCAGAAATATCAGTTGTAGGTTTTCCCATTTTTTTTTAGATTAGATTACTTACAGTGTGGAAACAGGCCCTTCAGCCCAACAAGTCCACACCAACCCGCCGAAGCGCAACCCACCCATACCCCTACATTTACCCCCTTTTACCTAACACTACGGGCAATTTATCCTGGCCAATTCACCTGACCCGCATATCTTTGGACTGTGGGAGGAAACCAGAGCACCCGGAGGAAACCCACGCAGACACAGGGAGAACATGCAAACTCCACACAGTTAGTCGCCTGAGTCGGGAATTGAACCCGGGTCTCCAGGCGCTGTGAGGCAGCAGTGCTAACCACTGTACCACCGTGCCGCCCATGAAGTGGTGTTCTCTGTTTTATCTTGATATCTACATTTTTCACATAATTCATGAACTGAAGAATGTGTAGATAGTAA
Source organism: Hemiscyllium ocellatum (assembly GCF_020745735.1). Lineage (NCBI taxonomy): Eukaryota > Metazoa > Chordata > Chondrichthyes > Orectolobiformes > Hemiscylliidae > Hemiscyllium > Hemiscyllium ocellatum. The sequence continues at coordinate 28,755,066 of NC_083432.1, forward strand.
CAGCAAACTGTTTTCCTAAGCAATATTAATATCAGTGTCATTTAGGCCTAGTGTGTTTTGTTCTTACAGCTGAGTTATGGTTATCAAACAAATGGACTGTGTATGATAAATTTACTTCTCCTGTATAGTAAGTTCTCACTGAACTATTTTTTTCAGGTTAATTTGCTTACCATTGCACCGGGGCTGCCATTTTCACCAGGAGCACCAGCTTCACCCTTTTAAAAGTAAAATGGAAGTCACAGTTAGAACACTGAGCTATTATTGCTCATATAATTATTGTGCACAACAGAAGAGAAAGTATTATTACAAAATTTGTCAATGGAACATGGAGGCATTACCTTAGGGCCAGCAGGTCCAGGATCACCCTTAGCACCATCCATACCATTGTAACCCTGTACAAAAAGGGAAAAGTTATGAGAAATAAGGCTCTACTAAACCAAACAAAAATTCAAAACAAAAAACATCTCTTTGAATTTAAATTACTGTACAAACTCAATCAGTGTTATTCACAGAAACTATCATTGTTGGCATACTAACGTATCATATTTGACTAAACTACAACTCACTCTGTGTCCTTTGATTCCTGGCAGTCCGGGAGTTCCAGGGAAACCACGAGCACCCTAAAATATAACAAACGATTGGTTAAAATATGGGAAATAGCTGAAAAGCTGTTTTGCACTTGCAAAGAATTATGTAAGGTGGATTCATTCATGCATTTTTGAAATTGAGGCAATGTATTTGAATGTTGACAATTTCAGAATGCACCCTTCCTCTTGGGCTGTAATCTGTGGCTTTTGTTTAGTAACTAACCACATGACAGAGAAGAAACTGACATACTAGGTGTCAGGCATGTTGCAATATCCTTATCAAGAAGTGTTGGTAGAAAATCCTTTACCTGAGGACCAGGGGCACCACGGTCACCAGGGCGACCAGGCTTGCCACTTTCACCCTATGGAAGAAAAGACAAAGGTCAGCCATTTGTAAACGGTCAATTATCTTGAATAAGGCACAAATATGCTCCTGAAATGCACATTTATGAATTTAGTTCTAATCAGTATGTTTCAAGGACTGGTTTTAAAATGTTATGCTATTAATTATCATACACTTTCAATATAAATTCAGTTTGGCAGAATTGATTGGACTCAATGGTTAAAAACAGATTCGTGAAATTAAAGCTGAATGTAACAAGCAATTCTGTCCAAAAACAGAAAGCAAGTAGCCAACTGTTGCATATTATTGTACTAAGTGAAGTTATAGACCATTTGATGCTACTTACATCATCACCATTCTTTCCAGGAGGGCCAGGAGGACCACGTGGACCCATTGGACCCTAAAATGTTTAAAATGCAAGGTCATAATATTAAGACATGGTAAACACAAGGAACTGGTATCTTGCAGTTCACTATTCTAAATAGCTAAGTTTCAATCTGTTAGTGAAACTGTGAGCGGGTATCACAATGCTTTCATACCCAGCATTTGTAAACTATCTTCACAAAGTGTCAATGGTTTTAAAAATGTCCCACCTTGTGGGAAATTATTTTGAAAATTGGAAATCATAAGTTTCTAAAACAAATTTAACATGAATCAACATGATGATCTGAACTGCAGTGACTTTTATTTTACTGAATACTTACAGGTGCACCTGGTTCACCAGGTTCTCCTTGGTGTCCCTGGAATCCTTGAGGACCCTAAAGATTAAAAAAACATAGCGCACATTTTAACCATCATGGTCTTTCCATGTATTCGGAATCTATATTACATTCCAATTAAAGTTCTGCACTCCTTCTTCACAACTGAAAATGATTAACATTTTATATTTTAAATATGTATTAATTCCATTGATATTTAGCTTTTTTTATTCAGTAGTCAATGATCAACTGGTATTTTAGGAAAAGGCATTTGCATACTTACGGGTGTACCAGGTGGGCCGGGAGCTCCTCTGGGACCCATTGGACCCTAGGATACAAACATGGTTCATTAGTAAAAAGGCACAGTCTTATGGATCTTTGCAACTTGTTTTTTAACCTTACATTGGAAATAAAAGTATGATGATATGTCAAAATTCATTACATCAAAAACTAAATTCTAATCTGTATCCTCAAGCCAATGACTCTACTCTTTCCTGATCTTACGTTAACAGTTTTATTGCTCTAAACCATTCATTGTTACAGACTTTCTTCCTGCTAGGTCAAAGTTAATTGTACATTACGCCACTCTCAGGTGGTCACATGTAACTTACTTAATTTGGGAGTGTCAAACTGACATAAAACATTATAACTTTCACAGGGCCATTGTTGCATCTTCTATGTATTGTAAGGAAAAGGGAAAGATGGGCTCATACCATAGGTCCGGGCATTGGAATACCACCAGATGTTTTCTCACTAAAGCCACTCATCTGAGGGAGGAAGTTCTGGAAGAAAACAAAGTGATTTTAGATGCCTGTGGCCTGTGAGATGTATTGAAAATTATTAGACCCATTGCACTTTGTATTTCATTAGGTAAGTATTGAAGGCCACTTACTCCGCCAAGGCCAGATGTTCCAGGTGGACCAGGTGGACCAGGGGGGCCATCACGACCTGGAGATCCTGGGATTCCATCTCTTCCTGGTAAACCTGGAAGTCCCTAAAAATGCAAAAAAATGTTCAGTGTTACAGATGAAAATATTGTGTATATCACTTCACTTTAGTTGCAATCATAGCCCCAGCAACATTTTTAGCTATTATCATCTCTTCAGTTGTCACTTCCTGTTTACCATCATTTCCTGTCTCTAAAGCCTCTCCATCATTGGCAAAGGATTCCAATTCATTTTAATACAACCCCATAAGAATAATACCAGCAATTAATTGTGAATGATTATAATACATTTAACTTCAAGCCCTCTGTATTTTAATAGTTATTTTTACATATAGTGTCTATGAATAGTTGCTCTTTTGTCTTTCAGTTATCCTTTTGGACATTTTGTAGCTTTTTAAAAAGTTATGTCATAATTAAGGACCTTACAACTTGGAGGCAATAATGGCACATTTGTTTCAATAAGATAGTAACAATCAACTTACTCTATCACCTTTAGGACCAGGTTCTCCCTTGGGGCCTTGAGGTCCCTGAAAAAAAGGTATTGTATTATAATTAGATTTGCAAAAAAAAGTAAAGTTAATAAATTTATTGTAAATTTAAGGTTTTTTTGACCTGTAAATAAAAAAAATTCCTATTTACCTGAATACCAGGGCCAGAGGAATACTGGAAAAAAAAGACAATTAATTGAGTTAGTATTTGGATATATGTTACAAGTAGCTGTGCAAATATGTCATTGTCATATTCGTGAAGTAAAACATGATGTACTTACTGTTTCTCCGCCATCTGCTGTAAGAGAATTAAAAAAAATTAATCCACATACACATTTTTCTCAAATAACATAGCATTGTAATTATTGTTCAGAAATGGCAGATAATTTATTTACTGTGCATATGTTTTGAGGGAGGAGAGAATGACAGAAAATAACTTTTAAGATTCCTTCCTGTTTTAGCTCTACTTGAGGCTGTGACATGTTCATTGAATCGTTCAATGATGTCATAGTTAAAATTTATTTTTTTTTAAAAAGGAAACCCAAAGTGCTTAAACAAAACTTTTTTTTCAGATCAAACGATTCAGAAAACGACAACAATATGGGGGTTGCTTTATCAAAGGCACTCACTTAAAATTAAAAGTGGCTTATTTATATTTATTCTGACTGTGTTTATTGTAATTTTCTCCTTACATAACCCGATAATCTCCACTGTCACTTTCACCATAAAATGACAAATCGTTTCTTAACAAACTATAAATGTTGACTCACTAGTATGTAACCATTACTGTTTTGAATTGAATTCATCCAAACTCTCAAAGGCAATGTGCATTTTGGCACTAGTTACAATCACGTTGAGAATTGTCCATTTGGATGGATACTTCCTCCCAATTCCAATTGCTGCCTAGTGCCTACTATTGCTACCTTTTCCTCAGCTGCTTTGCTGTTGATAATTGAATTTGGTAGCGTTGCGCGAGAATCTAACATAAATCGCTGGACGTGGGCTCAAGGACGACCTTTAGCCCCTTGAAATAATTGACCTAGGCGCTTGCAAGAGGGACCAGAGCAAACACTTACGTTCTTGGCTGGGGCAGACGGGGCAGCATTCTCCAGGGCGGATTTCAGCATCGGGGCAGTCGCTAGTTTCCTCGCAGATTATGTCGTCACAAAGGACCCGGCCACTGTCACAGACGCAAATCTGACAGGGCTGGGGTTTCCAGATGTCCTTGTCTTCGTACTGATTTCCATCCTTGTAGCAGCTCGATCCGCTATCTGAGAATTAATTGGGATATAATATAAAACCAGGTGATACCGAGCGCCCTCTAATGCGCAGAAAGGCAAAAAGGTGACAAATGCCCCAAATTCAAAGGGACTAGAAAATTCATGCAGATTCATGTTTATCTATTTATTTTGTGCCACAAACAGCAAAAGGCGGAACTGATAACGCTATTCCTCTATATTTAAAGCAAAACATGCATTTTGATATTTGTGACATTAAACACAAGACTTGCCTAGTTTCAAAAATGCACCCTTTATTTAGCTCTTTATTTTCAAGGGACTTCCTTTACTTTACACTGATATTATTTAACGGAACACGTTGCTTTGAGTGTTAAAAGCTTTCAAGCCAAGAATATCAGGTGAAAGATTCAACAGATGGCGTTCAAGCTCCACCTCAGATTTTCTGACCAGTGTCAAATTGGCACTGCAGGCAGGAGGCTGGAAGAACACAGCAAGTCAGTCAGCATCAGGAGGTGCAGAAGTCGCTGTTTCGGGTATAACCGTTTTTTTCACTGCAGCCAGCAGTGAACTGCACAAAAATGCACCCGACTCAAACAAGGTATTTTAGTCAATTGTGCTGTAATTTTATTTAAAACACGTTAGTGCAGAATTGTTATGTGGTGCTGGAGTAAATCAGAGCTAAAGTGGATTTCTGAAGTAGAATCATATTGGACTCGAAACTTTAACTCTGTCTCTCTCTCCACAAATGCTACCAGACTAGCTGAGTTTTGTTTTGCCAGCACTGAGTTTTTGTAAAATTAGAACATGATTGTCTTGGAAAAAAATGCTTTTTCAATAGCTACAATTTTACATGTTGTCTAGAGATGGCGCTATTGAGCCATAGCACTGGACTGCTCGCAACTTGTCTGGGTTTCAATATGATATCCCAACATCTGGATTGTCTCTACTCCGAACACTAACTTTGTTTTTCTGAAACAACTTAATTTCTTGGCTTAAACTGTAAATACGCAAATTTTCAGAATTGGAACGATTTCGATTTTCTTTAAAGCTATCTTATGCCAGTAATTCAATTGTACCTGCAAACTAAATTTCTAACTAGGTAAAATCACTAAAAATCAAATCTAGATTTTACCCCTTAATGTATTTTACTCGCTTTAATGATGTTCTAAGTGTATTTTAATTCACGCTGCTGTCTGTTCTCCTTCTCCTTGACACTATTTTCCATTTGGAACCAATTCATTCGAAATTCGCCACAAAGGATCTGTTCCAAAGTGACACACCCACTACCAAATGCAGCTGCTTTCAACCAGTTATCTGGAAAATACTCCTTCACTTCCAACTAAAATGGTCTTTGTTCTGAATGCCTTTCTTAAACAGGGTGGATACAACAATTCTGCAGGTTGGCGTAGAAGTTAGACAGTCCGACAGCCAAGTAATACACAAATGTGGTTTCTTTTAATGCACCCCATCCCCTAGGGATCGAAAAAGCTATTCCATAAAAGGAAATTCGTTGCAGTAAACTATTTCAAATCGTTTACATAGTTCAAAACAAAACTCAACAAGCGTTCGGAAAACTCCAAACATTACCATCTGAAACTAACAACATCAGGGGAATATTGCCTGACTTTTTTTTGAATCTGCAATCCTGCAAGTCAATTTCACCTTACAGCTTTCTGTGGGCAAACTTTCAATGCAATTCAAAGTTGTGCATCCCTCTCCTGTTAATTGTCGATCGTCGCGTTCGCCTCTTTAGCGGGCGGTAGACGGGAGACTTTTCAAACCGTTTCTTCAGCGTGAAACAAGGAAAACGAGAAAGCAACACTTACTGTCATCGTCCGCTTGACATCTTCCCACCACTAACGTTGCTGCTAGTAACAGCAAAGTCCGCGTATCCACAAAGCTGAACATGTCTAAATATTAGACATGTAGACTCTTTGGGGTAAAAAGGGGAAACTTTCTTTAGCGTCCGGACATACAATGGTTCTGGTGTGTAATTCCAAGCTTCAGCACCGTGCCCCAGCAGAAACTTCCTACTGTTCCGTTTGCCGATCGCCTGTCCTTTTATGTGTGCCATGGCTTTGGAGGTGTGAACCGTTGCCGCCCATCTCCAGGCAGACAACACCCCCCACTCCCCACCACCACCCCACCCCAACCCAGTCTCCTCCTCCGGTTGGAAACCAGCGAAGTCCCCGCCTGCGGGAGGATCCAATTGTCCTTGACCATCCACCACCATGTACATAGATACCTTCCTCCAATCGGGATGGAACGAGGGAATTCTGGACGGCTGGTCTGAGCCGCCATGTGGCTGTTGGACTCACACTTGCACTCCACCCCCACCCCCTCACCCCCCCCCCCCCCAACCCCGATGCAAGACCCATTTAATTTGATGAACCATAATTTTTTTTTCGAAAACATATTCTTCTTCAGGCAAAGGCACATCATTTCTCAAAGGCATTTTTTTTTAAGTTGGCTACATTTCAGAGGCTGTTCGGAGTAGAGAGACACGTTGAAGCATGACTCGGTCAAAGAGGGGCTGGAAAACTCTCAAGCAAAGGAACGGCTTCGCTCTCCCTAACCCAGCATACACGTAATCACTTTTATTGATACGCCAACTCATCAGTTTTTTTCCAACAAAAAAAGTTGTGAAGCAACACAATTTGACTGAAGAAACCTCCAAGAAACCAGAGTTTTTTTTATAAAAAAGACCCAAATCCAAACGTTTAGATGGGAACTGATTTAAATACAGAAATAAGTCAAATTGTCAATGTTTTCTGCATCTTAGTCCCCGTTACAGAATCACCCGTCGCCTGATGTGAACCTAACAGGGAGATTACTCTGTATTCATGGGAATGCACGGGCATTTTTGATCAGCAGCATTAGAATCGAAATATATAAACCCCAAAGCTCATCAACCTGAAGGGTTTTGACAACGGCATTATTCCCTGATCGGAACTCGATTGGTTTGAACTTGAAACATTCGCGCCTTGTTAGGATTGCATGTGTTTTTGTTTTGTTTGCAACAATTTGATTGTTACTGTATAAACAGCACCTGTGAGGATGATGGATTTTGTTTTCTCTTGCTAGCCTCAGTACTCTCATCTCCATAAGGATGTCTTGGTGTGGGGGTTGGGGAAGTGATATGTGGCACAGAGACTGGGAAATAACATCGAAATCAACGTGTCGCCGAATCATCCTGCTCCGAGTATTTAATGATTTGGGATGTGGCGCTTGATCGAAATCTGTCGTGTATTGTAATCCCTTTGAGAAGCAGCAATGAATGTTTCAGTCAGTCGTTCAAACTCTAACAATTCAGCTTCCTATTCTTAGCCGTTTAAAGAATAATTCCATAAAGTAACCACCAATTCGTTTCAGAACAAACTAACGGCTAAAGGGAACTCCCAGAGCTGAACATGCTAAATTCTTCCCCAGTCAGGATAACCCTTTTCTCATAACGTGGCGGGTATTATAGAACCTAAAGTTCAGGTCACGGGCGGTGTATTAATGTGTTTTGTTCAGCTCACTTTCTGATCGTTTGGTGAATTGACGATGCGCCTGAAAACGGTTTTGCAAAGCCCGCAGTGGACGTGGTAACGACGCTAGTCTGCAGTTAAGATCACCAAGAGGCAACAGTTGAGCAAAGTTCCCTATCGGCTGCATGTTTTCCAGCGCTAAACCATGAACGGAGCACTCCAAGACGGGGTAGGGGTTGGGGGAGAAGAGGTTTGGCAGGATTTAGAGGGTGCATTGCTTCAGATGTAATAATAGCTGAGAATAATTGGGATTTCACGTTAAAAAAAATCACAGCTGCTGTGTTCACCTTCCACTTCGTTTTAATACATTGCGCATTTTAACACGTTTTGAGAGTTGGGTCCATCTTGGCTGATGATTGGGCTTCAATTTAGCGATTGGTGCAAAACGCAAGGATACTGGTCCCGAAGTGGTCTCTCTCTCTCGCTCTGCCTGAACTGACAGTTCCCCCAAGCACAACTATTGCCTGATGCCTCTGAGCTCGACCTCAGGAGACTCCTATCAGCTTCCCCTTACGTAACAGTGGAAGAATTGTTGGTGGCGCGGAACTGTTTTGTTTTACTTGGAGACCTCTGAGGGAGAAGGTTCTACAGGTGGTGTTGGTGTGGGCGGGGGGTCAAACTCCCGTTTGCATAAATCGCAGGTGAAGACCTAATACAGTTGAGGAGGGCTCGGTGCACTCATACAAACCAGGCGGAATCAAAAAAGAAACACCAGTCAGCGTCGGTCATCTAAACCAAATCAAAAAGATGAGCTATATATATATATATATACACATACATACACACATACATGCATATATATATATATATGTGTGTGTGTGTTTCCCTGTTGAAGCTGTAGTATTGACTCAAACTATCCCAAAAAATAATGTTCTCCCAAACTGCACAATGATTTCTCTCTCTGATACCGAGTAGACAGTTCAACATCTGGGATGCGTTAAACTCGCTTACATCAACACTATTCCAGTTACAGATGGGATGTATTAGTTAACATGTTTTTTGGATCCGAAAGAAGAGGGCAATAATGTCAGTTGCAATGGCGTTATGATATTCACTATAATAATGTGCGCACAAAATAGTTAAAGATTCCGATTACAATCATTGTACTGTTTTGGCAAAATTAAAATCAACGTTGTTTCTTAAATTGTTTTGGTGCAAGTACCAATTTCCCATCGAACGAGCTCACAAACCCGATCGGTGCCTGCAGTGTCTACGTGGTGCTCTTTAGAGAAGTAGGTGCGGTGTGGGGGAGGCTAGCTTTCTTGTAGAGGAATCACACTCATTACATTTCCCCTTCCCAGACCCTCGTTTCACAATGCATAAGTCAAAGCGAAAATTACACCAAACGCTGCTGTAAAACATCAACTTGCTTGTATTTCTCAACTTTAAAAGAAAGCAGAAATACTCTCAGCATTTATGAGCCGAGCCACCAATCTGCTTCTTCCATCTTAGCACAAATGTTAGAGATTTGCCATTTCGGTAGTGACCCTAACTCTAAGCCAGGGACAGCCAGGTTCAGACCTGCACCAGACGTGTGTCTTATCATCTCTGAGCAACTTGATTACAAAATATCTTGGAGTGGATTCTGTGATTTAGACCAGTCAGGTTAACTTCGGTGGTGGGGGTGTGGGGGAAGGGGGAGGGGGGATGGAATTCCACAAACAATCGTTTGGCATCAACATGGAACAAAACAGTGGATTGTTTAACAAGTGTCAGCACAGACTTACTCAGAAAAATCGAATTGAACAAGCTGGAGATTTATGAAGAGGTAACGGGGCAGTATTACAGTGGACTACTTGGGCTTCTAAAGAGCATTGGATACAATGCACACAACAATCTTGTGAGGAAAGTTATAGGTCATGGGATAAAAGGAACAGTAGCATTATTACCTGAGAGATAGGAGAGAGGGAATAATTGTGGGTATTTTTCAGGCTGGAAAAAAATTTGTAGTGGAGTTCCTCGGGGGTCAGAACTGGGACCTTTGCTTTTCCTGATATCCAAAGGATCTAGATTTTACGTCCAGGGGACAATTTCAATGTTTGCTGATGATACAAAGTTTGGGAGAATTGTAAACTGTGAGGAGGACAGTGTAGCACTCCAAAGGAACATTGATATATTGGAGGAGATGAGCTCACAAACCCTGTGGTGCCTGCAGTGTCTACGTGGTGCTCTTGGATAAATAGGTGCAGTGTAAGGGAGGCCAGCTTTCTTATAGAGGAATCACACTCATTACATTTTCCCCTCCCGTATCCTCATTTCACAATGCATTAGTCAAACTGGAAGGTGGTCGATGAAGTTCAATGTGTAGAAGTGTGAAGTGATACACTCTGGTACAAACAGCACAGAAGAAAATGAAGGGAACTATTCTCAATGGTGTGCAGGACCATAAAGATTTGGATATATATGTACTTCAGTTATTAAAGATGACAGAGTAGGGTCAGATTAAGCATATAGTACTATCAGTTTCATAAATAGAGAACTGAGTGGCATGTATGGATGGACAATAATGAACTTACAAGGGATGCTGGCTAGCCATCAGCTAGAATATTGTGTACATTTCTGGGCTACACACCGTAGGAAGGATGTGAATGCTTTGGAGACATTGCAGGAGATGTTCATGAAAATAACTCCATGGATACACCAAGAGGAATGCATGGAGAAGGTGGGATTATTTCCCTTGGAGAGAAGGCTAAGAGGAGATTGGATAGAAATTTTCAAAATCATGAGGTTTCCAGACAGAGTGAGTCAGGAGAAATTGTTTCCCACATGTAAATAGATCAAAAACCAAAGGATGCAGTTTTAAAGTGTTTGCAAGAAAAACAAATATGAGGTGAGAAAACCCTTCTCACATGGTGAGTGATTAGAATGTGGAATGTACTACCTGAGAGTGCGGGGAAGACTGCAGAAACTGGGGATCGAGATTGTGGTGCTGGAAAAGCACAGTAGGTCAGGCAACATCCGAGGAGCGGAAGAATTGATGTTTCAGGCATAAGCCCTTCATCAGAAATGATTCCTGATGAAGGGCTTATGTCCAAAATGCCGATTTTTCTGCTCCTCAGATGCTGTCTAACCTGCTGTGCTTTTCCAGCACCACACTCGTGACTCTGGTGGAGGTAGGTTCAATTGAGGCATTCAGGGGAACATTCTTTCCAATTAAATAACCATCCAATGTGCTGGGCAATGGCACAAAGAAAAAAAATGCACAGAGGATTGTGCAGACATGATGACTGAATGGCTTCCTTCTGCACTGAAACAACTCTGTGATTCAATGGAACATATCTTTGACCATGACTTTACATTTAAAGGTTCGTCCTCTCCAAGTACCATTAGCAAGTTGGATTTGATTGACAAATCATTATCTTAACTAATAGGAAGTGAAGTGTCATAACTCTCAATTGGGTCTGGAATTCTTCCTGAGTTCTCTGTCCAAGAGCAGGTCTGACCCATTATGTTACAATCTTCACCAGGAGTAAGGCAGGGAGGAGGGTCCTAAATCCAGAGTCGCTGTGGCAACATTAATTTTTGGTTTGTTGGGAAATGTTAGTAAAAACTCCAATACCTTTCCTTCATATGACTGACAAAGAATTTCTCTTGCTTTTCCAGCCTGCTGTTTGTGTATGCAGAATGCAACCTTTTTGATTGTGTTATGAGTGCTTCAAATCCTGCAGTGAGACTTGGATCCAGGGCTTTTGGTTCAGAAGTAAGGTACATCTACATTAAAAGCTGGAGGTTGGTGCATACTATTGAAATACAACAGAGCACTCAGCCTTCAGCACCTTTCTACCATTCAATTACATTGCGGCTAATCTGTTCCTCAACTCTATTCAAGAACATAAATAGAAAGCGCAGGAATATTTTGTGTGTGTTTTATTTCCGCAATGCATTGGGGAAGGATTATACAGAAGCCAGTTTTTGTCATTCTTTTTCTAGTCACTGAGTATGAAACTATAGGCATATATTCTTGAAGTGAGTCCTGAAGAAGGGGTCATGCCCGAAATGTCGATTCTCCTGCTCCTTGGATGCTGCCTGACCTGCTGTGCTTTTCCAGCAACACATTTTCAGCTCTGATCTCCAACATCTGCAGTCCTCACTTTCTCCTATAAGCATATATTGCCTAGTTCAACCACATGACTGATTATTTATTGATATCTCTTTATATGCATTTAAATGAACTTCCATTGAATATTATCCCCATACACATAATTAAATACAAGTGATATACAATTAATAGTGTGAACCATCAAACCTGCTCTGCTGTTGAGTAAGATCATTGTTGAGCTTGTTCATCAAGTGCACATTTCAGCCCTATCTTCACACCCTTTGATTTTCTTAATGCCCTAAAGCCTATTAATCTCTGTCTTGTAAATACTTATTGATGATCATCTATGGTTGTGAATTTTAAAGATGTTAAACCTCCTCAGTGCTGATCTTTCTGCTTATCTCAATTCGAAATGACTACTTATCCTGAGACTATTATCCCCAGTTCCGCTCCCTACAAGTTCTCAATGTCTGTATTATTAAGCTTTCTATGAGCTTCATATGTTTTAAAGAGATCATCTTTCATTATTGTAAACTCAAGACTGCAGAGGCCCACTTGGTACAATCCCTCCTCATTGGATAGCCACCTCATTCTAAAAATCAATTGAGTTATCGTTGGTTTCACTTCCCTCTAAGGCAAGTTTATCAAAAGCTAACATTATACATCATATTCCAGGTCTGGTCACAGTGATGCATTGTAATTACAGAGGTGAAAAATGTGTTGATGGAAAAGCGCAGCAGGTCAGGCAGCATCAAAGGAGCAGGAGAATTGACGTTTCGGGCATAAGCCCTTCTTCAGGAATGAGGAAGGTGTGCCAAGCAGGCTAAGATAAAAGGTAGGAAGGAGGGACTTGGGGGAGGGGCATTGGGAATGCGATAAGTGGAAGGAGGTTAAGGTGAGGGTGATAGGCCGGAGTGGGAGTGGGGGCGGAGAAGTCGGGAAGAAGATTGCAGGTCAAGAAGGCGGTGCTGAGTCTGAGACTTGGGACTGAGATAAAGTGGCGGGAGGAGAAATGAGGAAGCTGGAGAAATCTGCATTCATCCCTTGTGGTTGGAGGGTTCCTAGGCGGAAGATGAGGCGCTCTTCCTCCAGGCGTCGCATTGCCATGGTCTAGCGATGGAGGAGGCCAAGGACCTGCATGTCCTTGGCAGAGTGGGAGGGGGAGTTAAAGTATTCCGCCACGGGGCGGTTGGGTTGGTTGGTGTGGATGTCCCAGAGATGTTCTCTGAAATGTTACATCCTTCGTCATTTCCATCACCTCCAAACAGACCCCATCACCAAGGATATATTTCCCTTCCCTCCCCTATCAGCGTTCCGGAAAGACCACTCCCTCCGCGACTCCCTTTTCAGATCCACACCTCCCACCAACTCAACCTCCACTCCCGGCACCTTCCCCTGCAACCGCAAGAAATGCAAAACTTGCGCCCACACCTCCCCCCCCCCCACTTCCCTCCAAGGCCCCAAGGGATCCTTCCATATCCGTCACAAATTCATCTGCACCTCCACACACATCATTTACTGCATCCGCTGCACCCGATGTGGCCTCCTCTACATTGAGGAGACCGACCGCCTACTTGCGGAACATTTCAGAGAACACCTCTGGGACACCTGCACCAACAACCCAACCACGCCGTGGCTCAACACTTTAACGTCCCCTCCCACTCCGCCAAGGACATGCAGGTCCTTGGCCTCCTCCATCGCCGGACCATGGCAACATGACACCTGGAGGAAGAGGGCCTCATCTTCCGCCTAGGAACCCTTCAACTACATGGGATGAATGCAGATTTCTCCAGCTTTCTCATTTCCCCTCCTCCCACCTTATCTCAGTCCCAACCCTCAGACTCAGCACCGCCTTCTTGACCTGCAATCTTCTTCCCGACCTCTCCGCCCCCACTCCCTCTCCGGCCTATCACCCTCACCTTGACCTCCTTCCACCTATAGCATTCCCAACACCCCTCCCCCAAGTCCCTCCTCCCTACCTTTTATCTTAGCCTGCTTGGCACACCTTCCTCATTCCTGAAGTAGGGCTTATGCCCGAAACGTCGATTCTCCTGCTCCTTGGATGCTGCCTGACCTGCTGCGCTTTTCCAGCAGCACATTTTTCACCTCTGATCTCCAGCATCTACAGTCCTCACTTTCTCCTGTAATTACAGAGGGACTTCCAACTCTTACATTTCTACTTCATTATAAAAAAGATGAAAATCATTTGTCTAACTGTTTGCAATACCTACATAAGAGCTAACCATGATTCATATACAAGGATTCCTAAATCCCCGAGTGCCTCCTATCATCTCACTGATCAAAATAATTCCGTTTTCCATGTTTCCAACCAAAGCTGAATAACTTCACACTTCCTTACAACTCCATTTCTGCTCTTTGGTCCAATTATTTCACTAATCCTATTCCTTTGCATTCTCTTTACAGCATCTTCACTGCCCAGCTTTGTATTAGCAGTGAACCTGGATATATTACACTTGGTCCCTCTATCTAAGTTATTGATATTGATTGTAAATAACTGAGGTTCAAACACTAACCATTGTTGCTTTTCACTTGTTTCACCCTGTGAACTTAAAAATTACCCATTTATTCTAACACTTGTTTCTGTTTGTTAGTTAATCTTGAAGCCATGCTAACATATTACCCACAAGGAAATCTTGTAGAACACCCTCTCTGTGTCACTTCGTCAAATGTATCTTGAGAATTCGAAGATGTTATTTGCAATGATTCCTCATCATTTAGGTACACCCTTGAATAATTATCAAACACAAGTTCTCTTTCATAAAATGTTGTTGAGACTGCCTAATCATATTACAATTTCTGATATGCCTAATGATCATATCCTTAGTAAGAGATTTCAGTGTTACACTATAATGTCAGGCAATTATTGCCTGCTCTGTTCTATACTGGGAGAGATGGGAGTGCTAGAGGATTGTCTAAAGGTTTTACTGATGTTGGAAAATTCTTTTTTGCACAAAAGGTAGCAGAAGTTTGAAACACTCTCCCCAAATGACAATTAATCCAGGATTAATTCTCAAAATTCTTAAATTTGAGTTTGGGATTTTTGTTAACTGAAGGTATTCAGTGACATGGGCAAATTTGGGCTTATGAAGTTAGATCATAGATCTCATTGCATGCTGGAGTAGGCTTGAAGGATTTGTCCCTAACATGAAATATTTCTTTAAATTCTTACCATTGATTATAGAACCTGTTTTGAGGAAAGATCACTGGGCCTGAAATGTTAACTCTGATTTCTCTGCACAGTTGCTGCCAGACATGCCGAATCTTTCCAGCAATTTCTGTTTTTGTACCATTGATAACTTACTGTCATATTTTTTCAACTACCATGTCAAACTATCTCAGCTAACTTATCACTCTCAAATTTACGTTACGATCCACATTTCAAAATTGACCAAATCATGCTCAAATCTAAAATGAAATTCTTGCATGTTATCTATACAGTTCCACATTTACTATTATTTACTAATTCATATTAGATTTAAAATAATGTGTTTCCTTGTTGGTTTCTAGACAATTATTTCGAGAGAACTGTCTTGAATGTATTCAATTCACCCATCCCCCAAGGTCTCTTTGCCAGTTTAGGTTACCATGTCTATTGAAAGATCAACGCCTGCCATTATTATGATATTGTTACCTTCTTACATGATTCTTTAATCTCCTGATTTATACTCTGTTCATTGCTATTAATCTGATGAGGAGGCCTGCAAGCAACTTCCATAAGTGTTTCCTGCTTCTGATTAGTTTGTGGCTGTCACTATTTATTCTCTATCCTGGTCTTTCAGGCTAAGATCCTTCAAACCAACTGCTTTTATCTCATAATTACATAAGAACAAAAGAAATAGGAATAGGAGTAGGCCGTTGGGTCCCTCACCATTGTGCCTCACCATTCATCAAGATCTTGTTTGCTCTGCTCCAGGTCTAAACTCTTCTTTCATGCCTACTCATCATAGCCCTCAACTCCTCGATACTACAAAAGTGTATTGCATTTAAACACTTCAGTGATTTAGATTCCACAACTCTCTCTGGTGTGGAGAATTCCAGACATTTCACTTCATTTCTGGGAGAAATTCATTTACATCTCAGTTTTCCATGTGTGTTCCCCTCCTCTGTAATTACGTCCCCTAGTTTGAGATCCTCCCACTTGTAGAAATATCTTCTCAACATGTTGCGCCGTAACCCCACTGCCCTGCCAGGATCTTAGATATTTGAAAAAGGTTGTTCTTCATTCTTCTAAGAATTAATGATAAAGGCTCTTCATCCCAGGAATCAGCCTAATGAATCCGTTTTGAACTGTCTCCCATGCTAATACACTCATTCACAAATATTGGGAGCAAAACTGTACATGTGACTCCAGTTTCAGTTTTACCAACACCGTGTACAAGTCTTCTCTGTTTTTAAACACCAACCCTCTGCAACACAATCCAATATTTCATCTGTTGTCTTAATTACTTGCTGCATCCACATGCTTCTGTTTGTGTTTTCATCCAGAAGAACATCCAAATCCCTCTGTGCTGCATTTTTTGGAATCTTTTTCCATTTAGATAATAGTCTGCCTTTTGATTTTTTCTATCTAGGTGCATGACCTTCCACTTGTCTACAATAAATTCCACCTGCTAAGCTTTTCCCCATTCACTCAAGCTATTGTTATCACCATGTGGACTCCTCGTGTCCCCAGTACAACTTACCTTCTGAAATACTTTTGTATCAGTGGAAAATTTTGATATTTTACTCTCTACCCCCTTGTCCAAGTCACTAATGTAGATAATAAATAACTGTGGCTCTGGGACTGATCCTCATGGCTCTTCACTAGTTAAGTCTTCCAGTCTGAAGAAGATACATTATTCCCAACACTCCGTCTTCTATGCACTAACCAACCCTCAATCAATACTCACACATTACATCGAATACTGTGAGCTCATGTCTTGTGCATTAAGCTTTTATGAAGCTCCTTATTGAATGTCCTCTGGAAATCTAAATATACCACATCTCCGGTCTAATTTCTGCTGCACTCTTCCACATATTTTTTCTACACATGGTAGTCACACTTTGATTATTATTGAAGTACTTTAATGTAAGGCTACAGCACCTGGTTTTCGGCTTTGCCTACATTTTACAAAGATCAGGTAACTTGGAGCATTTCATTCTCAACCTTGTCAACTTGCAACCATGTTTCATTGATGACTGTGAAAGCAAACCTTGTAACTTTTATTTGTGCTATTTGTTTCTTTATTTATTGTGAGAAGTTTACACATTCAGGTTGTCTTCAATTGTAAGTTATTCAGGTTTTCATTGATATGTCCAGAGTTTCTAGATTACCATTTTTAAACGATTTGTTCCTTCCTAACACAATGACTTGGAGGTGCTGGTGTTGGACAAAGTTAAAAATCACACAACACTAGGTTATAGTCCAAAAGGTCTATTTGGAAGCATTAGTTTTGGAAGCTTTAAAAGCTAGTGCTTCCAAATAAACTTGTGGGACTATAACCTGGTGTTGTGTGATTTTTAACTTCCTAACACAAGTTGCTGAATTTTACCCAAATTACTATATTCTACAGCTTTGACTTTTCAGACATTACTTTTATTCAATCTTTCCTTCCCTTTGTATTACTTTGAAAGAATGTCACTTCCCGAGTTACATAATTCAGGACAACATTTGTCCCATCTCAATTTAAGAAGAGTCCATCCTGTTAAAACAGATCCCTCTTCAGCTCCTGTAGTGTTGCGAATGCCCCATGAGTTAAATACACAAAACACCTTATTCCAATCATTTTTTGACACAACTATTTAAATCCTGAATCTGTTTGCTTTACTTCACTCAGACTATCGCCCAGAGATTGTTAATTTTACAGTGCTTCTTTAAACATGCACCTCACACTTTAAAGTTCCTCAGTAAAAATCTATTGAGCTCTACATTCCTTGATACATTTTCCTGACAAAAATCAATCAATGTTGATCTTAAAAGCTTTCATTCTCTTAACATTTGGGGCATAGGATTCCAAATAACTGCTACTCTGATGTGAAAATGTCTCCTGATTTCACTTCTAAATGATCTGGCTCCAATGTTAAGTTAATGTCTCCTCGTTCTGGTTTTCTCTTTAAGGAGAAATAGCTTCTATGCTTCTATCCATTTGAATATTGTGATGTGGTCACCCTGAAATCCTTTATTTTTGAGGTAGGTAGGGAAATTGCTGTGAACTAAAATTTGTAAATGGCTGGTGTCTTGTTTTGCAACAAAGACAACTCAAGATATTTTCTGAAGAATGACTTATGCCCGAAACGTCGAATCTCCTGTTCCTTGGATGCTGCCTGACCTGCTGCGCTTTTCCAGCAACGCATTTTCAGCTCAAGATATTTTCCCCAATTAACGTTAGGAGTGTCTACTAATTGGTTCTTTCACTTTAGTTAACAATCAAATTTATCATTGCATTTTCTTACAGCTCACGGTTTAGTGTTACAACTCAGTTAGTGGACTAAACTTTCCTGTGCTATTATTTTGTTTTTCTTTACCTTTCCTTTACTTTAGTTAAAGATAAAGAATTATTGTGATGAAATGATGGCTTTAAGAGGTGTATTTTATCTTTTATTTAATGAAGAAGGTTGAGACAGAGGCACTGAATGGAACTTAGGTTGGGACAATAGAAGCAGCCTGAATGGATGGGGTCAAGCTCCCACAGAATCAGGATTTTTAGTTTAGCTTTCAGCAGTTGCTGGGGTTTGAAGCTGGATATGGAAGCTCCTATTCCTCACTCTGTTATAGCCAAAAGCTGGGGTTCTCTTCTTGCTGTAAGAATTGCATGTGAGACCATCTACTTTACTAATTTTACCTTTGTCAAGGTTGTGTTCAAATGATGTCGCTATGTTGGAACATTTCATTAATGGGAGCTAAATATATTATTTTGTTATACTTTTTGATAAAGTTACAGTTAAGCCAATTATTTTAGTTTTATTTTGTCTGTATTTTAATTGTAGTGTCAAAATAAAATGTATTTTGCTTAACATTGAGTAGTTTGACGAATCAAATTGCATCTGGAACACGATGCCTTACGCTTATTTTTAAAATTAAAAAGTGGGGGTTTAGGCTAGCTTCTTAGTATATTTAGAGGGGGTTTGGTTTGGCCCTTACACATTATTTTATTGCAAACAAAATATATTCAAATAAAGACTATCATCAAAATGTTTATTACGTAAATATATCCAACTGTCCTCATTTAAACAAACACGCCTACAAATTTACCAAATCCAAACTGGGAAAAAAACAACTCTCTAGAGTGTTATATTAAGTAAGATTTGGCCAAGTTACAATTAGTTCAGGGTAACAGACTTATTCACTCATTGTCCTAAATGCCTGTTTTCGTCTGAAGTCACTTTCCACACAAGCAGTGGTCTCATCCTGGATCAGTAATGGCTGCTGAATTCTCCTTTTCTAGAGACTGTGACATAGGTTCAAACATCTCCTTTAAGAATCTTCCACTTGCAGTGATGAAGCCTTCAGCTGAGTATTGAACCGACAAACTTTGCTGGAAACGGTCTCAGAGAAAGAAAAGACAAAACATGTTGACATCCAAGCAGTTTGTTCATTATTAATACAATTACATTGCAAAATGGTCTCACATAAAGTTAAAAAATACATATACTTGTATTCATTCAATTATATTATAAACTAATATTTTACATAACACATCTGCATAACAATAGGAAACCCTATCAGTGAAAATAATTTTGCCAATGGGAAATGTATAAATTGTCAACTGAGTCTCACTAACTCCATGTATTCTTGGTTTCTCAAGTGGCAATAACTAGTTTAGAATATGTGAGAGTTTTATTAGATGACATAGTGTAAATCAAACACAGACCCTCATGTGTTCTTGAATTTGGATGTTTTAGCACCTTTGTTTTAAATGGAAGTACTGCTGAATGCACAGAGTTTCAATTAATATGATGAAGAATGTACACCAATTAAATCAGATGATAATAGAACAGGACTAATGCAATGCATAATGAGAAATGCATTCACAAGATCTGCAGCAGGGTGTTAACTAAAGCATTGTTATATTTCATGAAGAGAGTCTCATACGTTTTCTTCCTTCCATCTTTGCATGGGGAACAGTTGTCGAACTCAATAATTTGCCGATTATAAATGTGCTGAAAATGTGTTGCTGGAAAAGCGCAGCAGGTCAGGCAGCATCCTGTTCCTTGGATGCTGCCTGATCTGCTGCGCTTTTCCAGCAACAAATTTTCAGCTCTGATCTCCAGCATCTACAGTCCTCACTTTCTCCTCGATGATTATAAATGTGCCAAAGTATCTGATGGATCCTAAAGCTTAACCAGCACTTCCATCTCATTTCTGCTGGTCTGGATTCTGGTTACTTCCCTCTTTCAGCACGTATCTTTTGTCACTTGTTGAGTCCAAATCACCCAATGCCACGTCCACAAAATCATTACTCTAATTATTTCAGTATCTTAAAATGTAGCCCTTATATTCATTAGTAATAGTAGTTCGAAAAAAGTGTTGGTTTTCTGCAGGCTTTTTGTCAAACTGACAAACTGATCTTTGAATGATATTTACAATGATATTCAGAAGAGATTTTTGTTCGAGAAATTTACACTGCCTTGAAGTGTGTATATGGTGTGTCTTCAATTCAGTCTTTGCCTGTGAATTATTCTGCAAATAAAGTATGGCAATTGTGTGTTTTATTTGATGGTTGCTATGTCAATATAACTTTAAGAGCTATGCCCATGATATTATCATTATATTTGACATGAGAATATATGGATTCATACTCCATCTTACTTCGGATCACTCTACTGGAAGCACGCTCTACTGCATGAAGCCTATGTAGTGTACCTGAGGACTGTAATGTTTTTACAAAAATGCTATTTGCAACAAATGTTTGTTGAATTCTTCAATACCAGGTTACCCACACCATTCTCTTTTGTTACTGGAAATAACATAAATATTGCTACATCAGGTAAAAAAAAAGACTGTTGGAGGCTAACTCACACAGGTCACAAAATCATGAGATTTGAGAATGCTTCCCCCTTCAGCATCCTTTAAGACCTCAGCCAAACATCGCCAAAGTAGCTCAGCGGTTAACAGTGCTGCCACACTGTACTAGGGACCCAGTTCCACCTTTGGGTGATTGGCTGTGTGGAGTTTATACATTCTCCTTGTGTCTGTGTGTGTTTCCTCTGGGTGCTCGAATTTCCTCCACAGTCCAAAGATGTGCAGGTTAGGTGGATTGCCAATGCTAATTTGCCCAAAGTGTCGAGGAATATGCAGTCTATGTGGATTAGCCATGGGAAATGCAGAGTTATAGGGGTAGTGTAGGGGGTGTAGGTCTGCATGGGATGCTCTTCAGAGGATCATTGTGGACTCAATGGACTGAATGGTCTGTTTGCATACTGTAGAGATTCCGTGATTCAAAAATGGCATTGAGTTTAACTGCCCAGCCTAGCACAACTTGGATAGAGGACATGATTTGGAGGTGTCCATGTTGGACTGGGGTGGATAAAGGTAAAAGTCACACAACACCAGGTTATAGTCCAACAGGAAGCATCAGCTTTCGAAGCACTGCCCCTTCATCTATCTGATGATTTTTAACTTGGAATGGAGGAGATATGTTAACAAAAAGGATGTCACTTATCTATTCTGATCGTGTTACTTTTCTGCCACATGTTCGCCTGAATATGGGCAAATGAGCACAACATTCACAGGAAGCAAGTGGGCATTTATTGCATATGTGTAGATGCATCCAAGGGAGCAATCTGTAATTCCCATTGAAGGCCTTGAGGGAAAGCAGTGTTGGCTTTCCTGACAGGTTAACAGGTCAGCCATCAGATTGAGGGCCTGAAGAGAGTTAAAATTTCTTTGTGGGAAAGGGAGGTGAGGTGCTAAAGGTAGCCTTGGGTCTTCCTTCCTCAGAGCACTTCCTCACAATAGTAGGCTATGAGCCATCCTTTCCCAGTCAAGATCAGATGCAATCATCTATTGTAGCCAGTGTCTTCTTCAAATTGAGACCAGCGCCTCCCCACTCTACTGATAACGGTAGATTCTATCTTTCGTCAGCAGACATGACCCGAACATGATCCCTGGATTCAGTACCTTCGCACCTCCTACTGCATCTTCCTGCTACTCGAGTCCAATTCCTGCCAGCTGCCCAGGTCATCAAACTGGCTGAATGTTAGACCAAATTCTGGAATATTTATTCAGTGAAGTCTTGCCATTATAGTCTCCGCTTCTTTGACCTTTTCTGTTCTGTCACCACCTTGACCTCCACCGAACCAAGAGTGATGTTGTTCAAGGAGCACAAACAAAGATCAAATCTAAAGAGAATGTTAACTCTGAGCAGGGGGTATCAGAAAATTTCTTGAGGAGAATATGGAAGGATAGTTTAAACAGAACTCTGTAAATGCAAGCAAGTCTGTAGTAAAAGAGTTTGATGGAATCATTTTCAAGCATGATTGAGAGCCATGAAAGTTAATGTTTTATTGCAGATGTCAAGGTTTGGAAAGTGACTAAGTAGATGGAGAAGATTATTGATGTGGGAAAACAACAACACAAGTCAATGTAGAAAGGAAATCCTATAAAAGGAACATCAGGAACCAGGTGGAAAGGTTTAGTTACAGTTAATTTGAGGGCATGAATATCAGCATTCATTCTTATTCCTGTTGCTGAGAGTTGTTTGAGAGCTCTTCACTGTCTAAAGCATTTGGCAAGAAGTATCCCCTTAGGGTCAAAGTTGTTAATTTTTCGATTGGAAGGGAAACAGAGCAGCTAACAAACTCAAAATCTGCAAAGGAGATCAAAGGAGAGCTACTGGTATCCGACAATAAAAATACTAAGGAGTAAATAGGAAGGACAATATTAATATAAATCAGAAAATAGCAATGTAGTGCGGAGGCAGTTTATTTGAGAAACATGTCAGTGACAGGCAAGACAGTAAAAACAACTTGATTACCTTAGAAAACCTACTGGACTAAAATCACAGAATTGTAAAGATAGGAAAGGAAGCAATTTGGCCCATCATGCCACAACCAGCTCTCTGAGCATTTTGGCTTGTACCAAACCAATGCTTTTTCTCCTGTACTCAGTACCTATTTAAATAATCATCCAATGATCTTTTCAATGCCTCAATTGAACCTGCCTCCACCACATTTCCAGGCAGTGCATTTCAAAGCTAGACCACTTGCAGTGTGAAAAAGTATTTTTTCCTGACCTTGCATTTGCTTCTTTTGCAAAACACTTTAAATCTGTAGCCTGTGGTTTGTGATCCATTTGCAAGCAGGAACAGATGTCTCTCTGCTCAAGTATATCATGATTTTGTAAACTTCTATCAAATCATCCTTCAGCCTTTGCTTCTGCAAGGAAAACAATCCCAACTTCTTAAATCTATTGTGGAATCGTTCTCAGAAACCTCTTCTGCTCTCTTTCCAACACATTCACATCTTCCTGAAGTGTGGTGCACTAAACTGGACACAATACACCAGCTGAGCTCTTAATGCTGCCCTATAGAGATTTAGCATCATCTTCCTGTTCTTGTGCTCCATGCCACGATTAATGAAGCCTAGAATTCTATTTGCTTTATTAAATGCTCTCCCTACCTGTCCTGACACCTTTAATAACTTATATACCCACACACCTAGGTCTCTGTGCTCCTGCTCATCTCTATGTTACTTTGCTTCTCCATTTTCTGAAGATTACCACTTCATATTTCTCAGTATTAGACGTCACCTGCCATCTATCCAGCCACTCCAGAAACTTGCAAATGCCATTGTCCTCCACAATTTATAATTCTCCCAAATTTTGTGTGATTGCAAACTTTGAAATTTACACATTAAGAACTAGATTGTTTATATGTAGCAAGAAAATCAAAGGTCCCAATACCAATCCTGAAAAACAGTCATTATTAATCACCCTCTATGTTCTATCACTCAACCAATTTATATATTATTACATATTATTACAATCGCTTTTATTCCAAAACCTATCACTTTCCTTATAAGGTAGTTGTGTCGTGCTGTATCAATCCTCTAGCTGTCCATGTACATCACATCAATCACATTGCCTTTGTTAACCCTCTCCACTACATTTTCAAGATACTGCAGAATGTTACTTGAACCCCTAAATTTCCCTTAATAAATCTATGCTGATCTTTCTGAATTAAACAACATTTTTCCATGTGACTGTTAATTCTATCCCAAATAATTGTGTCTAGGTACCAAACTGTCAGGCATCAGCCCTTTCAGGAAGTGAAGATTGATCTTCAGGATTCTGATGTTTTCAACTCTGGAGAGAAATAAATCTGGAGGTTAAAATACATGTTTTATAACATTTGCTTTTCCCCTTTGAACATTTTTCTTTCCCAAATATTAAAATATTGAGTTGGGGGGTGGGGGGGTGGGGGGTGGGAATATATGCTGTGTGGCAGCAGCAAAGCTTTATCCAATTGAATAATCAATCTTTTAGCATTTCAAATGCCATAGGAAAACACAAGGAAGGGATATATTGACCGACTAGTGGTTGGAACACGGGGGCAAGTCATGGAATGAAATGTTTCAAGACTACATTTATTCACAGCCCTGTTCTGGACAAAGGTTGTTGAAACATCTGGCACAAAAAAGAAGGAAAAGGGTGAAACATCATGCAGTTCACCATCACCACTTTAAAGACAATTAGGGGTTGGCAAAAAAAACGCTTGCTCAGACAGCTAAGCCCACATCCTGTAAATACATTCTTTTTCAAAGAAAGATAATAACAAAATAACTGGTAAAAGAAATTAAAAAAAAACGTGCAAGGAATAGGAAATGGCAGGAAAATAAAATTCATTAATACAATTCTTTATCAAGATGAAGATAGTCATACTTCTAAGGACTAAGAAGTAGAGGAGTTACTAAATCATTATGCTGTGACTGTGTGAAATGGGGATGGATGTCTGAGTGAAGGGTACGGTCTCAGAGAAAGAGCAAGCTGCAATTCTTGTGATATAATCTTGGGCATTGGAGAATGGTGTGAGAAGCCAAAGGGTCAATGATGATTTCATCCCATCAAATGAGTGCAGAAGAATTCAATTAGCAGTGTTTGTCCAACTTTAGTGTATTTATAGCAAAAGCTCAATGAATTGGAAGGTTGCAAATGCCTGTTTTTTTTAAAAAAGGGGCATGATGTGATCCTTCAAAGTGATATTCTCTGAGCCTTATCTTGATAGTTAGGAGATAGTTGAAAATGTTGATGATGGATAATAAGAAAGATCTGGAAGTTAAGCTTCCATGAATGAGAGAGTATGAATTTGACCAATTTACTGAATTCTTTTCCAAATGTTACAGATCTTGCAAAGAAGTATGAGACAGTGGATAATGGCCATCTGAATTTTAGGGAGAAATTTAGGAAGACACTGTGTTTTTAAGCAAGGTTTGTCGCAAGGTGCAGGTTCATGGGACAGATGGCAAATTGTTAGGCTGTCTCCATGCATGGCTGGAACATGTCAGAATTGAAAACCGAGGAGAATTACTGGGGCTGTTGCGATTACAAACGACCCAAAGTATTTAGTTTTGTAGATGACACTAAACTGGATGAATCTTATATAACTGGGTGAAATGTGATGGCTATCAAACAATAAGTGATAATATGCTGTGTGTTAATGGCTGTGGTCTGGGAGATGGAATTCAGACAAGTACGTAGACTTTGCAGTGACAATAGTTTAAATAGGATATGAATGAGGTGACAGCAAGAAGGGATCTAACCCCACAACTGGGTATTGCATTCAATTTTGATCTCCAAGCTACAGAAGAAATGTAGACTTACCTGAGAGCCCAAGAGGATACTTTGGAGACTACATACAAAAGATTGATTATCAAGGAACAATGGTCTAACCTTGGATTTTTTTTTCTCTGGAAAGGAGTGGAAAAGGTTTTTCATGGAGCTTCATTTTACAAATTTTTAACCAGCAGGTTAACCCAGATGACAACATACTGCATGCAATTTTCTCCGTCTCACTCATGATACATCAGTATTTACTCTATAAATTCTCTTTAGGACTTGAAGATTTCTAAAAAAACAAATGTCCCCTTAAATATCTCTGCATAAAAAAAAGAAATCCCAACTTCTTTGGTCCATGTATGGAACTAAAGTCTCTATCCCTGTTACCATTCAGATAAATCCTCTTTGCAAACTCTGCAAGATCTTGTCATTCTTCATAAACTCACTTGAACCCCATATAGGATTTACTTGAGACTATGAAAGGGAGTAGATACTTCATGTTTTTCAAATTTATTTCTTCTCAGGATAGTGTGTGACATTGGAATTTATTGCTGAAAGGCTCTGGAGGGAAGGGACAGTCAATTGCATTGATGTATGATTGCTTCTGTAGTTTGAGGCATGAATTTAAAGTCCTGACTCCCCAGATAGATCAGCACTCCTTCCTGACTTATTCATGAAAATGCTTCCTAATTTTTAAAAGGCCTATTAAATCTCCTTTCCTGGTGGAGGTCTTGTTTCAGAGAAGCATTACTGCCTCTATATTGGAAGCTTAGGCTCAATTCTCACTCCAGGACTCAATGACCAATGAGGGGTTCTCATAATCTGGTCAAACAGATTGAAAACTGACCTGCAGCATCCTTCCAACACGTGCTGATGTCAAGAATAAGGGAATTTCTGGTCAGTCACATGATGGAAAAAAAAATTGGAGCCCTAACCATCACTATTCATTGGGTCTAGATTATAAGGTGCATGTTGCCACTGCAATCTGAGGTCAGTTGACTGGGTATTTGCCATTGTTCAGATTTGTGCCAACAGTAGTTTTTAAATCCTCGTTCCTGTCAAGCCTGTCTCCCTGCCCTACCTCTGGTGAAAGTCATGGCACTGTGTGTTGGAAGGTCTATGGGCAGAGACGTGGAAAAGATCATTGTTTTTTACAGTAAGCACATGTTGGCCAAGTCAGTTTAGATCAGCAGATTTCCTTCCCTAAAGAGTATTACTGAATTAGTTATTTTAAAAGTATGGTTCAACAACTTCATAGCTACCTTCACTGATTTCATTTAGTTCGAGGTTGTGGAAGTTGATTCCAAACTCTCAAGCTGCAGTTTGAACTTCCATTCTTTGGATAATGAAACCAAGCATCTGGATCATTAGTCTAAACACAAGATGCTGATAAACTGAATAATCTGTGAGTCCAGATTGATCATTTCATGATAGTGTGAATGGAACTAAATAAAGTTCCAGAATGACTAACAGTATTGTAAAGATAGTAACAAAAACAGGATTTCTGCCATCCTCTCTAGGTAGTAGCAAGAAGGTTTGAAAAGACTGAAAAAAAAATCAGATTCTTGACCTTGAGCAAAAAATGCAAGATTTTTACCCACGTATTTTAAGGGTTTAGGGCTTAGCAATCTTATTAATGAACGATGACTACCTTATTTCAGTGCATTCACATCTCATTATTTGCTAACCTAGCCTCATTTCTATATGGGTCCAAATTCTACTTCCATTCCCTGAGAAACCAGATGGTTCCTGACATGAAACTCAGAGTGGCTACTTGGTGACTTTGGCTCCCCAGATCTTCAGACAACTCAACCACTACGTCCCCATAAGCTCTATGGACACCATCCCTCTCCATCCTTTGTTGATGCAAATGAGCTTCAGTAAGTCACCTGCCTCACTGTATCATCATGGCTGCTATCAGGCCAACTCATATACATCACTGAGGCCCTTCAGGACTTCACTTTAGCGGTCAGAGCCACTTATTCCTTGCATGATTCTGCAGAGCATTTTGACTGCAGGGGCACACATTAATCTCACGTGTCTACACAAGATGTATCTTATGGGTCTCAGTTTACCTTCTTAGTGCTTACTCACTTTGGCTTACTTGCTGCAAGCCTCTTTGATAGAGATAAAATGGTGGCACTAATCCTTGTGGATTGCATAAGATTCTTAAATGCATTCCACTATGATAGCCCAGATGGTCTGCATTTGGTGGTGTGGCTTCCTTTGTTGATCAGGAGGAGAAAGATCTGGCCTCTTTATCACAAACCCACTGCCCAACTCCTCAAGGTCTTTGTACACAAAAACAGAAACCTAACTTGTATTTCTGAGCCATTTCCTCAGAGATAATGCTAGAATGCCAGAGTGTGTGAAGCATGCCCTGGCATGCAGTGTTAAGTATGGTGGTATATTGTTAAAGTGTGCAGTATAGCACCAGGAGCATGAACGTCCCAGCAGTGGCAAACACTTCTACAATTTCTGCTGTATGATTCAATGCAATGAGCACCAAGGGGCTCTAATTATGCACTAATGAGATGATTGGAGAAGGTTGTGCGAGCAAGGTCAGTGTATGCCATGGCAGACCAATCGCAATGTATTTCACTTGAAAATACAAGTTGCTAACAAATGGGAAAATTCAGCCCTTAGAGGTCAAGAGTAAAGAATTAATATTGAATGTGTACAAAACATTGGTTTAGCTAGGTTTATGAAAGTTTGTAGCTCAGGTTGAGGTTTAGGGTGTAGGTTTGCTCGCTGAGCTGTAGGTTTGATATCCAGACATTTCATTACCTGGTTAGGTAACATCATCAGTGGCAACTTCCAAGTGAGGTGAAGCTGTTACCTCCTGCTTTCTATTTACATCTTTCTCCTGGATGGGGTTCCTGGGGTTTGTGGTGACTGGTTTAGTTAGAGTTAGTGAACTTTTGGTTGCCACATTATAGACAATGAAAATCATGAGTGTATTAAGCAAAGACTCTCCATAATAATGTCAGAGCTGGGAAACTGCATGAAGACTTGAGATATTGAGACCAGTTTCATTACCATAAAAGAACTATAAGTAGGTTTAATATGTTTTTAAATGATGAAGTATTTTGATAGAATAACTGTGGAGTCAGTATCGCCAAAATAGCTCCTGAAACATTGAACCAATCTCTGTCCTATCATGTCCATGGTCAATAAAATACTAGACTTATTCTAAACTTCAAAAGCCCTTACTTCCCAAACTCTTAAGAGGAGGATTATGAAATATTGATTGGGTCTATGCAATTCTAATGCATTCACATTTTTTTGAAAAATTTGTCAGACTGTGAGCATGAATTTAATAATATTTCAAAGTTAAAAATTGCACAACACCAGGTTATAGTCCAACAGCTTTTGGGCAGCATGGTGGCACAGTGGTTAGCGCGACTACCTCACAGCGCCAGAGACCTGGGTTCAAATCCCGCCTCACGTGACTGACATTGTGGCGTTTGCATATTCTCCCCGTGTCTGCGTGGGTTTCGTCCGGGTGCTCCGTTTTCCTCCCACAGTCCAAAAATGTGCAGGTTAGGTGAATTGGCCATGCTAAATTGCCCGTAGTGTTAGGTGAAGGGGTAAATATATGGGTGGGTTGTGCTTCGGCGGGTTGGTGTGGACTTGTTGGTCTGAAGGGCCTGTTTCCACACTGTAAGTAATCTAATCTAGCTTTACTTGGAAGCACTAGCGCTCTGAAAGCTAGTGCTTCTAAGTAAACCTGTTGGACTATAACCTGGTGTTGTGTGACTTTTAACTTTGTACACCCCAGTCCAACACTAGCACCTCCAAATCAATAATATTTCATGCTTTGCTAACCCTGTTTAAGTGAATATATAATAAAATATTATTTTTGTTCCTAAAAATTCCAATGATGATTAATTTGCATTTAATTTTGTGTTTGCATAAAAAGAACCTGATCACCAGTTCTTGTGAAGCTATGAAACAATTTGTCTACATGTTCCAGCAAAATCTTTGTAGGATAGGGTTAACTTACAGTTGGATTTTGCTCTGCAGTCTCTTTGCACATTCCTGAAACTTGACATCTACGTGGCACTCCATAAATAAAAACCATATGGAGCTAGCTCGGTTCACTGGATCCTTTAGCATTCACTTAAAAAATTCAACTGTAAGCATGAGCAACTCCAAAATAATTAAATAAATCACACAACAGTCCCATTCTGGAAGCGGTTAATGCATGATATGTGGCAAAGATGATACCATAATCTAAAAGTACGGCTGCCCTTTTGTGAACCACTAAATAATCATTTGCTGGCATGGCACACACACTCAGTAAAGATCAAGCAATGAATGCATAGGGGCAGTCTAATATTGCAGTGGGGACCTGAACAATTTGGTTATTTCGGCATGCAAGGGATTTAGCCCCTTTTTTGTGCCTCAACTAGAGGGTTAGATAGCTTTGAAAATATTGGCTCCACTAGCTCAGAGGAGCAAGCCAGATCTCCACAGCCAAATAGGAGGTCTTGCTAAGCAGACCCTGCTAAGGCACTACCTGCAAGCTAATTTGTAAAAATGTCTGGAGAAGGAGGATAGTCCATCTGGACCTCCCATTCAAATAAAGCAATCTGCTCTGTCCCTATTCATATCATCTCTTTCTTTTAGGCATGTGGAAGTGATGGTCCTTCTTGCAAATAGGAATCTAGTCATTAGGAATGAGGAACTCTTAGTATTGATGTACGTGGTGCAGATTTGACCTATAACCCACTCCTGCTCGTTGGCAGTCACTAGAGTTCTCTTCTGCCTTATCACGAAACCAAAAATGGACTGTTACACCAGAAATATGATGAGCAAAGTCCTGGATAAGGGAAAGAAATAGACCCAATATCATCCTCATCCCTGATGGTCATCTTTGAGTAACGGCATCAAGCTGTGCATACACCCTTGACATGCAAACTTTAAGTGTCGCTCTGTGCTGTGATTCTATCTCAAATAGAGGCCTGGCTTTCTTGCTATAGGAATGCTGCATTCAGTCAAGCCATGCACCATCTGTCCAAGTTGGAACATTTGAACGATTGTGCCAAATATCTACTTTTTGACAACAAGTGCTTCAGACAATGGATCATGCATAACATCATCGATGCCCTGCAGGAAAAAGAAATGGTGGATGCTGTCAGAAACCTTGCTGAGACTGTCAAATGCAGCACACATCATTTTCTTTCATGCATCAATGTTCTAACTCTCAAAAAGGCTTGCCTGGTGGTGAGAAAGGTTAACACAACAGATTCTCACATCTCTATAAACTGCCTTTGAGTTGGCAGTGACAGGAAAGAGACTGTCATTCTTCTAGTTCTGGACTGTGGCCTTTTATAGAAGAGTTCTGGAAAGAGATGCATAAGTTTTTTCTTAACATTCATCCTAATCAGCTCTATGGCACAGGACTCTGTGCTCTGCGAGGCATTCACAAGAGGTGCAGACTGTGACAGTTACCAACAGTTGCTGGAGGACCACTTGCTTGGCAAAAGATCTTCTTTAGTTTGTCCACAAATTGTTGGCTGTCCTATGCAAAGAGACAGTGATGATTTGAATTTTGCAGCCTAGGCCTAGGCCTAGGGTGGCAGGAAGATTGTGCTAGCATCGCAAACGAGAAAAGGACATTGACTAAAGCCTTAACATACCATGGTATACCAACAACCTTTTATTCAGCACCAAATAATCATCTCATATTCCAGTATTACTGGCAGGACTCACACTCTCATTAAAAATAAAGATCAATTTGTCGAACCCCTTGGCTGTATGCACCAATGTTTGACTTAGTGAATATAGTCTTAAATGGTGGGTGAGGTAGCTCATGTACTTTTCTGAAAGGAGTTGATCTTTACTGCATTTTACATAATGTCAAATTTGTAATGTTATGAATAATGTATAGTTTTGAAAGAAACATATCCTCTGCACCCATAATGCCACAGTTACCTTTTTCTGGCTAATTATCACTGTAATGAATCAATGGCCTAATTCACCCATCAGCTGGTGTCTGTTTTATGACTTGTTAGAAATGGGGTCCCAAGTCATTCAAATGCAGGAGTCATTTGCTGCAGCCTCATAAGTGGACGGTTTGAATTTCTAGATGCTAATGTACAGTAAAATCTGACTAAATGGGCTACCTAAGAGTTGACTTTCAGTATATTAGAAACTACTATTGTAGTGAAATGTAGCACTTTGGAAAGGTTGACTACAATTATAACATGTTTACCCATCGCCCGCTTCCTGGAAACTACAGTTGGCATTTATCATTGCTTGTGTGAACCAGATTCATAATACCTACTTCATAAATTGTTGGATGATTAGTTCAAGTGTGCAACAGAAGTATGCATGATATATATTTTGAAATGGCACCTCAAAATAGTGAGTTAATAATGTTTCAATCAGAAACTCTGATTCTATTTCAGAAACGGAAACAGAAAATGTTGAAAATACTCGTCTAGATGACGAGCATCTGCATCAGTATCTGTGATCCTTCATCAGAATGGTTGACTATATTCCATTTGACTAATGCAGTGGTATACATATATACTTATATTTCATATTTTATTATTCAATGGGCCTGTGATCTTGATTCCTTACTATGTTCTCAGTCATAGTGGGCCTTGGGGAATGACACTTGAAGAATTTGCAAAGCAATGTCTCCTTTACATTGTGTAGCAGCCACATATCGATCAATATGCAGTGACTGTTATTAAAGTCAAGGAGTAATCATTTGTATTGGAAAACCTGATTCTACTCTAAAATAAAATGTCTCTTTTATTATGGGCCAAAAGAATTAAATATAGGATTGTTTGCATTGCTACTGTAGTTAATGTACGTTTGAAACACTGATAGAATGGCAAAATGCTGCAACAAATAAACCACTAAAGTTTTTTACCTACTCCTGAGTTTCTGCTGAGCTAGCTGATTTCAGGTGGAGCCGTGATACGGAGCTAATAATTGGTCCTTGTATCCCAGGGTGGGAAACAGAGAAACAAATTAATAATGTGGTTTTCCAAGTTGAGATTGCCATTTTGTGACTATTGCTGGAAATATCCAGTGTACAGCAATCAAGGGAAAAGAGAATTACTTGTCTTTGCTGTGATTTTTCCAACAAAATAGTGCTCTGCTAACATGCATATGGAGGCTCGCAGATGAACAATGATTCAGATTTTGTAGTTGTATCAACCACAAAAATATGTGACATTATTGCTCTGTGAAACCGATGTCTGGTCTCTGAGTATGTGAAAATGAACATGAAGAATTGGGATTGTCTGAACCTCAACAGAGCTTTTCTAAGTTGAAAATCTTGGAAATCAGTTGAGATAAATGTTCATTTTTCTCACTCTGTGGACTCACGCATCGTGGAATAAGATGTACCTTAGCAATGCACTGACCTATAATTATCGATCGCATTCTTTCTGACACTGAAATTTTTATTAGTGGGATATGAAATTTTTCATGATGATTAAAAAATATATAGGTTCTTATTTTATCCAAATCTATGATCTTATAATATTTTAGCTCTTATCCAATTGCTTTACTATGCCCCAATCTATGTTTTATTTTCTGTAAGGTAATTAAAAAGTGAGGGTTGATTCATGCCCCTTACATCCTAGTTTGTCGTCTGAGAGAATTCTTCAGTGTGGTCGGTTACTTAGCTGACTTGATGACATCACTGTAACTAGAGGTCAGGGATCTCCTGGAGCTGACACAAGAATTGAAATTAATATAAGGAATTTAAATTCCATGCTAGATAGATCACAAAGTGTTTGTGAGCAGGTCCTTTGTGGTTAGCAATAGTGTCATCATTTTGTTGTTAATGGCAAAGTCCAGGTCATGGACTCTTGATTAAGTCACAAGACAGATCAGATCATTTACATAAATATACTTGCGGATAAAGTAAGCATTTTCAGAGAAAAGTTTTAAATGTCTTTAAAGAGATCATTGTATTTAAGAGCAATGGATATCAAATGGGTATATTTATCTTCTGACATATAAAACAGCATGGAGGAACTGACAGTCAGTTTCAATTCTCCCCTACCATGAAAACCACAACCATTGCTCATTCCATGTACAATAGTGGGAATACTACAACTTATTTTCATTAGTCATTGAACATCAACATTTTAAGCATAAATCAATTCAGCTGTAGACTAAACACTCCACTGCATCAGTTTGAGCTCTTTTTTGTGTGGAAAGAAAATGAGAAGTAAAAACAGAGTAGAAGAAGAGACCAACAGTTAACATCAAAGGGAATACAAATGACTCCCATAAGCATATAAAGAACAAAGAGCTAGGAAGAGTGAGCCCAGTTAAGGATCTACACAAGGAGGCTCCAAGTTTGATTCTGATATTGAACGAATATTTTTCATCTGAACTTACCAAGGAAGAAAATGCTGCCAAAGTCAGAGTGGCTCAGTGGTTAGCACTGCTGCCTCACAGTGCCTGGGTTCGATTCCAGCCTCGGGCGACTGTCTGTGTAAAATTTGCTCTAGGTGCTCTGGTTTATTTCCACAAACCAAAGATGTACAGGTTCATTGAATTGGCCATGTTAAACTGCCCATAGCGTTCAGGGATGTGTAGGTAAGGTGCATTAGTCAGGGGTAAATGTAGAGTAATAGGTAAATAGGTCTGGGTGGGATACTCTTTGGAGGGTTGGTATGGACTTGCTGGGCCGAAGGGACTGTTTCCATACTGTAGGGATTTTATGAAAGTGCAGGTCATGGAGATGATGCATGTTTCTTTTACAGAGTGAGTATTTAGGGTATGGAATGCACAGTTTGGAAATGCGATGGAGGCAGGTTCAACTGTGGCATTTAACACTGGAATTGGATGGATTTTTGGATAGTAATGGTGCACTGAGGGGAAAAAAAACAGGAGACTAGTATGAGATAATAGAGCTGCTGCAGGCACAATGGACTGTTTGGCTTGCTTCGACATCATAATAATTTGATGATTCTGTAATGGAATCATTGGACACAAAAACTAACATTTTCCCATGTTGCAAGTAAATGGATGGCTTTCTGGATCAAAGTGAATCCATGAAGGCCTGACAGATTCACTTGAGACTACCTTGACTCAACAAGTCACTGGATCAGTGAAGTTACAAGGGAGAGACAGGACTGATTTCCTCTGTTTGAATAATTCTATCAGCTGCAGGGGATAACTTCCTTTCATCCCCCAGTATTTGCCTGATTTCATCTTTCAGAGCCAGAAAAATGCTCCCTGATGAAAATGTTAATACTGCTACCTGCTTAGTTAACATC
Source organism: Hemiscyllium ocellatum (assembly GCF_020745735.1). Lineage (NCBI taxonomy): Eukaryota > Metazoa > Chordata > Chondrichthyes > Orectolobiformes > Hemiscylliidae > Hemiscyllium > Hemiscyllium ocellatum. The sequence goes on from NC_083432.1 coordinate 28,789,969, forward strand.
AACCAGGCATGAGATGAAACATACTGTGTCTGTTCATCATCAGTGAACATAGTCTGGTCTTACAGCATACCATCATATCATCAGATGTCTAACTCAACTAATAGTGCCTTATTCCAGCCTGGGCTTTCTTCCTTCAAACTGTCATGAAAACAAGATTCTTTCAGGCTGATTTTCTCCTGAAACTTGAAGTATAGTCAATTGCCTTTGGCAGGAGGATCTAGAAATCTTTCCTCATGCTCTGACTAAGAGTAACAGAATATTTTGAATAGGTGGATGGGCAATGTTTATTGAGTGACACTGTGATAGATAGATATGATATTATAGTATGATAGGATTTTGTGTTTGTGGAATTGCTCAGATGAGATGAAAAGAGGTAATATGGGATATGGATACCTGCAAGTTCATTTCCTACAAGGGATAATGATGTGGGAAGACAGAACAGAGGGATTTTGTAGTTGGCCAACTGTTTATGTACTTGGGTGCATGATTAAACTCACCTTTCCTGACCAGATTAGATCATTGACCGTCTTCTGATGCTATCCTGTAGCATGGCCCCATGGTCTTGCTAACCTTTTCTGAAATCACTGGACATGGTTCTTGTACTCTAAGACATCCTTCTTCCTCTTATTAGCAGTGAAAAAAATCTGTCCATGGGCCCTTACAGAGGGCAGCATCTTCTCTAATGAGGCACTAGTAAAAACATGGTACAAAACATATTGGGCAGAATGATGTGAGCAGTACGGTGAGACCTATATTTTGCTGAGTTTCCTGCATCAGCGAGTTACCAATTAAGGGGCAATTCTGTTATGACCATTTCTACTCTATTGTGGACAGATTTCCTCATGGTTAATAGAGAGGCTGGTATTAAGGCAGATGAAAGTGGAAGGCACAGCTGTTATCTTTGATGCGGGTGGGGAGATGTCCTGAGTGAGGCAGTGTGGAAACTGACAGGGTACTGAAGTGGGTGTCAGTGAATGAGTGAAGGAAGATGTTGCAGGCAATAGTAACATTGGTAGCTTTGGATTAAGATAAGAACTTACGCTGGTGGAGTGGAGAACGATATTGATCTTCTTTCTACACTGTTGACAGATCTGAGTGACAACTTCTGTCCAGGCTGGCACAACCTGGTATTGGACCTCCACTGCCAGACATTGGGATTTGGGGAACAGGACATCTTAACTCTGTGCTACCTTAATCAGAATGCAAAATGCTCCACTGTCTGCCATGTCTGCAGCAAATGTCAGGAACAGCGCAGAAGGCAGCCTCAGACTGACAGTGTTTTTCTGGATGCACAGTGGGTTTTTAAAATGGTGCAGGGGTGCAAGGGATACCAGTCTTTTCGTAAATATCAGCTAAGTAGTGAATTGTTCCAGGAACAGTGGGCTTTAAGATAGGGATAGAATCAAATGTAAGGAGCATCCGAAGGTGGGGCAGGTATTAATGAAGCTTGTTTTGGGAAGATACAGTGAGAAAACCCACTGAGCCTCAACACAACAATCCTTTCAAAAAACCTGTTGCAACTCACATTTAGCAAACGAAACATAAGATTCAGCCTTATGAGTCCTTTGTTGCGGTTTCGGGCTCTGTCAGTACCAAATCCTTCAACTTTTATCCTAACAGATTTCTTTCAACAGAAATAGATGAATGGGAACCACCATCCACTCACCCCAGTTGGTTAGGACATCCGGAGGTCTTATGTAACTGCAACAACAGGGTTAAAAAACTACAAAGGTGAAAACTTTCTGTTTCTGCAAACCTAAGAGCTCCCTGTGCCAATAAGTCAAGCAGTTATAAAGCAGCCAGCCCACTAATAGAGTGATGTGATTTTTGGTGAGTGCCTGCTTTGTTGTCTTCCCCTTAGATTATAATGTCCTGAAGCTTGCAGCTTGTTTAGTCCTCTGATTTTATATGCTATTCTACACAGAATGTGGGCACTGCATGAAAGGTTTCTTACATCAAGTTGGATGTTTATTCATAAAAATGTATTGCTGTTATGCTGATTATTTATGCAGCTTTTTCACCTTCTGTACTTGTCTTGTTAGAAGTTCAATGCACTAAGTCATGCTCTTCAATCATGAACTACAACAGCTGATCTCCTAGCAATGCTGAATGGATATGTCAAAGGGGAGTTCAATGAAAATGATGTCCTGGGAAAAGGCAGAGAAAATGTGGGCAGCACGGTGGCACAGTGGTTAGCACTGCTGCCTCACAGCTCCAGAGACCCAGGTTCAATTCCCGCCTCAGGCGACTGACTGTGTGGAGTTTGCACATTCTCCCCGTGTCTGCGTGGGTTTCCTCCGGGTGCTCCGGTTTCCTCCCACAGTCCAAAGATGTGCGGGTCAGGTGAATTGGCCATGCTAAATTGCCCGTAGGTAAGGGGTAAATGTAGGGGTATGGGTGGGTTGCGCTTCGGCGGGTCGGTGTGGACTTGTTGGGCCGAAGGGCCTGTTTCCACACTGTAAGTAATCTAATCTAAAAGACATCTAGCATGATCTGAAATATGTTGCTTGATTGAGTGGTGTATACATCTTTCATGATAACTTTCAAAAAGAAATGGGTAAATATATGAAGAGGGAAAATAAATGTAGGGCCGTGGGGAAATGGAGAATGAATGGCATTGCTTTCTCAAAGAGCCAGCACAGATATGATTGATCTTCTGTGCTGTAAATCGCTTAATTGAATGGACTGAATATCAAAATAACACACCTGCCAGTTAAAGGAGACTTCTTCTAATGCTACTGGAGCCCACTACATGATGAAAGCACCTGAAGATTTCTGGAATCGCAATCGTCAACTACTTAATTGCAATAAATTAGTAATTATTTGAACAATCTGCTTAGAGCAGTAACAGGGAACAGTCATGGTCTATGAATAGGTTGCCACTTCTGGACCCAGTCTGCAGCCCAATTTCTTAGTCACTTAGACAACCTTCTATTTCCTGTAACCATATACCTGCCTATAAATGATTACTGAAATCATGAAGCTTTCGACAAGTAAAAACCATCCTTGTCAATGTTTGCATCTAATTTTATGTGAAAGGGTGCATATTTTGGATGTATTTTTGATTTGCATGAAAAAAGGTAAAAAAGAATAGTTTACACAGTGCACTTCTGAAAATTGTGTTGCTGTAATTAGAGTTATTATCAAGAAAAGTGGCTATATGAAAATAGACTGGCCAGCTCTTTGTCGGGGTGTTGTTTAGTTAACTTCATGAAATGGTAGACTTCTATTTAACGTGTAATTTTGCACAGCAATGATACTATACATTTAAGAGGCAATTTAGACTGTAGCTTCATATAGTATGATGATACACTAAAACCTACACTCAATCTAGACAAACATTTCCCTACAATATCCTTCACCATTTATTTTCCATTGTTTCTGCCTGATCAAAAGTATATCAGAAAACTTTAGGCTGTTTAGATATAGGAAATTTGGAATTATGTTTGTCATAATGGAAAAGCAAAAGTGAAAAAAAGACAAAAGCAGCAGTTAATCTGACATTGACAGTTGGAACTCAAAGCAACTCTGAATGGCTGCAAGTGGACTCTATAGCCATGCACCAGTCTCTACTCAAGAAATATATCAGGTCCTGTTGCACAATAAACAAATGCGTGATCACATAGTTCACAGGCCTCTGGCTTGCATGTCCAGTTTCTATAATTAAAAGTGAACTATTAGATCCAAGCAAATAGTAAATGTTGAATCTTGATAATTATGTTAAGAGTTTTCTACACCTTTGTCACGAATCTTAAATCATCAACTTATTCTATTACTTAAAAACAACTATTATAGTCAGGAACATGAAGTTATGCCTTCTGGAGTGTCTCACAACTATTAAAAAATCTAGCAAAGTTGTATGCTAATTGTAAGTTTATTAAGCAAAGCTATTCCTTTTAACAATACTGGTTATTGCAGGGAGGTTGTCATCTCAATCTGAAGCCTGAATGAACAGGCAATGGCAACAAGATAAAGCTCCAGCACCTAGAATTCAAATAATCCAAATGATTGTTTTCCTCGTATCACCCCGCATCTGGACAATTTTCCATGACAAATTACTTTTTACTGTAAAATGAAGATGTGCATTTCATTTTACATTCCTTTTGAAGTGGAACAAGAATTCAATTAAACTGCTTCTTGTTTGTTCAGTAACTTTCTTAAGTAAAGGCAAATACTGTTTGCTTCTATTGTCAGGAGTTAAACACTTACTGGAGCAATTCACAAGTTGGGCAGAGGTGGTTTGAATCCTTTTATTTAAATGATAGAGCAATATGTGTATCATTTCAGTGTGTTTGACAGAAGAGTTTAAACAGTTTTTCAGTCAGTTTTATTGAAGGCACATCAAATCTGTGTGTGAGTTTATTTGCAACAGTGTGGTTCATAAGTCTGCAACACACTGTTCAGTCCATTACTTTTATTATAATTCTAAAATATTCTGGGTGATAGTTTACACTTAAACCTCTGTAATCATGATAGAGATTCCAAAGATATTTCACAAATGTGTGCACATCCCTTGATCTTAATCCATAACTTCAATTCTAGTAAACTGAAAATTAGAATTGACTCTCAGTGTTGAACCCTGGATCAGCACTGTGTTACACGTAGGCAAGTCTGCAGTCATAACTTATCTGGCACTTTAGCTGGAAAGAATGTAATAGATCTTAAAGTCGCAATAACAGGGTCCTGTGAGGGTTAAATTAAAAAAAAAGGCGAGGAATTGAACCTGCCTTGGATGTGCCAATTTATGCTTTCAACAGAGGTGGAATTGAATGGCAGATGACCAAACTCATCTGAAATAGTTTAATAAATAGAATACTATCATTATTAAGCTGCCTTTTCCCTATTTTTCCTTACCTATGACTGACTGCTGTCTGCCTCAAGGAGGTTTCTGCAAACTCTTTTACTGACATTATTGTAGATGATACTGTTCTCTGTAAGTATATCTGTCATTGGGTCAGACTATTCCTTCCTTCTTTCACAGCCCCTTGCATAAGACTGCTAATGTTACTGCTACACCGTGATATTCATTGCCATTGACTCTCATGTCCATTCTCATGGTATTATAACTTTGACAGAGTTTCTATTTTTAACTGCAGGAAGCTGGGTTTCCCTGGCTTCAGGAAAGAGGTGGTAGGAACATCCCTTTTATGTGGTAAATGTCTTTACATCTCTACTTCTGACCTCAGAGGAACAGGAGGGCTTTGTCCAGGCTATGCTGTTTCCTGTGATCTGGCTACTCCCTGTCTTTATCATTGGATCATCAGTGGATTCTTTATTCCAGAATTTTGTTTTAATGGAATTCATAACTGACTGTCTAAGAAGGCAGGATTTGAACCCAGCTCCTCAGGACATTAGCTGTGATTCTGAATTATTGAGGAATAATACCACTAGACCATCTTTGAATCTGTGCACTTTGGTTCTTGCTCTCCTGATGAATGGGAACAGTTCCACCCAGGTCTGTTTGTCCACGTCCCTCATGATGTTGAAATTTTCAATCATATCTCCTCTTAGTCTTCTCCTTTCCAAGGAAAACAGCGCCAGCTTCTCCAGTCTATCTTTATAACTGAAGCATCTCATCCTTGGAACCATTCTGACCAAAGTAAACCTCTTCTGCTCAAGAATGTACTGTGAAACTATTTAAGTAAAATACAAGCTACATAGATATATCTATGCATGTTTAAAGAAAAACTTGGGATGACATAAAATGAATTCCATTATACCATATATATCTCAAATTCTGTGCTACGGTTATATTTGCTTTCTTTTTTACAATATTATGCTAGTTTGGTCATAAACCACATGTTTATACATATAATGACAAATTAACCTCCATGAGTATCAAAGACAGATCAACTGGAATCTTATAGGCGTTGTAAACAGCTTCGCTCCCTTTGGTCATTTATTTCTAATCCTGTTGTGTTAGTTGCTGCAAACTATTGTATTTTTTAATATAGAGCAACTTCAAAATTATTCAGATTAAAATTATTGAATGAATACATTTACCTTCAACTCACCAACTAGTGTCCATCATTTTAATCCAGAGACTAATTCTTTTATTGTAACTGAATCAAGTCTGCACTAAAAAAATCAACAAAGGATATCATTCAAAGTTATGATCTATTCACTTGCTAACAGTATCTACAACAATTTCAAGTTTAGTGACACCTCTAATAATTAATAACAAAAATGCTCAACTGATTAAGAGCCCTGAAGGCGCAAGTAATTGAAACAATTTAGTACAGTGTAATAAAATGTGGAAAAACTCTTTGAATTTCTAATTACCAGTATAATTTGTTTCCGAAGTACTGTCACTTTGTATTAATAACCCTTCTGTCAATGAACATACCCATTTCTGAATAAGTATGAACAATAACAAACCACTTTTAGATAATGTAGGATTGACAGATTTAAGTTTCCAGATACTTCAAAGCCAGCCCAATACTTAGTAGCCTCTCAATAAAGGCTGTGCTATACTCATATTAGGAAGCAGAGTTAAATGGCAATAATAACATTGGGAAATTAGTTTGTGAAGTCCTCATTTAGCATGGCGATATTTCAAATGGCTCTTATTTAGGAGACTATATCTTAGACATAGGTTTTTAACTCTTGTCTTCAGTAACTGCATATTAGATACAGTGTTACATATAGACAATAGTCAATAGACAATAGGTGCAGGAGTAGGCCATTCAGCTCTTCAAGCCTGCACCGCCATTCAATATGATCATGGCTGATCATTCCTAATTAGTAACCTCTTCCTGCCTTATCTCCATAATCCTTGATTCCACTAACTTTGAGAGCTCTATCCAACTCTTTCTTAAATGAATCCAGAGACTGGGCCTCCACTGCCCTCTGGGGCAGAGCATTCCACACAGCCACCACTCTCTAGGTGAAGAAGTTTCTCCTCATCTCTGTCCTAAATGGTCTACCCCGTATTTTTAAGCCGTGTCCTCTGGTTCAACACTCACTCATCAGCGGAAACATGTTTCCTGCTGCCAGAGTGTCCAATCCTTTCATAATCTTATATGTCTCAATCAGATCCCCTCTCAGTCTTCTAAACTCAAGGGTATACAAGCCCAGTCGCTTCAGTCTTTCAGTGTAAGGTAGTCCCGCCATTCCAGGAATTGACCTCGTGAACCTACGCTGCACTCCTTCAATAGCCAGAATGTCTTTCCTCAAATTTGGAGACCAGAACTGCACACAGTACTCCAGGTGTGGTCTCACCAGGGCCCTGTACAGCTGCAGAAGCACCTCTTTGCTTCTATATTCAATTCCTCTTGTTATGAAGGCCAGCATGCTATTAGCACCTTATAAATATATAAAGCACCTTCTAAATACTAAAAGACCTCTTACCATCTTTTAGTATATTTAGAGATGGTCGCTTCACAGGATGGTGTGGGCCATTTCACCAAGTGGAACAGTCACAGGTTGGGACAGCCTTCATGTCCCATAGCTGATTGACATCTTTAAGTGGACAATCGATGCTGATTAAGGGCCTCATCCCACTAATGCTAGTCTTCATTCTGCAAAAGCAAACTGTTTTGAGGTTGTTTGGAGATTTCCAAGAGGAAATAGGGCCCGAGTTCAAAAGCAAACAGCTCAGGAATTTTCAAGCTGTAGGAGCATCTGGAGATGATTTGGGGCGATATCATGGTGGGTTTTGAAAAGAAAGATAAGAATTTCATGATGGGAAGATGCTTCAAAATGACTCAGTACCTGACTGTGGGTCTCAGAATTAGGAATGGAGTTGGGGGCTATGGGGGATATGTATAGAGAGACAGCTCAAGTGTTTACTGCCAATAAACCCTCAGTCTGCCTTGTATGATCCACTCCCAGTCACCTTCCTGATGCCAGCAGTCACCTGGGATTGGAGTTATTTGGCAATCCTGGTCTGTTGACAGGCTCATTATGATTGGACCTTTCCTTCCCTGCTGCCAAGTGCATCTTCCATTCTCTGATTGGCCAGTAACTCTTGGGCAGGCGGGTGGGGATTGTGGGGTAGGGAGGGGGTGATGGGGATGGGGTGCTTGCAGTTTGGCAGGGTGCTGTGGTGGGGGGTGCCTGTATTTCTGCTTTGGGGTGATCCTTGATCGTATGAAAGACCTGAGACTACCCAGTTCAGAGCCTGATTGACAGACAGGGGCAACCAAGAGGTCACTATCCAGTTGGTGTACACAGCCTTCAACCCCCACATTCATTTCTAATCGATGACTCCAGTCTTTCCAATATTTAACAGGAGGAAATCTTTGCTCATTCAGTACCAAATTTCACACAAACTTTTGGACAGTTTAGAGACAGAAGAGAGATTTAGAGAAGTAGTGCTGAACTATAACTGGATGCCATCAATGTACATGTGGAAGTTGAAGCCATATTTTTGGAAGACATAGTTGAGTGGCAAGATGTAGTTGAGAAGTTGGAGGTGTTCAAGGATAGGTCCTTCGGGATAACAGAGGTAACAGTGTGGGAGGAGGAAGATAAGCTGCTGCAGGTGACCCTCTGGCTCCAATTGGATAAATAAGAATGGAACAGGTGCTGTGATCTTATCTAGCTGAACCATACTGGAGAAGTATTAGGGAAGGATGATGTGGTTAACCGGGTTAAATGCTTCTCACAAATTCAGAAGGATGGGGCACAATAGTTTACCATGTTTGAAGTTACATGGAGTGTCAATGTGACTTTGAATTAACCCATCTTAGTGTGGTGTCAAGTACAGAAACTTGATAAGAGGGATTCAATACTCAACTGAGGGAAAGGTGGGCAGTGTTCACATTGTTCTAACCATGCGTCAGAACTTATGGTACTGTGGACATATTTTGCACATAATTCTAAAATTCGAAAGAGGGCCATTATAACCAAAAATGGCTTCAGATGTAAATGAACTGGCTGTCTAGAGGGAAAGAGAGAAAGAGAGAGCACGGGAGAGACCGATGAAATGTAAAGTCTAAAGTCAAAGAAATGTCAACTTTGATTCCGTGTGATGACCATAATAATGAGGGGCAGAGGTTTCTGTGTTCAGTAGCAAGCCATATCTTGCAGATTATGTCCCAAACTGTTGATGCATTTTATGTTTCTTACCTTTACACAACGATTGAGGTTAAAAAGTCACTTTCAACTCTGCTGTAGTGGACTAGTGGGACTGAAAACATTTATTGGTACTAGACAAAGTTTGAGGATTAGCATGCTGTGATGGTAACAGTAGAAGAAGATCCTCTGTTTGTCTTTGTGTTGTTTCTCTCATTTCTGTTCTACAAAGAGAAGGAATCAGGAGAAAGGAACTTCAATCAGCCTACCACTCCAATACTTCCAAAAATCAACTGGCCAACTATCAATGTCGATGTCACCAGTAACCACAACATTCAGCATTTGTTTTTTCTGAGCAAGGGGTGGATGGTGGCTCAGCGGTTAGCACTGCCTCACAGCACCAGGGACAAGTTTGATTCAGCCTTCAGTGACGTCCATGTGGAGTTTACACATTCTCCCTGTCTGCATAGATTGCTTCCAGGTGCTCTGGTTTTCTCCCACAGTCCAAAAATGTCCAGGTTAGATGGAGTGTTTGTGATAAATTCTCCATAGTGTCCAGGGATGTGCAGGCTAGGTGATTTAGCCATAGGAAAATGCAAGGTTCCAAGGACAGGGTCGGGGTTGAATCTGGGGTGGGATGCACTCTGGAGGGTCAAAATGGGCTGAATGGCCTGCTTCGACACAGCAAGCTTCCATAATTCTATGAGTGATTCGGAGAAGAATCCATATATCTTGTATTAATTTTTGTTTTTACCCATCCCTTGAGAGGAATTTTATTCCTTGAGAGGAGTCTGAGAGATATGAGCTGTAGTGAGATTTATGACAGAATCAGGTGAGATGCCCATAGCTTCCATCGTTTATGCTTTAGCTGAGCACTGTAGTGAGTTCTCACTAGGCTATGACAAATTAGCAATTAAGGCAAGGTGTGGGTTGTAACTTACTAAATGCCTTATTGACACTGTAACTCAAATTTTCAGCTTCCAGAGAATCCTCAACATTGAAGTCAGAGCAGGGACCTCATGGCTTCAGCTCACTAGCCCAATCCCAAGTACATCAATGTTGGATACCAGGTACCAATATCTTAGGGCAGACTCCGTGAGCATTGGCTACACAAACCCACATTCACAGATGTTGGAATCCAAAATGCCAGCCTCTAAGAGCTTCAAGGCACATCTCTGATTCACTTGCAGAATACTTCAGCACTTCAACACTACACCTTGGGATACACCAGCAGCTCCCATTGTAAACATCATGCAAAGATACTGTGCACACAGGGATACACATCCGGCTCATGGACTGGTCCAAACTGCGTCTCTGGACTGAAATAAAACAAAGAACTGCAGATGCTGGAAAACCGAAACAAAAACAGAAATTGCTTTGAGAAGCTCAGTTCTGAAGAGGGATCACTGGGACCAAAACATTAAGTCTGTTTTCTTTGTACAGATGCTGCCAGACCTACTGAAATTCTCCAGTAATTTCAGTTTTTGCATCTCTGGAATCTTCACTTGCAGTTTTCGTGCTCATTCACCTACCTGGATACTCAAATCATCTCCGCCAGGAATTGCATGGCCTTGCCATTTTGCACTTTGCCCCCTCAGTTAGACATACTTATTTCACTTCTGCCTTGCCTCACCATTCAGCACAGGTGTAAAGTCAGGAAGCTTGACATAGTCAGCAGTCTTCTGTCAGGTCAAGGGGGATAGCTTATACACAGGGGGTTCTGATGTAGGTCAAGTGCAACCTCCCATACTAGTCCAGGGGTTGGACACAGTCAAATGTCAGGGAGGAGTAAGTGAAGACTGCAGATGCTGGAAATCAAAGTGAAAAAGTGTCATGCTGGAAAGGAACAACTGGTCAGGCAGCAACAGAGGAGCAGGAGAGTCGACATTTCAAGCATAAGCTGATGAAGAACTTACGCTTGAATTGTCAACTCTCCTGCTCCTCAGATGCTTCCTGACTGATTGTGCTTTTCGTATCACACTTTTTGACAGTCAAATATCAGGTACTCATCCTGACATTGTTTGCTTTACTGTGGGCTGTTTTCCTCCTAGGATGGGAGATAAGCAAGTATTAAGGGAGATAAAGTTGATGGCACAGCTGTTATAGTTGGTGCAGATAGGGAGTGTGTCCTGAGTGAGTGATTATGCAACCCAGAGGGCATTCAGGGTTGGTACTGTTGAGAAGTGAGTGGGGTGAGCAGCGGTGTGTGAGAATGAGTGAGGGATAACATTGCAGGAAATAATGAGAATGCTCCCAAATTATCCTTGGCTGGAGATAGGCACAATAGGAGAGAGAGTGAGGTATCAGAGAGAAGATGATGGCACTTATGTAGCAGAGTAGCGAAGGTCATTGACCTTCTCCTTAGAGTGCTGTGCGTTCTTCTAGAAGTGAGATTGCACTGACCCATGCATAATCTCAGAACAGGCTGGGCATGGCGTCCATTACTGGTCTCAGAGGAAGACAACATCCCATGTCTGCATCACCCCATCCAGCAGGATCTCTAATCACTTGCCCTCACAAGGGGTATCATGCTTTCCCTGTCTGCCATTTCTGGAACAAATGCCAGTAACTGTGCAAGGCAGCTCTACACTGGTACTCACCTGAGTGTATAATGGCTTTTAACAATGGTGTAAGCGCAACACACGCCCGGCCTTCCTGCTGATATTGTTGTGGGATTGGTGCATGGTAAGATGGGGATGGATTTGGATGTGAAAGATGAGGTAGGTACTTAATAAGGCTTGTTTGTTAAGGTGGGGCGAGTAATCTCGCTTGGCCTTGAGGTGAGAATCTCTCCAAAACTCTCAGTGCAGCAAGCATTTAGCCAAAAGTACATAAGATTTAGCCCATAATTTCTAATCTGTGTGCATATATGTGGTGCTATTAATTCTCCTTATCTTTAATGATTAATGAACATACTCCTTTTTTAACTGAAGAAAACCTGGTTAAACTTGTCATTTTAAATCACAAGTTAATTTGGGTTTGGGAGAAAATTGTCCCCAAATGAATGGATCATGTTGATTTTGTTGCACTTTACAAAGAGAGTGAGTAATTAAAGAAGAGGTGTTAAGATTTGAAAGAGCAAGAGACAGAACGTAAAGCCAAAAAAATATTAACAATATCAGCTAACCTTGGATAAGGAAAGGAAACTGGATTGTCAACAACTAGTGGCCATGGGAGAGAGGGAACAAGTCAGGGCCTAGAAATCAAGATGAACTTGGAAAGAAAATGAGGAGAGATAGCAAACTAGAGATGAATATGCATTTGGATCTAGTGTGGGGGTTTCCTTAGAGGAACTTTAACTCGATGGGTTCAGGGAAGGGTATGAAACAATAGACACAGCCAGAGCCGCAATATCTTGTATTTATATAGTGCCTTCAACTTAGTAAAACAGCCTAAGGCACTTGACGAGAGTGTTATAAAACTGAAGTTGGCACTGAGCCAGGTAAGAGGTGGGATTTTAAGGAATACTGTAAAGGAGAAAAGAAAAAGACAGAGGCAGACTGATTAGGGAGGTGAACAGTCAAGCATGCACCCGGGACAGGCATTTTGTGGCTGTGGAACAGAAACTGTGGCAGAGAGTAAAGGCAGTGTATTTTCAGTCTTTGCAATATTTTGTATGAGACAGGATCTTTTCATCCAGACTGGATGCCAATTTAGACACAATATAGGTGTCATTGTTGGTGAGGTAGAGCTTGGGTGTCATCAACATATTTGTGGAAACTGAGGCTCCTATCAGCAATGTCACCAAGGAATAGGGTGTAGATAAGAAATTGGAAGGGCCCAGGAGTGGGTTGAATTACAATTACAATTGTGTAAATGTAAAGTTGAAACCATTTTTCATTAACATAACCTGGATTATAAACTGAACACAGGATATCCAAAGCATATTAAATATAATATTAAAAATTAATGCTCATTATGACATTATATTCACAGGAATCCATTTAGATATTTGAGGGCTGTACCTGACAAACCCGTCATCGCAAATATGATATTTTAATCACCTCTGAACTTTGTGATTGATAAAACTTCTGTCTCAAGATTAATCAAAACCTTTTGCCCAGCTAGTATTTTTAAATATGTGATTGTTGAAAGCGGAATTGGTGCCCAGTAGTCAAAGAGTTAATTGAATTCTTGCACATGTGAAATAACAGTTTTTATTAATTCAGTATGCAGTGACTTCCAAGTCAGTCCACCCAGTCAGTCTTTTGTACTGCCCAGTTTTTTTTGGATAAAATGAATGCAGATTAAATGGTTTGCAATGCTTTTAGGTTCTCTGCTTAAGTTTGGGAAGAAAAGTTCATTCTGGACATAATTATGTTAATTTAATCAAGTTAGATGCAAATTAATGAAGAAGTTGACAATGCTACATCTTGGTCAAAAATGACCTTACTGACTGGTGAAAGCCAACATTCATTATCATTTTTAAGTTGTTTTATTTTTCATGGTTAAACGGGGAAAAACTAACTAGCAGAATTTAAGAGTGTTACTGAATAAATCACAAGGCATTTTTAGAAGATTTTGCAAAGCCTTATGCAAAACGTTGTACCTCTGTCTGATTCTGCATATGCTGGCATTGTGCATTCTCTGAGCTTCGCAGTGATCGATCTGCATCCAGCTGTAACATATCACTCGACTATGATCTGCCAAGACTTTTTCTAATTTAGCCATCCTTTTTTTGTCCAGAAGTATTTTGTTCCTCCTGCACATATGTGATTAATCTGTTCTTCATTAAGCAGTGAAAAAAATGAAATGAACTCATCCTAAAGACTAGCACAAGATTTCTGCATATACTGTAAGAATTATGAATAGTATTAATCTTATTCTTTCTTGGGTGCTTCTGCAGAGAAAATCACCAATTGTTCTATTTAAGTTCAACAAGTAATTTCGTGGCACTGTAAGGATGGTCCATATGTTACTTCAACAATTTTGTGGCTAAGTTTTAAGAAGGCAATGATCTGTAAGCTAAATTGTATAGTTCTCATAGGGGTGTTGGCTAACTTAATAGTAGTGACTGGGATCATGTTCAGCCTTGTGTCTGGCATTTCTTTAGCACATAAATCAAATAGATCACAAGTTCCTGTAGATGAGGTCCAGCATGGAGTAACTGTTTTAGCAGACTCAACTTTTAATTGCACTTCTTTTTTAAAAAGGAAGAGATTAAGAATTCAGCAGCAGGATAGTGTACACCTTCGGATTTCAAAACTGCCTTTGCTCTAACTGTTCATATTTATCTTGGTTTGATGACAATATTAAAGGATTTAAAGCAAATTATAAAATCATTTACTTTAGCCTTCAGCTACGTATGGGGCTAGTTGGAGTCCTATGGTATGTTTTTTAAAGCGTATTGGTGCACACTGAATGCCTGAAGGATTTCAGGCAGAGCGTAATCACAGAGAAGATATTGACGATTATAACATGTGGCAAAGTCTCTGTTCAACCTCTTTCAGTGGATAAACTGTCTGCATATTGAGTTTTTGTTACAATTCTGAATGATTTGAAGAGCAGCATCAGCATAAATCATTAAAAATTTGGAAGTGTGTCATTTTTCACCAATTAGTTAGAATGTCTGTGGTCAGAAATGTACAAAATGCATTTTAAAATAACCTAATGTGTTTTGGAGTGGATTCTTTTGGGAGAAATTCATACCCATTTCTTCAGAATTCTTCACAAGTCAAATAGGGAGAACGTAGAAATTTCAATTTTATGCCTTCTCCATCGGCTGTGTGTACGAATTGAGGATGCTTTGTTTCTAATCAGGTTCAGTGTGTTCTGAGATGGCTGATAAGGCCAGTGTGCAATGCAAACTCTGCCACAGGAAGGGCAGGTGATGCTTGAAGCATTGGTAGATGGAGTTGTTTGGGGGTTTGTGCCATCCCTCCAACGGCTTAACCTTGGCTCTGTGTGTTCCCAAAGAGACCTCTTGGTTTGTTTGGTGCCTTCCCAGATGAACCTTTTCCATTTTTGTTAGTCTACACCCAGGGATGTCTCTGAGCTGGCATGAGAAGTTTTATTTCCTCAGGTGTGCTTTGAGGACATCCTTAAAGCATATCTACTGTCCTTCTGGGAGTTTCCTGTTGCAACTGACTGTAAAACTCCGAGTTTGAGGTGGATTGGCTTCACATCAGCTGAGGCTTGATCCCACTGCTCAAGGGGCCCTCTTTTAGCTAGGCTGGGCAGATGCTTAAAAAAGTAGTTTAGAAAAATATTTTCATTACAACAGCCTGAGGAGCCAGGAAATACAGGGAATGTTCATCCAAATTCATTGGAATCATAATTCCCGCCCCCTCCCCACACTCACTGCAATCCAGCCTTTATTTTTTTCTGTCTGAATTCAGCTTAGTTAACTCAGAACAGTGTGAGGACTGAACCTGAGACCTTCTTGGTCGGCTCACTATTTTGTCATTCCTTAAAAACATTGAACCAGTACAGGAGCTGTTTGAAAATTAGCACAGAGATCTGAATTTCATCTGTCCTTCAAGCAGAAACATCAGCATCAATGGAAATCTTGTGAAAAAAAATCAAATAATCTCACAATATTTTAAGGAATATTTGAAGGATATTGCATTCATATCATTAGTTGCATAACAATCCCTCTAAACGTATCCCTTCAATAATGTAAATGCCACAGACTTATATTTAGCAGCAAAACTTTAAAGAGGAATTAATTTGACCCACTTTCTCTTGGGTTGCTCATAATCTGGCTGCCTCTCCTCATTACACCTTCATCTTCATCCAAAATTACATGAGAATATTTTCCATGGCTATTATTACTGTTGCTTTGCTACTTTCAGACAGAAGAACATAGGATCATAGGAACAGGAGTCGGCCATTCAGCCTGTTACACCGTTCAATGAGATTATGGTGGATATGTGGCCTAACTTTGGCCTATGTCCCTCAATTTGTTTGTTTAAAAAACGTATCTATCTCCGATATAAAATTAACAACTGACCTGGCATCTGCTGCCATTTGTGGAGTGGAGGAGAGTCATGAAAATCTGCCACCCACAATGTGTAGACTTCCTAACATTTCTCCTGTACAGTCTGGCTCTCAATCTCAGACTGTGACCCATAGTTCTAGAATCTACGGTCAATAGAAATAATTTATCTTTACCTACCCTGCCTTTTCCTGTCAATATTTCCTACAATTAGATCACCCCTTAACCTCTTTAATCCATGTAAGTATGATGTGCTGCACTTTAGGAGATTGAATGTTAAGGAAAAGTATACAGTTAATGGCAGGACCCTGAACAGCATTGATGCATAGAGGAATCTTGGGGCTCAAGTCCACTGCTCTCTGAAAGTGGCCATGTTATAGATAAGGTGGTAAAGAAAGTGTATGAAATGCTTGTCTTTATTGCTTGGTGAATTGAGTACAAGAGTCAGGATGAAAGCTTTATAAGACTTCAGTTAGGCCACACTTAGAATATTGTGTTCCAGTCTGGTTACCATATTACAGGAAGGATGTGGAGGTTTTGGAGAGGGTACAGAAGAGGTTTACCAGGATGCTGCCTGGATTAGAGGGCATGAGCTATAAGGAGAGGCTAGAAAAACTCAGGTTGTTTTCTCTGGAGCAGCAGGAGCTGAAGGGAGACTTGATAGAAGTTGATGAAATTATGAGATGCACAGATAGGGTTGGTGTTCAGAATCATTTTCTGAGAGATGAAATATCTAAAACTACGGTGCTTGCATTTTTGGTGAGAGGTGGAAAGTTCAAAGGAGATATGAAGGGCAAGGTTTTTACACAGAATGGTCGGAGTTTGGAATGTACTGCCAGGGTGGTGGTGGTGGAAGCAGGTATGATTGGCTCATTTATGACACTTTAGATAAGCACATTAATATGCCAGGAATGGAGGGATCTAGACCAAGGGCAGGCAGAAGGGATTACTTTAATTTGCCACAACATTGTAGGCTGAAGGGCCTGTTCCTGTGCTATAGAGTTCCATCTTCTACGTTCTGAACAACTCCAGATTGTCTGTGATGAGATAAGGAAACATTTCTTCACCCAGAGTGTTGTGAACTTGTGGAATTCTCTACAATAGAAGGTGGTTGAGCTCAAAACAGTGAATGTTTTCAAGAAGAAGTTAGATATAGCTCTTAGAGCTAAGATAATCAAAGACAATGCGGAGAAATCAGGAATAGGCTGCGTTAGAATCATAGAAACCCTGCGGTGCGGAAACAGGCCATTTGGCCCTGCATGTTCACACTGACCCTCCTAGGAGTAACCCACCCAGACCCAGTCCCTTACTCTATTTCTCAACATTTACCCCTAACTAATGAACCTAACCTACACATCCTTGAATACTATGAGCAATTGTAGCGTGGCCAAATCACCTAACCTGAACATCATTAGATTGTGGGAGGAAACCCACACAGACATAGACGGAATGTGCAAGCTTCACACAGTCACCTGAGGCTGGAATCGAACCCGCATCCCTGGCACTGTATGGCAACTGTGCTAACCACTGATCTGCTGTGCCACCCCTGTTTGATCATGTGATTGTATTGAGTGGCAGAGCAGGCTTGATTATTTATATATTTTATATATTGTGTTTTTTTCTTTAAAATTCATTCATGGGATGAGGGCATCACTGGCCAAACAGCATTCATTGCTCATTCCAAATTGCCCAGAGGGCAGTTAAGAATCTACCACATTGCTGTGGGTCAGGAGTCATGCTGAGACCAGATCAGCAGTTTCCGTCCCTAAAGCACATTAGTGAACCAGATGGGTTTTCCCCACAACAACAGTGGATTCACCATCATAATTAGATTTTTAATTCCAGATTTTACTGAGTTCAAGTTTAAATTCAATCATCCCAGGGAAGAATTTGAACCTGGGTCCCAACAACATTACCAAGGCTCTGCATTAACAATCCTGCAATAATACCACTAGGCCATTGGCTCCCTATTGTCACTGTTGTGGGATTTAACTCTCTGCGCACACCCAAATCTGCCTCACCTTGACAGGAAAAAAAACACAGCCAATGTTTTTTCTGAAGGAAATCTGGAATCAATTGTTCTCCTGTATTATTGGGGCCACTGAGATGAAATCTTCACATGGCCAGTTCAAACACCTTATGGACTAAAACTTGGATCTTCCTGATTCCTGGAACTCACTTCCTTATTGGACACTGTATTTAGTTCTCATGTAAATCAACAACAATCATAAGCATTTGCCAATTGCAAGTAGAACAAATAAGGAAGCAGAGGGGCAGATAGGTGAGTAGACTTTCACTGAGGTTAGAGGTCTTCTTATAAAGTTTCATATTCTCCACTTGGATTCAGTAATTACCCTACCCTGACCTACAGTATCTCTCACATGTGACTTCAACCCTATCTAACCATGTACCATTCCTGGAACAACTCGTCACTTAGCAGATATCCCAGAATTTACTGGCATTCCTTGGGCATGTGCCATCTTTAAAAGGCTGTTGTAGACTGAACAAGCTCTTTCAGTCAGTCTGGACCTGTCCCACATGGATATCAACATTTCCCTGGATATCTATGGGGAGATGCCCAGGTGGGACTGCCTCCGCCCTCTGTCCCAGCAGTGGGGAACACAACAGCAGAGCAGATCAGCCTGGTCCAAGATTGTCATTCTGGTAAAAAAAAACCTGCTAGTTGGAGGAATGCCCAAGGAAAACTGTCAATGTCCATCTCCACGCTGCTAACGTATGCACCATCATCTTCTCTCCAATACCACTCGCTCACTCTATCTCCACTACTGCACTCACCTCTCACCAAGACTCATTGTCTACCAATCTCCTGATTGTCTAAAATATCTTCTCTCATCAATCTAAATTCCAACACCACTAACATGGCCAGGACCGGCATCAGATACAGCCCTTAACTTTCTGAGCCAGCATCACCTGAGCAGAAGCAATAACCCTTGACTTGACTGAGCTCACTGGTAATCATGACTAATCACCCAGCTTTGTGCCAATCTTTGTCACAATGACATGGCAAGGCAGCAGTACTATGAGTCTGATGTGTCTGGCTGAGTGGACAAGGTGCAAAAAGGCAAAGCAATACAAGTCAGTGATGCTGTGAGCATTGAGACAGGCTCAGAGTGAGTGAGCATTAAAACGGTGAGTCTGGTTCAATCCATTACCTGAGTTCACATACCAGAATGCATAGTATCCTCACCGTAACATTACAATGGCAGTTGTCAGTGCAGTGTTGCATTGCTGAAGGATCCTGTAATTGGATCAGAAATGTGCCAAGAGGGGCTGTGGAAGCTGTCACATGTCAGATGACAATGCCGTAGATGTGGGTGAGTGTGGCCAGTGCCCATGGAAGGCTCCCACAGATTCTGGTGCCTAGTTTCTAAGATGGGCATTGCTTGGAGAAAGTGAAGAGCTGAATTTGCCTTGCATTCATATTGGTTTCCATGAAGCATTTTCCTGACATCTCATTTATTCCTGATGAAGGGCTTTTGCCCGAAACATCGACTTTGCTGCTCGTTGGATGCTGCCTGAACTGCTGTGCTCTTCCAGCACCACTGATCCAGAATCTCATTTATTGGACAAGTTTGGTGACATGGGAGGCTGAATACTAATGTGTCAAGTTGAGCTGTTAACAAGGTGTTTAAAACATGTGAATCTCAGTCTATTGGCATCTTGCCTCTGCCCAGTGAGAATCTCTGCACATTGCTTGTGAAAACAATAAAGATGGTGTGGGTTGCTCCAAGATATCAATTTGGCTCTCAATATCCTTGTCGCCCAATTCTACCGCACATTTGGCTACAGCCCATGTTGCTCAGCCTCCTGGGAGGTTCTGCCCAGAGTCCATATTTCAAGTCTTTTGTCATCTTAAACTCAAGTTACTGGGCTGAATCTTACAGATTTTTCTGCAAAGTGCAGTTGCATGGAGTTTTTTGGGACTTTTCTCACTATCAAACGAAATTAAATTCTCATAATTTCCTCCCAAACTTGACAACTTACTCACCACATTGGCACCCCTTTATCTATTCTAGCCCTATCTTACTATACACCATTCTTAGAACAACTCGTCACTCAGTGGATATCTGCTGAAAGATCAGCATCCCTGGTATTTTTGCCATCTTTACAAGGTCTCTGGGCACGTGGACAAGCACTGGCATTTGAAAGCTCCCTGCTCAGTAACAGATACACTGAAAGATGTCAGAGAAGAGGGAGATGGCACTGCAATTTGTCACTGCCTTTAAATTTGGGTTCATGGAGCATGGAGTTTTCCCATCTCTGTACACCTGACTCCTGCTCCTCGGATGCTGCCTGACCTGCTGTGCTTTTCCAGCACCACTTTAATTTAGGCTCTGGTTTCCAGCATCTGCAGTCCTTGTTTTTACCTTAAGAATGAAAATCCAAGCTGAAGAACAATTGATAACCTCCCAATGTTAATGTCAATGATAAGAGATTCCAAATATTTAGTTCATCTGAATCTCAGAAAATGGTCAACTGCTTGACTGAAATCAAAATATCAATAGTTTTCAATCACAAATGATAAATAAAAATAACAACCAACGTGGGAATCTAGACTTGGCTTTCAGAAATTGCTTATTCTTTCCTTTAAAAAAATAGCTTTGTGTATTGTCAGATCATACCAAGAGGCTATTTCAGATTATGTTAACAGAACTGCCAAAATACTCTGTGAAATAACATTTCATGGATAGCTTTGTAGTAGTTTACAAATGACTAACAGGAGTGAAAACTTTAGATCAAATGATTGTTTTCTTTTATAAATTAATTTTCAAAAGGTTCTTAGTTTGAAATCTGGGAAAATCTCTATCAATTATGTTAGTAATAGTTGGCCATTTTCCTGGGTGTGGCTGCGAGTAGCTGAAAATTACAATCTTTCCAAGGAATACTGGTTGATATATAATGCACACAAGGAAATTGATTTCTGTCAAAGATATTTCTTGTTAGAAGACAGTTAGCTTGTTTTATTTGCTCTGCTTCATTCACTTACTGAATTCTTCCCAGATCTGAATTTGCTTTCCCACAGCCCTGAGAGAGTGCACCCATGCTGAAAATGTGTTGCTGGTTAAAGCACAGCAGGTTAGGCAGCATCCAAGGAATAGGAAATTCAACATTTCGGGCATAAGCCCTTCATTCCTGATGAAGGGCTTATGCCCGAAACGTCGAATTCCCTATTCCTTGGATGCTGCCTAACCTGCTGTGCTTGAACCAGCAACACATTTTCAGCTGTGATCTCCAGCATCTGCAGACCTCATTTTTTACCCGAAGAGTGCACCCATGCCAAACCTTATGATTACTGGTTAATTTTCACCACATCATCAAGGACTATCTTATCCATTTGTTGCATCTTTGTCTCACAAAGCAAGGTTTTGGCTCTTTGCATGAGTCTATCAATGTGGTATCAAGGCTACTGGTATTGAAAGCCTTTTCCATATTCTGTTTTATTCCTGAGGATATCACATCTCCTTTAATTTTTCAATGTTCATGTGGGTGAGGTATGTAAACTTTAAATTACCCACACAGACCTTCCCCCATTCCACTATTAAGACAAAAAGTGGGTGGCTCAGGATTGGGCTTCAGATTTTAAACCTGTTAATTTCCCACCTGATTTAAACCCTTCTGTGTTTTGGGGCTAAAATTACCCTCCTCTACTACTGTCATGGATCATCTATTTTAAACCAGATGTCTCTTTATCATCTGAAGGTGGGAGAGTATAGGATGTATGTTGGCTTGGATGCTGGCCAAGTTAAAGAATATAAACATCATCCCTTTCCCAAATATGGAAAATCTCATCTCTCTACATAGAAAGCCAGATTCTGTTCTGCTGTTAAAAAATATTACTAGGCTCACCTTTGTAAAATAATAAAAAGAAGATTGAGACTCGGAATTGGGATCTCGTGGTTACAACTGAGCATCTATTTGAACCTGCAGAAGTCAGTTTCAATTATTTTATACCAAGAGCTTCAGTCTTGTAACTCAGTGGTTAGCACCACTGCCTCACAGCACTTTAGGAATGGGCCTGGGTGGGTTTCTCTTCAGAGGGTCGGTGTGGACTTGTTGGACCGAAGGGCCTGTTTCCTTACTGTAGGAATGTAATCTAATCTTCAAATTAAATACTTGCCCAGAAAGAAACAAATACTTTGCTTTTCCAACTTTTCATCATAACACTATTTAATGTTTACATAAAGGACTTTATTTTAATATGCTATAGAATAAATCTGAAATTTTCCACATGCAGCCTACTGCTTTACTTTTTCCTTTAGTGTGGTTGGGAGGAGGGTAGGAAGAATTAACAGGTCCAGACTTGTTTTGCATCTCTAAGCTAATGCAGATGTTCAGTCACAAAAGAAGACAAGGAAGCTGTAATGATAACTCACAGCATGTTTTGTTAAAAGGCCACCTTTCAGGTGTAATGCAAAGCTGTCATTATATTATTCTTGAACAATCTATGTTGCCTAATGCATATGTTGTCTTAAAAGAAAGGAAAGCTGTGGAAATAATTTCTGAAATTTTCTGACTTTTAATTGTCTATTATGAAGAAAGGTATAAAAACAGGTTCTTCTACCCACTTGTAACAGACTACAAAATAAAATCCAAAATCAATATGGCTAAATCAAATAAACCTTGGTGTAGAAGTGAAATACGCAAATGTTGGAAATTCTCAGCGGGTCATTTATGAAGTGAATTGTATAGAATCCTGGGGAGGCAAATGTGTCTCAGCTACTGGCTGGAGAGCTGGTGAGAACCTCATGGTGCCTTTTTTTGGGAATGCTGCCACATCTTGTGCCATTTAAAAATGTAGCAAAAGCGATCTTCTCTTACGATCCAGGAGCCCTGAGGTTGAAGTTCTGTTCACCATCAGCTACTGGTCTAACAGCATTTCTGTACTCAGCTATGTCACCAGCCAAGTGGTCCTCCTGTTCACACCCAGCCAAGACTTCAGACTGAGGAAGGACCTAGACTGTGGGAAAAGGAGGTTAGCTGCTAGGGTGGAAGTTGGGTGTGTATTTATCTGTTGGTGTCATGGTTCTCAATCAAAACCCCATTCCCAATACTGCATCTATCAATGAGGCATTGAGTGCCTTTGAAGAAAGGACCACACTCAGGATCCCACAAGTAAACTCATCAGTGCTTGTTTGTTATGGTCCTTTCATGGTGAGACTTCCCTTGCCACTGGGTGAACATCAGCAATGATAGGATGAGGACTTTAAGTGGCCATTAATTCCTTAAGAGTGACCTCAGACTCACTTAAGAGTCTTATTTGTGCTGGAAGACAGTCCATGTACCTTCCTGACATAAACTTAAATGGACATGAGGCTGGAAAGTGATGAAGTCTTCTTCAATCACTGTCCAGCTGGTTAAGTGCACCCTGACCAACAAACTCACAATGGGGGAGGGCACAAGGTTCTCTTTTAGATTGTGATGATGTTTCAACAGAAGTGAGTTTAGTATTATGCTGCAGAATCCTCATGTGTTGATCCCTAGCTCCCAGCAGTGCGACTACACAATGTATTAACGGCTCTGTTGAAATAGTAAAAGAGGGATTTTGGATCAAGAAGCTAACTGTGCATGCTAGTATCCTATATCAGGAACCTCGTACATATTCATTTCAGTCCAACTCCTGCAATTTGGTTTGTAGACCTTGTCGTAGAATGCTATCTGCCATGGTGTTCCCTCCTGGCAAACAAGACCAAAACTAACTGGCAAATATACAGAATAAAATAAAACAAATGCAAACTTACCTGTAAGCTGGTACTTGAAGGGATGAATATAAGCAATAATCCAGTTAATGTAATATATAGTGCAAGCAAATACAGATCGCTAGAGAACACTTCCCTTAAACAACAAGTAGTATATTACAAGACCAATGAGGGATCTAAAAATGAAGAGGGGAGTTTTGAATTCAATTTACTGATGTGCAAGCAATCAACTTGATAAGGAAACAACTGGTTTGTACATTTGTTGCATTCATATACTAAATCGATAAGCAAATGACTGAGGTTAATTGATTATTAATGGACTGGGTAGAAATAAAGGTGCAACAAGAGGTTCTTATGGGACAGTGATAGTGTCCCCTCTCTGAGTCAGAAAAACCAGGTTCAAAGGTCACCTGATTTGGAAGTGGGTTACAAAATGTCTGAACCATTTAATTAAAAATATCTAAAGATGGAATAGGTTGGACTGTTGTGTGGAAGAAGTTGAAAAGTGTGGTACTGGAAAGGCACAGCAGCTCAGGCAGCACCCAAGGAGCAGGAGATTCAACGTTTCAGGCAAAACCCATCATCTTTCCTGATGATGGGCTTATGTCTGAAATGTCGACTCTCCTGCTCCTTGGATGCTGCCTGAGCTGCTGAGCTTTTCCAGCACCACACTTTTCCATGCTGATCTCCAGCATCTGCAGTCCTCACTTCATCCTAGTGTGAAAGGAGATGTAAGACTGGGTAGTTAATAAACTATTCACAGAGAAAGGTGACTTGATTTCTGTCACACTGACTAGCTAAGATCCAAATTGATACATTGGACTTGCCATAGGACATAATTCATAGATTTCTGTAGTAACTGAAGGTTTTTGTAGAATACTTGTCAGTGAGGAGAGCATTTAAAAAATCAATTCTCAAAGCAATGAAGATAGAGATGAAAATTTAAGCAGCCAATGTTATGAGATAAATTGGAAGTAAAAATTGCTCCATGTTTCCAGGGATGGCATTAGTTGTCTAATTGTGAATGAAAAATAAAACACATTATGCATCATCCAATTAGCATCAGTGGGTAATGAGGGGAGATTCGAATAGTCTAGCTTCAGCTTTCTGATTTTAATCTGACCCATTCAGGACTGAATGTTTCAAGATATTTTAAGGGGGTAATCTCAATTAGCACACCCTCAGTGTGGTTCAGTCACCATCCACTGGGAGAAGTGTGAAGAGTCTCCAGGGCTGTTTCCATTGCCTTCGTTTATTTGTTCTAAGGAAGTATCTCTTCTCTGCACAGCATCCCTTTGATGATACAAGTTGAATCAAAAATGCAGAATATTGAAAACGTGTCAATTTCATACTGTATTGTAGCATGGCATTTCGATGTAAAAGTACACTGCATCAGCCCAACACCTCATTATCATTTCTGGGCATACCTTCTTTTGTTTATAAAACTGGCTGATTGCTCATGCTATTGCTCAAGGAATTAGTAACTGTGCTGTTACTGTGTGCTTGAGTGTGCTACTTAGGTAGGAAGTGTACATTCAAAACAAAGGATCGGGGTAAAAGGTTAAGAGATTGCCCCAAAAACTATGAAACATGCATCAAAATAACTTAGCAGTATTTTATTTATTTAGGTACATTGATATACCACTCCTCCATTACATAATAAATAACTCTGCAAGTATTCCGAGACAGAGAGCTCCGTACATTTACTGAACATTTGTTTAGAGTGTGGGATTTTATATAAAACTTTTAAAAGGTGCACTAATTTGCATCTATTCTTCTTCCCACATAACCAGCTATATCAGACATTTGCAAAACTGATATTTATTAGTAACAATTTTTGATATTTAGCAAAAATAATACATTATTTTTAATATTAGCAAAAATAATATCTATTAATTTAATTTAATATATCTAAAGGAATTTGCTCAAATAAGCTAGTTTAAGCAGAACTTTATTTTAAAGTGAACAATGTCTGCGTTCCAAAACTTGCTGCTTTTTGATTGAATATTTGGTTTGAGTTATGAAATAAGAAATGTGCAGCTGCTATAACCATTTAAAATGCAAATAGAAATTTAAAGGAACTCTTTTGAGTTGTTCTCCACACAGCCAGCCTCTCCTCTGGCTGCTCTCCAATGTAACTCTTATTGCAGAAGATCTCTTCAGGAGCACTTAAATTTTCTCTGAATGATCTTAAAGATACCCCAGAGAAAGCTGATCAACTTCTCTTTCACTTTTGAAATGTTGATACTTCTGTTAAAAATGATTTCCCATGTGAGTTTTTATCTGTAACTAAGTTTCAGGCATTTTGTGTATTTTATTTTCAAATGCTAAAATTTAAGATTCCAATTAATTTTATGTTGTGAAACATGTATTCCTATTACTCTCTTTTTAAGAAAATCTTTATCTTTCATAAGTAACAAGGGTACTTAAGCTTTGATATCCCCTTTTCCAATCAGTTTATGCCATGGTACTATCAAGGTTACTATGTTATTTGCTGAGACTACGGTACATAATTTCAGTGTCTTCTTCATTTCCAGGTGGTGGCTAAATTATTCAAAGGAGCTTCTTTTGCCAGCTCAGTTTCAGACAGTTCTAGCTGCAAAATGTGTGCTTTTAGAGTCTCAGTTGTTATAGTTCTGTCAAACCGGTGTTACCTAATTTTAGATTGACATTCTTTTTAAAAAGAATGAATTAAATAATAGAAGGACAATTGAATGTCACAGATATTTACCTTTTAGATGTGCGTTTCAAATGCTTTTGATGGGAATAATCTAATTGACGTTTCAAAATTGAGCACTAACTTGATGATCTGCCTCAAAAGGCAGGTTGGACTTTGTCACAGACTTCACAACAAAACATGCAACCAAATGAGAAATCCAAGCTTGACTGTGACAGATCAAGGTCTACACAACATTCTTTCAGGGCATGACCTCCTAGTGAGAATGATGGGTGGGCACTTGATGTTGCTGACTCAGACTGAGAGCTGGCAGTTTCAGAGGGCAGTTGCAGTGAGAGAGGTGGACATAGACTCATACAGTCAGAGAGATGTACAGCACAGAAACAGACCCTTATGTCATAGGTTTAGAGTGAGAAGGGCAAGATTTAAAAGGGACCTAAAGGGCAATCTTTTCATGCAAAGGGTGCGTATGGAATGAGCTGCCAGAGGAAGTGGTGGAGTCTGGTACAATTACAGCATTTAAAAGACATCTGGATGGGTATATGAATAGGAAGAACTTGAAAGGATATGGATCATTAGCTGGCAGATGGGACTAGATTAAGTTAGGACAACTGGTCAGCATGGGCGAGTTGGACTTAATGCAGGGTAACAGCGATGAGGGCACTCAAAATGGTGGCACTGTCACTTGGTCATACAGCAGCAGACAAATAACTAAAATATTGGGGGTGGTAGGCTCCAAAGAGTTTCATAAAAAAGAAAATACTTCACTTTTATTGATGTGTACTGATTGTTGTATTTTTTTTATTTTTTCGTGGAATGTGAACATTACCCGCAAGACCTGATAGCACTTTAACTGGGATTAGGTATGATTTAATCAGATTGCTTTTGGTCTGAAGTCTCATGGAGTTCAGACTAGGTAAGAATGGCAGATTCAAGATTAGAGTGGTGCTGGAAAAGCACAGCAGGTCAAGCAGCATCCAAGGGCCAGGAAGATCTCCGGGACACCCGAACCAATCAACCCCACTGCCCCGTGGCTGAACATTTCAATTCCCCTCCTTACCCCCCCCCCCAACTCTGCCGAGGACATGCAGGTCCTGGACCTCCTCCACCACCACTCCCTCACCACCCGACCCCTGGAGGAAGAATGCTTATCTTCCACCTTGGAACACTTCAAACCCAAGGTGTCAACGTGGACTTCACCAGCTTCCTCATTTCCCCTCCCCCCGCCTTACCCCAGTTCCAAGCTTCCAACTCAACACCATCCAGATGACCTGTCCCACCTGTCAATCTTCCTTCCCATCTGTCCGTTCCACCCTCCTCTCTGACCTATCACCTTTACCCCTTCCTCCATCCACCTATTGCACTTTCAACTATCTCCTCCCCAGCCCACCCCATTCCATTTGTCTCCCCAACCCCAAGGCTTCTGATGAAGAGCTCCTGTCACAAACATTGATTTTCCTGCTTATGCTGCCTAACTTGCTGTGCTTTTCCAGCACCACTCTAATCTTGACTCAAATCTCCAGCATTAGCAGTCCTCACTTTCGCCAGGAATGACAGGTTACTGAAACTAGCTTTCAATTCCAGATTTATTCATTGAACATAAATTCCATCACAGAAGAAGAACCTCTTGGCTGGATTGAGCAGAGCTACATTTGTGGTTTTCATACCTACATTTTGTTTAGAGAATGTGTTGCTCCCAGCTCTGATAACCCTCCTGGTTGCTGGCTGCAGGGTGACCTCTGTTGAAGTGAAAATCTCCAGAGATGGTGAGGGAATAATCTTGTCTGACTGACAGAATGCCTATGAGGTTGTAAAATTACTCCTGATGGCAGCTTTCAGAAGGATAATTGTCTGCTCATCTCTGTGGAGTGGGACGGTGATCTAATTTCCACAGCACTGTGGGGAAAGCTCCATGGTGGCATGAATGCATTGCCATGATGGACTGGCATGGCTCCATTTTCTCATCCTACCTCTGTCTGCTGTCTTTAACTGTACCATCACCATGCCAGGAAAGTTCATCTCACTGAGGGATCGAGGCAATGGACACACCAGATCAATTCTATGGATACCTCTCAGATGAAATTGAGGGAGGGACATGCAATGAGCTCTGGACCAAATTCATAAAAGATCTCTTCATTATATCACTGCTTGGTTGCAAGACATAATTTATTATCCACCCTGCCATATCAATTTGATGAGAATCCATGGACGGACATTTAAAAAATCTTTCTCAAGTAATGGGTTAAGATTCCATACACATCCACTTAAACTTTCATCATGGCTTTGGTGAAAGATCAAAAGAAATTCTATAGAAATGACAAAAACACAAGATTCGGAAGATTTCAAGGGAAGTTCAATGCCTACATTTCCTACACAACAATGTATTCAGTTCAGGTAGAATTTGGTGCTATTTTGTGTTGGATCATAATGAAAATCAATGCAGAGGCCAAGCAGGTAACAATTTTGGCAGCAACTTTTAATGAATTGTGCATTTGCAGCCAAATAATAAAGTATTTTCAGATGTGTGGCTCATGACGTTTTATTATTTTTGGAGCTAGTAATATCTCATTGTTGTATCTGATTCGATTCTTTGATTTTTTTTGTCATTTTAATAACGATTCCTTTTTCACTGTCCCTGTGCTCTGTGGGATGGGAAGGGATGTCAAAAAGATCAGTGAAATCCTGTCAAATGCTTTTGGTTTTGAGCTGAAGAGGATTCTGCTTTTCAAGACCACACTTAGCTGAATTCATGCCAATTGCATAATCTTCTGTTTGGTTTCCTAGGCCAATAAAAATTTCAGTCAGTGCCAAGGTTGACTCAATGGCTCCAGTTTGCCCACCTCAGTTTTGGTAGCTACATAACAGCTGTTGAAACTGAATTTATTTTTTCCCTCTGACTTTCCTCAGCTTGTTCTAGCCTCTCTGTTGAGGCCACCTTTCTCTGGAAGAGATTGCAGGAAACCTGGGACCAGATTTTTGCCAGCTGCATGCCCAATTAAGCTGCTAAGAAAACTGGCATAATTTCCATTCAGACTTGGGAGCTCCCTGTAGGACTGGCATGAGGAGGGCACGTGTATAACAAATGAGTCTTACTGCTGAAGATGGTGGGTGATGAAAACTAATTTATTAGATTTCCTGCATCCACATGCCTGTTACCTTTGCTAAAATGATTTAAAAAAACACAGGAAAATTGTCTTCGTTTTAATTTTATCCCTTTGGGAAATGAACTGGCATGTATTCAGCTCCTCCATGGCATAGTCTGGTTAAAATTAGACACTTTCTGCCTAGAACTGCAAGCACAATATCATAGCCTAGCCTACATATGCTCCACTGGCTCATCAGCTGTGTTATTTGTTTGCAATGTCACTAGGTTTAAAATCATATCCACACACTGCAGAAGATGCAGCATTACAAAAATTCACCACTAGTCAATTGGTATCTTAAAAGAGAATTGATGGTTTAAGGCTTCAGTCATTCACCAGGATTGTTTTGATCAAGTGGCCACTTGGGAATTTCTGTCCTGTATCGCTGATGGAAATGTGACCCACTGGAACTGGCATAACCGACAGTCAACTGCCACAGACTCTGAAACCTTACCAGAGTTGGGCTAGGATTCATCTATCCTGAATACACCAGATCATACAGTCATAGAATCATAGAGATGTACAGCACAGAAACAGACCCTTCTGTCCAATTCCTCCATGCCGACCAGATATTCCAACTCAATCTAATCCCGCCTGCCAGCACCTGGCCCATATCCCTCCAAATCTTTCCTATGCATATACCCATCCAGATGCCTTTTAAATGTTGCAATTGTACTATCCATACATGAACCTTGTTACCTGTGGCCTTCCTGTGGATTCTGCTCCAAGGTACTTCTCTATCTGCCATGAAGGACTATACAATCAGACTGGATGAGTCATTGGGAAACAATGGAGTCTGGAATCTTGTGTGTACCCAGATCCGTGGATGGTAAATCAATGAATAACGAAGGAGGAGATTATCCCTAACATAATTCCCACTTGCACTTGGAGGGTTAATCAGCCTCACAGTTGGGTTGATGGTGGGTTGAGGAATGCTTGGGGGCAGTAGTTGTAATTATTAGAATTGCCTTCTGCTCCAGGAAGTGACAGAAAATGAAAATGAAGTAACCTGATTTCTTGCCTGTATCTGCCATTACTATCAGTAAAATAGCAGGTAAAAGCCAAGGCAATTTGTGCCTGTAACATTAATACATCCTTCGCTTGATTAATACCGTCTGATATGATGTGCACTTCTGCTTCCATTTTCATTTGTGAACATTTTTTATTTTATTTCTACATTACGTACAATTGTTGTTGGAGTTAAGTACTAGTCCCGATAATTGATATACAGGTAATGAATGTTTTGACTTAAGTTGCTGCTTGAAAATTATTAGGATTCCAAACCAGTCATTGGTCTAAAATTGTGTATCTGGAAACAACTTCCAGCTCCTTTACATTTGTTGCAATTCATCTTGTCAATAAGGTCTTCATAATCGCAAGAAAGATTTCCATTTATATTGTGCCTTTTGTCAGGGCAGAGAGTCTCAAAGTGCTTCACAACCAACGAAGTATTTTTGAGGCATGGATCTTTCTTCCAACTCAGACAGAACAGTTGCCAATTAATGTTCAGCAAGCTTCACAAGCAACAATGTCTTAATGATCAAAGAGAATCTAGTCTTTAATATTGCTGAGTGAGGGATGCATTTTGGCCAGGGAAATGTCCCTTACTCTTCTTCAAATCAATGCCATGGAATCTCTTGGATCCACTCAAGAGTGCAGATGTTTCTTCAGTTTAATATCTCAGGTATGTAATAGACAGTGGAGGGTCTTCCTGGTGGCAAGGACCCTGAGCATGGAGGTGCCAAGGTACTGGTGGTTGCTGCTGGTACCACAACCATCTGAATCCTCTGGATTCTGGGCTACTACCCAAATGTGAAAAACAGTAAAGAGGTGGTAATATTTGAAAAAAGTCACAAGTCAGAGCAGTATGTGCCATTTGCAAGTTTTACTGGTTCTGAGGGTAAGTGATGGAAGGAGATGAGTGTTTTGAGTCAAAAGCTTTGGCAGTAAGGGCATTGCGTGTTAAGGATGGAATGACCTTCCATAGGACCCCTCTTCCTGATGACTCGATTAGGCACTGATTGCTTTTAGACGGGTTACTTCACTCCCCAAACCTTCCATGCACGGAATTCCTTCTTGTGCCCTCATATGGGGAGCCCCCTTCTGCTAAGGTGATGGTGAGATGAGTATGCACCAATTTCCCACTTAAGAATCTCAGTTGGGGTTGGATGGGAAGAATGGTTATGGGTCTTCTTGCCACTGGCTGAAGCAGGGTGGAGGCTGGAAGGTGGCACAGTTTCAACTGAAAAAAATACTCCATCTTCAACATGATATCCTGCCCCTGGTGTGGGACTTGACCCTACAAGAATACTAGGCGAAAGTGAGGACTGTGTATGCTGGAGATCAGAGTCAAGATTAGAGTGGTGCTGGAAAAGCACAGCAGGTCAGGCAGTATCCGAGGAGCAGGAAAAGCGGGGAAGGACGTTTGCCCAAAACATCAGCACTCCTACAAGAATACTACTCACTGAGCCACAAACTGACTAAACAAATTAATAAATGGAACAATTATTTATTTTACATAATTTATATTTTGTATGATCAAAGATGGAAACATTATTTAGGTAGGCTTAACAATGAATACTTATTCACAATTTGAAGATTTGAAGAGCTGGTGACCTCCTGGGAATGTCACCGAATGGATAATTCAGAGGGACATGGATTGAAATCCAACAATGGTGGATGGTAGAATTTGAGTTCAGTTTGAATTTGCTGCAGATTAGGTTCAATGTCTGAGTCAGCACCTGTCACAAAAAGTATTGAAATGGTCACTTAACAAAGTCACCAAGAAACCACCCAAGGAGCTGAGGAAGACTCAGACACAGAACGATTTGACCTATGTGTCCGGATGCTGATGCACGTCTATGCTTCCACCTCAGTTCTGTCCGAGGCCATGAATGTCATGAACCCCTTTGTCATCGACATCTTTGAGTGCATCAAGGCTTCTCCCGGATTCAATACGACAAGAGTCAGACCATCTCGGCCAGAGCACTGTTTGCTTTATGCTGCCAGGAGATCTGGACAAACATGCCGTCTATGAAGGTATGAAAGCAGTCATCAAATTCACCAGCTCTGCTTAGGTCAACCGAGATAAAAAAAAATTAGATCAAGGTTTGGAAGCTAGCCTAAAGAATGATGAACCAATCTTCAATTATTGTAGAATCCCATCTGGTTCATTAATGCACTTTAGGGAAGGGAACTGCCATCCTTACCTGGAGAGGTCTACATGTGACTCCAAGATCTACAGCAATGTGGTTGACTCTTAACTTCCCCTTGAAACGGCCTAGAAAACAACACAGGTCAAAGGCAACTAAGGATGGGCAACAAATGCTGCTCTTGCAAGTGATGCATGGCTGAAGAAAGAATAAAAGGAAACAAAATGGTTCTGATCAAAATGAAAAATAAATTAAACAATGCAGCTACTAAATTGTGTTGAAGGAGAGAATACAGTGGAACTTTTAAATATCCGTATGGTTCTGCACAAATCCATAATTTCCAGGCTTTGTCTTCAGTTGAAGGCTGCTATTAAATTGTAAAAATTACCCTTAAACTTAGCACTAAGCAGGTCTGATTGTGTCATGGATAGTTATTATAAAATTAGGAACACGTAAACAATTCTGTAACGCTCCATCCCTATTCTCCCTCTTTATGCTGATTTAATGGTTAGTTATCATGCATAGACAGGAATAATTTCACTATAATTTTTTTAACCTCACTGTCTCTCTTTAGTTTCACTGACATTTTCTCAAAATATACTATAACCCTATAATCTATTTAAACATATAACATTTAGTTAAGGTCTTTTTTTTAAAATCCTTACGATGTATTTTAAACATTATAGTGTTGAACTCAAAATTCTTTTGTATTCGCATAGACATGGCCATTTGCACAAACATAGCAGCTATTATTGAAATTTTGGTTGATTAAGGTCTCAATTTTGCTAAATTCGTATGTGGCATTGCAGGTCGTTCTGTTATAATGCACGTTTTGTCAAGGCAAATTCACTGTAACCGGAATGATGAATTGTGGATGCAGTTTCTAAAGTGTGAACTTTTAAAATGTGTGTTGGCTGTAATGCGATTGCAGTGTCAACATTGTTTCAAAAGTGTGATTTTTCTATAACATGGGATTGCAGAAGAATGCAACTTTGTGTTGTTGAAGAACCTAATTTATTTTGCTATTATTGCGATTTTATTTTGTGATTTTACCAGGGAGTGGAAAGAAGCTAAATGGTGACAATCCCGGACGTGGAAGTCAGACCGGGTATCTGGCAGTACCAGCTCATCACTTGCTCCTCTGGATCTGAAGCTTAGCCAATATTCCCCAACACCTAGGGCATTGATAGTGATCACCTGAAAGCCTCACCCTCATTCACACACATTGGCATTGAATATGCACCAACCTCATAATGAACTATCACTGACTCATTTGTAATACAGTTTACCGCTTCAATACTGCATATTGGAGCACACTGATACCTTTCATTGCAAGCCAAGAACAGGTAGCACTCCCATGCAACAATTTAGTGTGCGTCTCAGGGAACTTACTCACTTAGCGCTAACTTGCAAGGTAGATTGAATCTCTACTTTGTCTTGCCTTTTGCACTTTGCTGCCTCAATCAGAATTTACAGGCTTACAGTATTTCTGTCTTGCCTTGCCTTGCCTTTTAGTGCAGTCACAGATCAAGGCAGCTTGTCATGGTTGCCAGCAGTTATCCATCCAAGGAGTGGACATGTTGCTGCATGGCATCTTGCTATGTCAATCTTACACTTCTAACATGTGCCAGCAGCGTGTACAGCAAACACACTGCATATCCTTCAACCAAATGGCCATATCTCAAAAGGGACTTGTCTTGGTAAAGTCAAGGGAGATAGGAGTCAGTCAGGGTGTCTTGCCACGCTCAAACAAGGGCATAATCTGATCTCAGTCCAATGAGTTTGGATGTAGTCAGTTGGCCTCTTGCTGCTGTCAAGATGAGGGTTTCTGATATTGTCACGGTCTGTGGTTTGAGTGTCTGGTTACTCATCAGTCAGGGCTATTGTTCCAAGATTTCAAGAGAGTGGGCCATGATCAGTCTTGAATGTCTATTCATGAAAGTCAAGGAGGGATTATCAAGAGCTACTGTTGTTATGGGAAAGTTGGGGATTGCAGGGACCATGCTAAGATGCAGAGAAGACAGTCATTGTGATAGAGGGTAAGTCAACATATAAGGATGAGCGATGATAATACGTTGGAGGGCATGGATAACTGTGGGAGGTAGGAATCATTAATGGTCAGTGCAAGCCGATCTTCAGCACAGGTCAGTGTATCATGATGGTTGTCATAACAAACTTGGGACTTAGGGTAATGTTGGGGATGAAGGCTCAAATGAAAGAGCTCCATTGTTATTTGTTCATGCGATGTGGCCATCGCTGGCTAGGCCAGCATTTATTGCCCATTCCTACTTGCCCTTGAGAAGGTGGTGGTGAGCTGCTTTCTTGAACCATTGCAGTCTAAGGAGTGTAGGTAAACCCACAATGCCCTTAAGGAGGTAGTTTCAGGATTTTAACCCAATTACAGTGAAGGAACAGCAATATCTTTCCTAGCCAGGCTGGTGAGTGACTTGGAGGGGAACTTGCAGGGGATGGTGTTCCCAAACATCTGTTGCCCTTGTCCTTTTAGATGGAAGTGGCCTAGGTCTAGAAGGTGCTTTCTAAGTAACCTTGGTGAATTTCTGCAGTTCACCTTGTAAATTGTATATTCTACGACCATTAAGCACTGCTGGTCATGGGAGTGAATGTTTGCGGATGTGTTGCCAATCAAGTCGGCTACTTTGCCCTGGATGGTGTCAAGCTCCTTGATTGTTGATGGAGCTGCACCCATCCTGACAAGGGGTAGGGGTGGTGGTGAAATTTGGTATTCAATTGCATTCCTGACTTGTGCTTTTTTGATGTATTGAATGTTAAGAGATGATGGTTAGATTCTCTCTTGTTCGAGATAGTCATTGCTTGGCATTTGTGTGGTGTAAATGTTACTTGCCAATTTGAGCCCAAGCCTGGATATTCCAAATCTTGTTGCCTTTGACCATGGACTGTTGCATTATCTGAGGAGTCATGAATGGTGCTGAAAATTGTGCACTCATCAACGAACACCCCCATTTCTGATGCTATGATGGAGGGAACATCATTGATGAAGCAGCTGTAGATGACCACACCTAGAACACTACTGTGAAGAACTCCTGCAGAGATTTCCTGGAACTGAGATGACTAGCCTCCAACACTTACAAGCATTTTTCTTTATGCCAGGAATGATTCTAACCGGTGGATAGATTTCTCCTGATTGTCATTGACTCTGGTATTGCTGGAGCTTCTTATTGCCACATTTGGACTGGAGTTGCATGGGAGTATGCAGAAGAATGTGGCAACAGAACTGATGTGTTGCCAGGGAGTGAGAGGGTTCAGAAAAGATTTACAAGGATGTTGCTAGGTTTCAAGGATTTGAGCTATAGGGAGAGGCTGAACAGGATGGAGCTGTTTTCCCTGGAGTGTCGGAGGCTGAGGAGTGACCTTATAGAGGTTTACAAAATTATGAGGGGCATAGATAGGATAAATAGACAAAGTCTTTTCCCTGGGATCGGGGAGTCCAGAACTAGAGGGCATAGGTTTAGGGTGAGAGGGGAAAGATATAAGAGACCTAAGGGGCAATTTTTTCACGCAGAGGGTGGTACTTGTATGGAATTAGCTGCCAGAGGATGTGGTGGAGGCTGGTACAATTGCAATATTTAAGAGGCATTTGGATGGGTATATGAATAGGAAGGGTTTGGAGGGATATGGGCCAGGTGCAGCCAGGTGGGACTAGATTGGGTTGGGATATCTGGTCGGCGTGGACAGGTTGGACCTAAGTGTCTGTTTTTGTGCTGTACATCTCTGTGACTCTCTGACGCTAAATATGAAGGTTTGAGGAAGCATCACCTAAATTAACAGACTGCAAGGGCAATATGCATTGTCTTTCATTTTAAACCAAATTTAAAATGTGTTATTGGAATGGAAAATCACTGCCACCACTCCCAGAGTGGGTGGAGTGAGTGGTTTTGTCTGTCTGAGGACATGGGTTCTACTTCTGAGTGATGTGAGTCCCTTCAAATGGCAATTGCTATAATCAGGCAATTACGCAGTACAGTTTAAGGTATCTGTCATCAATGATTTCGGCACGTGAAACACATGCATTGATCAACTGTGTGGGTTACAAATTGATGATTGCAAATTGACTATAGACATCTCTGTGAAGCAAATGTAATCATGGATGATCTTAAAAGTGTCACAATTCACAAAAACAATTCAAGATCTCATGGGTTGCAAAATAATGTAGGGCTGATTTACTCTCAACTTGAGCTGTAACTATTTGTGAATATATGCTTAAATGCAATGGTGCCCTTTTTAGGTGACATAGGAGGCTTGTGGGTGCTGGTGAGGACAATGTTTCAGTAATCACATCACATTTATAATCTCCCACTGTACATGAGCAGCATGGCTGTGCAGTATTCATTGGAATAAAGTCCAATGTTATGTCAAGCGTTCATGTACAGGCACTTCATGGCTCTCTTTGTCAGAGTGCTCCACGTCATTCTGTATTGAGGACAATCTAACACCATAATTTCTATGTGATGCCAACGCTGAATGTTCACATAATTAGGGACATGTCTGTTTCTCATATTCCACACAGAGGTTTATTGGAACCATGGCCAATTGATCCAGCCACAATAGGGATTCTCGAAACAAGGGCCAGAGTGCAATGCAGGCACAGAAGAATTGAGGAGTACTTGAAGTTCCAATGAAACCAGAAAGAGCAGCAGCATCCAGTAGATGTCAAACAGCCTCCACATGAAGAAATCATAGCTAAAGGTCCCTTAAAGATCTGTAGAAGTCACTGGAAGTTCAGAGTATCGTGTTCTTAATGCCATTTTTTTTCCAGATGAATGAGGCACAATGCTACTGCAGATGGAGGATGTTCTGGGACACAATGTCAGAACTGTCTCATCTGCTGAAGCTGGAGCTGCAGGCTGAAGGGGTGGCTGGCCATCCTAACCTGGTGGACATCAAAGTGATAGCTGCACTACATCTTCTTGCAAATGTCAAGGATCTAATCGGGGACTAATGTGAGATCTCTCAATCCTGAACCCACAAATGTATCAAGATTTTTAGTGGTGCACTTTTCTCTAGATCAGCCCATCCCATCCTGTTTCCTTGTGACATGTGCTGCACCTTGGGCAGGAGAGTTTGCCAACATAGCTGGCATCCCCCAATTGTTATTGATTGTATGCATACAGGGCACCATTTTGTAATGTAGCAGACTTCATCAATAGAAGAGGAGTTCAATGAATCTGCCATCAGCTGCAACACATTTTAGAGGTTTACACAAATATCCTGGAAGCTACCATGACACCTATTTTCTGGAAAACTCTCAACTTACTGCTTCATTTGAAGGGCTATGTGTTTTGCAAAGATGATTACTGGAGGCTCCAAGGACTACCCTCTGCGACCAAGTTTGATTGAGGCTAATGGATACCGTGCGGGCAATTCTTCAACTGGGACCAACATGGAGCAGATGGAAAGCTTCCTGAAGGTGAGGTTCTAATGTTTGGATTGATCTGGCAGGGAGGGAGTGGCCTTGCAGTACACTACAGATACAGGATACCAGAGTGTAATCCGAGCATGTTGTGCTATGTACAACTGGAGCAGAAAACAGTAGATATGATGAATATGGAAGAGCTGGGAAAGTAGCTGCATTCTGAACAAGATGGTGTTGAGCAGGAGGAACACCACCTTCAGCATGCTAAAGTGGTGCAACATTGGATGTAACAAGCCAGACAGAACATAGAGTGACACCTTGCAATAAATATGTGATCATCATTCATTGACTGTAGTTTTATTTTCCCCATGACAAGCAGCCCCTGTTTGGTCTCAGAAGCAAATGCAGCCTTTTCATTTTTTTGTTCTTAACTTTTATTGAACAAAGGAAAAGTGAATAATATCAACAGTTTTAAGGCTTTTTAACATGTGATGCTCCCTCAATGAACAATGTTAATCTTAGTGCTTTACTGAATGATAGAGAAAGAGTAGCACTTTGGTAGTTAGGGTTTTAACATGGTATCGCACTAAGGATATGTATCCTCTGCAGCTTCATTCTTGTACCTATGACATATTAGTTAATATGACATTTGATCAGCCAAGTGATAATGTAAAGAGGCCATACATTTACAAACATAATCTTTGCTATGAGCTGTTATCTGTGCTACCGATCTGACCTCAAATTTTGTTGTTGTTATCCTCCACTACAGATACTGTGAGAGGCTACTCCTGGCTGGCATTGTTTGGCCTGTTGAACATGTTGGGCTTTAGATATTGTGCCAGTGTCACAAATTGTGAA
The DNA here is from genome assembly GCF_020745735.1 of Hemiscyllium ocellatum. Taxonomy (NCBI): domain Eukaryota; kingdom Metazoa; phylum Chordata; class Chondrichthyes; order Orectolobiformes; family Hemiscylliidae; genus Hemiscyllium; species Hemiscyllium ocellatum. Next base: position 28,828,864 of record NC_083432.1, read on the forward strand.
TGGTGCTAGCTAGCACATACGTCTGCCTTTGGGGAGTGCACGATGGTGTGACCGTGATGCCATGATACATGTGTAACGAGGTGAGCTGAAGTGAATTGTGTGAAATAGCTTGCTAGAGCTCTCTGACAGAAACACTGCATGAAACTTCCCCAAACTGACGCTCAGCTCTATGGGCAAATTAAGCCTGAAGGACCAAATTTCTTCTTCGTGAGCTTTGGGATTTTTTCGTGAGATAAAGCACAACCATGTTGCAAATGAGGAGCTTGTCAGTGGGATACAGAAAAAGTTGAAATATACCATCAGCACCAGATGTAGAGGTCAAGATCATTGATAATAACTGGTGAATTAATTGGCTGCAGTTTACCACAAACAGAAAATAACAAATCTCAGGATAACTGATGTAGTCTTATTTAGTTACCACCCTAAATATGGCATGTTCCCTCTCTTCCAGAGCACAGTATTTGAAAACTAAGCCTAAACATTGTGCAATGTGTATATTACTTAAAAACAGGCTAACCTACACATGGCACCAACAACCTGGATTTACATGAAAACTTTTGGCATCATAAAATTTCCATTAGGTTCCTTACTTCTTTGCTTTCAAATGAAATGTGATGTGTCACATAAGGAGATATTATGACAGGTCTTGAAGGAGAGAGGTGGTGAGGAACTTCCTGAAGGAGGGGCAAGAATTCAGAAGACACAGAGGAGTCAATTTAGATTTTTTTTTCCCTCATTGTAGAACTGAATGAAGAACCTCACAATGCTTCCATGCAAGGAATTGGCTGTCACTGAACAGGATTATGTTTTCTTCAAAGGTCAAATACAGATCTGAAAGAATATCTGCCCTCACTCACACATTGAGTGAACAATGTTAACTTCCTAACATTTAACATCGCTAATGACATTTTGGTTGCCCCTTGCATCTGTTCTGCTCAGTTGTACGTGAGGCATAAAGTGGTTGCTGTGCTTACCAAACCATCACTTATTTACCCATTGCAACATGATATCTCCCAGAGCTGTGCAGAAGAGAAAATGAAATAACATGTTCATGCACAGGCGTCAGATAATTTTGAACGAAAGACAGGAAGTTTAGACAGATTTGAGGAAAAGCTATTCCACCCAGAGGGTGATGTAGGTCTGGAATGCTCTCCTGGGAGGGTAGTTGAGGACAGAAACCTCAGAACCTTGAAAAACTACTTGCATGAGCATGTGAAGTGTCATGACATTCAAGGCTCTGGGCTTGGTGTGGGAAAGTGGGACAAGTATATTTTTGACATTACAGACTCAATGGGCTGAAGTATCTTTTTCTGTACTTTATGATTCTATGATTCTATATTGTATTTACAAATAATTTCACATCTGGTGTTACACCAGCATCAAACTTGAGAAAAAGTTGGGCTGTTGTCAATTAAGTTTTGAGTAAGTTTTGATGCTTTCTTAAATGGGTTGCCCATGTCGTATTTCTGCACATTATGTTGCTGAGTACTTTGTTAAAATAGATGTTGACCAGAAATATCATTAGCTTAATTTACCAGCTTGATGTGATCTGAAATAAACTTTTTTTTCCATAATAGGAATTTTTTAAAACCCTTTTCTATAAAGGTCCTTTTGAAGTTGCTGGAACATCTGTTGCTAGGTAGATACCGCTTCTTAATTAAATCATGCAGCCTTATAATAATTACACATTAAAGTCACAACATGTAGTTTACAAACATCTGCAACACAGAAACTGAAGCGATAGTAAATGGCCACTGTGTATTTTTTTTACAGCCTAATTTAACAAGGTGTATTGTACCTGAGTTGCGATTTTTTCTGCCTTTGAACTAGCATTGAAGGTTTGTATGCTTTTAGTCTAACAAGAAAGTTTCCAAAAATATAACCCTACTGTACAGGGCTGGCAATCAGCATGTTGCAAATATTATCATAAAAAGGCCATCTGTGATACATAAGGCCTGGTTTCAACACCAAAGAATGCAGCCAGTGGGAAACAAAGAAAAAAGTGAGGGAGACAAGCTGTAGCTAGTCTGTGGGGCAACCATAACCCGGTTTGAAGTGAACAAATACAATTAGTACTATACAAGAAAAAAAACTTCAGATGTAACTCAGTGTTAGATAACACTGCTTTATCAGTAACACAAGAATAAGTTTGAAAGCTTAAAGATAAGTTGACATATATTCCTATTGAAACAAAAACAGAAGTTGCTGGAGAAATGCAGCAGGTCTGTCAGAATCTGTTTTGAAGAAGAGTCACAGGACTCAAAACGTTAACTCTGCTTTCTGTCCACAGATGCTGCCAAACTGCTGCATTTCTCCAGCAAGTTCTGCTTTCATTTCAGATCTCCAGCATCTGCAGCTATGTATTACTTCCCGTTCTGTCCCCTACAAACTTGGGAGATGGTCACATTTGCTGAGAGATGCTGGCAATCAGATAACATAGAACATAGAACATTACAGTGCAGTACAGGTCCTCCTGCCCTCGATGTTGCACTTACCTGTGATACCAATCTGAAGCCCATCTAACCTACGCTATTCCATATGCTTGTCAAATGATGATTTAAATGTACTTAAAGTTGGTGAACCTACTACTGTTGCAGGCAAAGCATTCCATACCCTTACTACTCTCTGAGTAAAGAAACTACCTCTGACATCTGTCCTATATCTATCACCCCTCAATTTAAAGCTATGCCCCTCATGCTCACCGTCACTATACTTGGAAAAAGGCTCTCCCTGTCCACCCTATCTAACCCTCTGATTATCTTATGTGTCTCTATTAAGTCACCTCTCAACCTTCTTCTCTCTAACGAAAACAGCCTCAAGTCCCTCAGCCTTTCCTTGTAAGACCTTCCCTCTATACCAGGCAACATCCTAGTAAATCTCCTCTGCACCCTTTCCAAAGCTTCCACAAATTCTTATACTGCAGTGACCAGAACTGTACACAATACTCCAAATGCGGCCGCACCAGAGTTTTGTACAGCTGTAGCATAACCTCATGGTTCTGGAACTCGATCCCTCTATTAATAAAAGCTAAAACGCTGTATGTCTCCTTAACAACCCTGTCAACCTGGGTGGCAACTTTCAAGAATTTGAGTACCTGGACACCGAGATCTCTCTGCTCATCTACACTACCAAGAATCGTACCATTAGCCCAGTACTTTGCATCCCGGTTACTCCAACCAAAGTGAATCACCTCACACTTGTCCACATTAAACTCCATTTGCCACCTCCCAGCCCAGCTCTGCAGCTTACCTATGTCTCTCCGTAACCTACAACATCCTTCGTCACTATCCACAACTTCACCAACATTAGTGTCGTCTGCAAATTTACTAACCCACCCTTCTACACCCTCATCCAGGTCGTTTATAAAAATGACGAACAACAGTGGACCCAACACCGACCCTTGCGGTACACCACTAGTAACTGGACTCCAGGGTGAACATTTCCCATCAACCACCAACCTCTATCTTCTTTCAGCAAGCCAATTACTCATCCAAACTGCTATATCTCCCACAATCCCATTCCTCCGCATTTTGTACAATAGCCTACTGTGGGGAACCTTATCGAACGCCTTGCTGAAATCCATATACATCACATCAACCGGTTTACTCTCATCTACCTGTTTGGTCACCTTCTCAAAGAACTCAATAAGGTTTGTGAGGCACAGCCTACCTTCACAAAACCATGCTGACTATCACTAATCAAATTATTTTTTTCTAGACGATAATAAATCCTATCTCTTATAACCTTTTCCAACACTTTACCAACAACTGAAGTAAGGCTCACTAGTCTATAATTATCAGCGTTGACTCTACTCCCCTTTTGAACAGGGGAACCACATTTGCTATCCTCTAGTCTTCTGGCACTATTCCTGTAGACAATGACGATTTAAAGATCAATGTCAAAGGCTCGGCAATCTCCTCCCTGGCTTCCCAGAGGATCCTAGGATAAATCCCATCCAGCCCTGGGAACTTATCTATTTTCACACTCTGCAGGATTTCTAATACCTCTTCCTTGTGAACTTCAATCACACCTAGTCTAGTAGCCTGTATCTCAGTATTCTCCCCGACAACATGCAGCGTGTCACTTAAAAAGAACAGGCCTCAAGCAGACTTTCATCCAGAAAGTTGTGGCTTAATATGGTGGCAGGGATTACTTGATTATTGGAGAAGCCGCACATCAATTTAGCAATGGGAAAACCTCTTGCAATTAACTTGGAAGCAGGAAGTGGCAAAGGCAAGAAATGTGCTCGCTCATGGTGCGATGTCAATTGTGTTGATGAATGAGTCAATGGACATCAATTATCCATGTATTCATTGGAATTTAGTGCTGAATTCAGGATTAAATGGGAGTTGCATGGCTTTTCAGTGTTCCTTCAAGATCTACTTTTGGATTTGCCAGCAGTCTGCTGGGAATGGGGAGGGCAGAATTGTCCTTCAATACCTCAATGCTGGGTGATGGCCTTGAACGCAAGACATTGGAGGACTGTGGCACTGAAGACCATTGCTCTGTTCTTACTTCCATTCCACCAACATACCCATCCATGATGCCACTCCTTCATTCCCCATCCAACCCTTACATCCTATGCCCATGGATCCATCAACAATCCCTGATAAGGTACTTCAAGCATCACTGAGTTCCTCACACTCACCACATCTAGTGGCACTGCCAGCAATGGAGAGCTATCTACAGCTCTGGAAGTGCAGGATATCTGCCCCAGGATCCTAAGTACCAGAGGATGTAACCAAAGCTGGTTAGTTAAGTGCTGGGGCCCTTGAGGGATTGACTTGAGGTTGTCAGTATTTCTTCAACCTGTGGGAAAGAGCTGGCTTCACCTTGTTAAATCCAATCTCCCATGTCTCATTCTGTTGAAAAAAGAGGATGTTTGATCTTCTAATGAAATGCACTAAAGTGCTATTGATAACCAAGTGTTGCAAATTAGAACATTCAAAGATCCAGGGTTATATGAGAAATGCACTAAAACTTGGGACGGTAACTGAAAAGGTCAGATGCAGAATAACCACTGCCTGATAGTACACTGAAACACTGTAAGCACCATAGAATATTTGACATGAAACATAAATGAGCATTGTAAGTATAACCTGCATTGACAAATGCAATGCTAGTTCGTATATGTTGTATTAAAATAAACTGATCCGTGTTGTATTTTATGCAATGTCATTTTGAAATATTACCTAACGTACTTATACAGATGGTATGCATAAAGTACATTTTTGAAAAATGAGTAGTGACGGAACAACCAAATGGAAATTTGCATCTCACTTAAAGTTTGAAATAAAGAAACTTGGTTCAATCTTTGCAAAATAATTTTATTCATTTCCATTTTTTAAAGTTTTTAATGTAGTTCATATTTTCCTTTTACTTATGAAATATAAAACTGACAGAACTAGATACTAGACTTTTCTTTTCTATTCATTGCATTTTCCAAGCTTTATAATAAAGGAACTTTTCTGGTGGATAAGACAGAATTTCTTGCATGCTAACACAAACTTAAAAAAACCCCTCAACCTCAGAGCCCCTTCAGTTTGTTAAGTGATATTCAGTAAATATGGAAAGCTCCAACTCATAGTCAATTCTGAATCAAGCAAAATACATGATGGGCCAGAAAAATTGTTTTACCTTGTTTTGTTTTGCATGCAGGAGCCACAATTCACAACCAGTCCATGTTTGTTGACATGGAAGAAACACAGAGAAACATAGAAGGTCTAGTAGCATATGTGGAGACAGAAAAACAGAAGTTCGAGTCTAGTCTGACCCTTCTTTTACAGAATTTCAGTTTCTCCAGCATTCTCTGTGTTTTATTTCAGATTTCCAGAATCTGCAGCATTTTGCCCTTGTTGACACGGAGGTTGTCTTGAGTTGGCACCTTATTCTCGTGATGATTACATGGGATCGAGCTCCTGTCTTGGAACTGGTTGCCCACCTGGCTGGATCATAAGTGGGTCCTAACATTACATGATGAAAGCATGATTCCAGCTGGATATTCAGCTTTGAAAGATAGACATTCCCTCTTGAAGGGAAGTTGCACAATTGAACTGAAAGCTAACAACCTTTAATTTAAAGCTTTAATTCAATAACCTAAAACTCATGGTCAAGATCAGTGAGTGGATTTTGCATCATCCCTCAGGGCCTACTGGTGTCCAGAGGGAAGGCCTTGACTGATGGTCAAGGTTACATGCTGGATTTTCAAGTGTAAACTTAGTCATTGGAACAGTAGTCCATTAAATGTGGAGCTGGAAAGTACAGCAGGTCAGGCAGCATCAGAGGAGCAGGAGCGCGATGTTTTGGGTTGGGACCCTTCACCAGGACCATCATGATGAAGAGTCCTGACCTGAAACATTGACTTTCCTGCTCCTTCGATGCTGCCTGACCTGTTGTGCATTTCCAGCTCCACGTTTTTATCAACTCTGACTTTCAGCATCTGTAGTCCTTACCATCTCCAAGTTGTTGGAACAGGAGTCAGTGTGTGCAATTTCATGGTGGTGGTGGGGGACGGTGGCTGGGGGTGGTGATGCGAGAAGGGGGAAGAAGCATATTGAGCAAAATCTCCATGACCATGTTCCCTGTCTCTAACTTTCCTTATATGGTCCAACTCCACTTCCCTGCAAGCAAGGAGCTGGAGAGCACTTTGCTGCTTTTCACTGAGGCACTGAACTGCCAAGGCAAAACTTGCTTCCACCATATTTAAACTGGCAGACTAGCATTAATCAGGACTGGCATAGATTCTGAATAATTCATGGATGTGGCCATTGTTTGTGTGGAAATAGACAAAAGTTTATAATGTCATGGAACTCATGTTGAGATTGGCTATTCTATTCCAGAAAACCAATTGGTGAAGGAGAGAACTGGAGCCAATCTTTTCAGACTTCTCTATCTATTTACCATAGGTGTCAATGTTTGAACTGATGTTCAAAGCCTCAAAAGTAGACATCAAGTCATTGCTACATATAAAGGTGGATCACTGGCATGTTTGTGGCTGGTCACCATCATTGCCATGTGTGGGCATTTCAAAAACTCCTGTACACCATGGCAACACAGCCTTATATCACCTTCTTGATTCCTTGTGTCCACTCATGAGGTATCATTAAATAAACTATCCACTTATGGAGGCAAAATTTGAGGTTGGCTACTAATATGAATATGGCTGAAAGTGGAGAACTGAAGTCTACACCAACAATATGTAAAAACACGATGCCTGTGTCCAAAAAACTGGAGTTGCCTTAGCTGCAATTTACAAGAGTTACGCTCTACACCAGATACAGCCCAACTGAACAATTACAGTTTTAATTTGCACCTATTTGTAGAAGCTCAAGTAAATCCCCAGTTAATGCCCACCATCTCTTTACATGCAATCAAACTTAATGAATATATAGATATCACGGACTCTTCGTATTTCTCTTGAGTCATACATAAGGCATCTTTGAATTCTGGTAGACCTGCTGCAGAATAGCCTTGTAGATCAATAGCCCCCTAGGTTCAGCAACCACACCCAGGCTAATACAACTTGAATATTGTGCACTCTCTGACAGAGACTCACCCTGCCCTCCCTGCTGCCCCATCTCAATTTCCTGCTCCTGCCATACGTGTTATGTGGGACAGCATGTGAAAATCCAACTACCTGTTTACAGGCCCCAAAAAGGTATGCACATGAGTTAGTGGGATGTGTGTAAGTGCTGTAAGCTGCAGGGCTATTGGCTGTGTGCAGGAAGATGGATTTAGAAAGAGCATCCAGGTGTCTTTGGGTCAGCATGAACAAACTGAAATGAATGGCATTTTCTGTGCTGTAACATTTCTATAGTATGGTCCTGGATATAACTAAGCTAATGATGGAGTTTCCTCAGTCATTTGATTAGTCTTCCTCTTCCTTTTACATCAGTTCCCGAGTGACACAATCAGGACCTATGGGAGATGCAAGGCATGAATTAAATCTGACAAGTTGCAAGGTTTCATCATTAACATTATGCACAGAGTCAAGTTTCAGTATTTGTTGACACTTGTCAATATGAATGAGTGTTGTGTGCCATGTAGCTGTGTGATATTTGATGCTGTCACCCGTTGATTGTCACCTATTGGCCAATCTCCACATGACTGCATTTGAGACTCCGCTGATGCACAGAATCCTGTCCTTCTCAGTGGTTAGGTTTATTGTAATGGGTGCACCATTCTGTACCTCTTCTTGGTGTTCTGCAAATTCTTGTATTGCAAGAAGAGAAGGAAAGTTTTGAAATGTTTAGGGGATGGAAGGACATAATATGTGAAGAGTGACTGGGATGTAAGATGGCAATAAGGTTAGCTTGAGTGTTAGTTTGGATACGGAGATGAGAAGCTGTCTCAACAGTTGAATAGATGGAGCTGAGAAATATGTTACTCTTGGGAGGGCTTTGCAAAAAAAGCTTGGCAAAATCAAATGTTGGCATAAGAATAATGATAGCTTTGTGCTTTCCCTGCACTGATGAGGTCCTTGGAACTTTTGTGGCACCGACTTCATAAACAGTGCACTACCTACTTGCTACTCTCCTTTAGAGCCACTTCCAGTCAGCATTGCTTCACTTACATGGCAGGCTCCTTCCTCCTGGCAGCTGGAAACAAGATTTCCCTGCAGGTATTTATAGCCGTCACAACTTATTCGATATCTGGACTGGCAGTCATCTTTCACTGCTTCACTGGAGTTGCTATCTCTCTCTCTTGCCATTACAGATTGGCAGCACTTTGTTCCTTGCCAAGACCCTTTTAAAAACATTAAGAGTCACATACTGGTCATAGTCGCACCGACCCACTTCAATGGTTTCCAATATCTGGAAAAGAGATGCTCATGACTGCCTCACTTAGAGCCAGAGAATAATCTACTCTTTCAACTTGTGGGTTCACAATACATTGTTGGCTTCCTATGCTTGAAAGGTCCAAATACTAACATTCAGCCTGTATAAGCTTTTATATATTAATAGGAATGTTATATTTAGGAAAGAACTGAAGCAGCGTGCGCAGTGTGCACTGCATTCTCCAACATTATCCAACCTTTGTACTTGTCTAGCAGTTTTGTCGAACTTTCATATAATTATAGCTTCATATAATTATTAAATTACTCTTTTAATTATTCTCATAAATCTTATTCTCATAACCTATCTTTAAAATAAAAACTTTTTATTACTTGATGGTCCATGTTGTATATTAAATTGCATGTTGTGCCACCTCTATTTCTGGCTTCGATTTGCAAAGTTTTCGGTTTGTGCACAGTGTTTATTTTAGTGCTCACATCCATTGTATATAGAGAAGTGTTATGTTAATGGATAATGAAGTAGATTTTGACTTGTTGCCATAGGGAAACATACATCATCGTGTCTAAGCAGCTCTTCTTACTTCTTTTATTGTCAATGCCTTCAAAATGGCCTCAGTAGTATTATTACCGTTCTGTTAATCCAGAAACCCAGGCAATATTCTAAGGATCTGGTTTGAATCATACCATTGCAAATGGTGGTATTTGAATTCAATACAAAATTTCTGGAATTAAGAGTCCATATGATGACCATGAACCAATTGTCAGGAAGAATCCAACTGTTCACTATTGCCCTTTAGGGAAGGAAAATGCCATCTACATGTGACTGCAGATTCACAGCAATGTGGTTCACTCTTAAGTGTCATCTGAACAATTAGGGGTCAGCAATAAATGCTGGCCTAACCAGTGATGACCTCATCCCATGAATGAAAAAGAATCTCCATGCAAGTATATAAAATATTCATGTGCAGTTAGGAGAAATTCATTCCACATAATAACCAAACTCAATAACATTCTGATGATTTCTGAGCTTAGGTTAATTCCTGTGTCTGCTTGTGTAATGATTTCACAGAATCCCTTACAGTGTGGAAACAGGCCCTTCGGCCGAACAAGAGAAAGTGAGGACTGCAGATGCTGGAGATCAAAGTCGAAAGTGGAAAAGCACAGCTGGTCAGGCAGCATCCAAATTGACGTTTTGGGCATAAGCCCTTCATCAAGAACACCAATTCTCCTGCTCCTCTTTTCCAGCACCACACTCTCGACTTTGACCCCACAAGTCCACACCGGCCCATTGAAGAGTAATCCACCCAGACCCATTTCCCTACATTTACCCCTGACTATTGTACCTAACCTACACATCCTGAGCACTATGGGCAATTTAACACAGCCAATTCACCTAATCTGCACATCTTTGGACTGTGGGAGGAAGCTGACGCAGACACAGGGAGAATGTGCAAACTCCACACAGACAGTCACCCAAGGCTGGTTTCAAACCCAGATCCTTAGCACTGTGAGGCAGCAGTGCTAACCACTGAGCCACCATTCCACCTCAAATAATTTTGCTTTTAAGTCAAGTAATAAGTAGAAATGAGTTCAAATATGGAGTTTGAATAATAGTAACCAATCCATGAGAAAGATTTCAAGATTTAAATTTATATTCAACTCCATAATTTCTACTTGTATGTTCATCTTTTTGGATTCCCTTGAAATATTGTAGCATTGTTGAGCCTGACTCGAAGCACTGTACAGTGGGTAACTTTCAAGCTGTCATCGTCCCTGTAGCAGCCAAGGTGCAAGTGATACAATAAACAGCCGAAAGCAAAACCGTGGCTGCTGTCAAAAGAGAACAAGTGTAATCCTTGTTGGAATGTCTGGATCTGTCACACATTAAGGTGACTGGTCAGCTTAATCATGCTCAAATTGTTAGCCCCTTTCTCAGGCATTCTCTGCAAAAATCGGAGAAGAGTATAAACACCTTGATCACAGGGGCAGATTCATCAGCGAATCATGTTAAACATAACAAGCTACCACATTTTGCAGTATCTAGGAAAGGCTCCTCACTTAAAAGAATCTAATAATATAAAGACAAACCAAAGGATGAAAAGCGTTCACTCATTATGTGGCAAAGTTGTCCTCCTTACTGAGGTAGTTGTTGATTTTCTGATAGCTTTATCAGGTTGTTTATTCTGTTGTATGCTGCAATGGTTCTCAATGGGTCAATATTCATATTATACTGGCTCCATCCATTCTCCTGATGTCACACAGCGTGTGGGTGGAGATAAGGAGATCTATTGCAGCATTTGAAAGGGGGAACTTTCCGTACCAGCTCCCTAAGGTCCAGCAATTATGTCAGACCAAATGTACTTCTATGTATTCTGTCAATCAGTAAATTTCCTGTTTCTAAGAATAGATGATAAAGGTGAATGCACTATTTCCAAGTTGGTGAATGACACATAAGTAAGGGCAAATGGTGAGGATCTGACAAGGTGTCTATGGAGGGATATAGACAAGTGACTTTGGAGGCAAAAACTTGGCAGATGGAATATGATGTGGGAAAATGTGGGGTTATGCACTTTGGCAGGAATAATAGAAGATTAGAATATTATTTTAATGGGAAAGAAAACTGCAGAAAGCTGCAACTCAGAGGGTTTCAGGGGTCTTTGTGCATAAATCAGAGAAAGTTAGCATATAAGTTCATTGGGTAATAGAGAAGGTAAATGGAATGTTGGCCTTTATCTCATAGGGAATCGAATATAAAATAGGGAATGAAAATCGAAAGAACTGTAATTCAGAAACAAAAGCAGAAATTGCTGGAGAAGCTCAGCCATCCTGGCAGCATCTGTAAAAAGAAATCAGAGTTAATGATTCCAGTCTGGTGACACTTCCTCAGAACAGTTCTGAGGAAAGGTCCCCAGACCAGAAACATTAACTTTGGCTTCTCTTCACAGATGCTGCCAGGTTTGCTGAGCTTTTCCAGCAATTTCTGCTTTTGTTGTTGATAAAAACATTTAGCATCATAGCATCATGTGTCTGAAATCCATGCACTGTGCACACGCGTGGGGTGCAAGTGCTAGTCACAGGCAGCTTGCCCACTAATTTGGTTTTCTTTCTCATGGACATTTGAGGCCAACTTGTAGCCTTGACTTCCAAAACCGCAAGTCAATGCTGTAAATGGTGCCAGTATGCAGATTGCTGTGTGTCGACCCTCAGCGTGGATACATGCACGCACAGCCACGTAGCTTACAGGGAACATTGGTCTCAAGTAATGTTTATATTGTCATTGGTCCTTGCAGATTGGAACTAGATGCCTTTGTGAAACTGATTTAATCACAAATAAAAGGGGCAGCTCGAGGTCACATCGACAGAGGTAATGCAGGATATCCTGGGTACACAAGAGTACAGAACCAACTCCAACGATTGACTAGCTGAGTTTCCGAAATGGTGGTGAGAAGAAACGTAGACCACAGTGAGTAGAAATCAGGCTAGTATTGGATGAAAGCGGTGACATAGGATGTGGTGTGCAGTTAATGAGGCGAGTTTGGGAGGGTCATGCAAAGAAACATCCTAATCCTCAGGGAAGGAAACCTTCTGACAAAAAGAACACTTTGTCAAAATATAAGACTATCCAGTCTCTGGCCCCCAACTCCATTGCTTTCTGTGCCAGAGAGTTCCAAAGTCACACAACGCTCTGAGAGAAAGAAAAATCTCTATTACAGAAATCACTCATTTTAAAACTCATCCACAAGAGGAACAATCTATTCTAAGTTGTTAACACATTTCAGGATCAGTCCCCATTCACTTTTCCAAACTTCAATGGGAACAAGCCTTGCCTGACCTAAGACAACCTGCTCATTTAAAGTATCAGTTCAATAAATGTCATCCAAACTGCTTCCAATGAATTTAAACCTTCCTTAAATAAAGAGACCAAAACGGAACACAGAAATTTAGTCTTATTAATGCCCTGTATTACTAAAGAATAAACTTTTACTTTTATGTTCAATTCCTCTCATAATAAAGGATTCCATTCGCCTTCTGGCTGTGCCTGCATTGTAACCTTTCATGACTCATGCAGTACTTATCCATCTACACTTTGGAATTCTGCAATTTTCCATTCAAGTAATATTCTGTTGTTTAATGCTTCTTGCTAATGTGAACAACTTCATATTTTCCCACATTCAGTTCATTTGCCATCTTTTCAGACAACTTATTTATATTTGTCTGCAAAAATCTTTCTGTCTACTTCGCAACATATTTTCCCATCTGCTTTTGTGCAATTTTCAAATGCCTTTGCTGCTCTTATCACTGAGAAGATGACAATTTAACTTGTCTTTGCCCTCATTTAGATTTTAGTTAGAGAGACTTCTCCAGGAGCCAGTCTCCAATCAAGACTTTTCTTTCTTTTAGATTCTAGGAACAGATTTTCTGCAATTTTTGCTTTTTGATCAGATTTCCAGTTGTTTCAGTTTATCTCTTTTATAATGCAATCACATTAGACTCACAGAAACCCTTTTTGTGCATTTGAGAAAATAAGGAGGAGAGTAGACTGTCTTTACTTTGATAGTGTCATATCTTGTAAGGAAAACAATCCTGTTGACCATAAACTAAACAGTTACTTTTATTTTCTCACCATGCTGTATGGAAATCTAGATGACTACATACTGCACGTAAGGTTGAGCTGTGTATTTTAACAAACTATGTGTATACAACAGAGACATGACGTGAGATGCTACATCTGGCCCAAAAGTACAAGTCACACAAATTCAAGTTTCTTGATGAACTTAATGTCTAGGCCGAGTCTTCCTTCCATTTCTTAATTCAGTTCTATGACCTGGACATGATACATTTCAAAGATTTTTCTCATCTCAGTGCATTTAATTCAAAGTGCCAGCGTGTGCATTCCTCCACTATTATATCAATAGCAGCTTCAGACTGGGAGGGCAGTATTATCTGAATAGGAGGTGGAGCAGAACTTGCAAATACTGCAAAGCAGCTGTAATAACTGACTTTTGTAGATGGCTCACAACATGAAATGTTACTAATGCACAATGACGTTGGGGTCCTACTGCCTTGTCCTCACCTATCCTATTCCTAATGGAAATGGTTGACCCCTCCTACACTCACAAACCTGATTGGTCAATCATTAGCAATTGCCTGCTTTTTTTCTCTCTTAAGTAGATTAGATGCAGAGCTTGTCCATTAGCAGCTTATTGACTGACTAAACAGCAAAAAAGAACAACACATAGTCAAGTTCATTTCTTTCTCTTTAACACATCAATTGAACTTGTCTGAGTTTACAGTGGATAGTAGGTTGACTGGTGGAATCTTTTCAGAGTAACTTCCAAGGCTAACAGCAACTCCGTGATAATACCAGAATAACATTACCTTTCCATATTGTGCAGTAAAAAATTAACCATAATTATTGTTCAACAGTTAGATGGAAATGCAGACAGTTTATAAGTGGATAGATGGAGGTTATTGTATGAAGTGGATATATGTTGAAAAGTGTGGTGCTAGAAAAGCACAGCAGGCCAGGCAGCATCCGAGGAGCAGGAGAATCGACGTTTCGGGCATAAGCCCTTCTTCAGAAGGGCTTCCTGAAGAAGGGCTTATGCCCGAAACGTCGATTCTCCTGCTCCTGGGATGCTGCCTGGCCTGCTGTGCTTTTCTAGCACCACACTTTTCAACTCTGGTCTCCAGCATCTGCAATCCTCACTTTTTCCTGAAATGGATATACGTCTGCTGCTGGTGACAATGAACATTTTAAGAATTATAGTAGTATTTTTTTCTGGAAATTTTAAAATAACTGTGAATGTGTAGCAGTATCTGCCATTGAGTGTGTTATTAATAATAGGTAGCTCTACTTAAATGTGGATATATACACACTGCTTTGGATATTTTGACAAAGGGAGATCCCTTAAAATAACTGATGAAGTTTAATTGAAGCAACAACAGTTACCACTCCAGATCTGTTAAATTATAAAAATATACAGAGTAGGAAATATATAGCTGTGGTTCTGATTCCAACCAGACAGACCATGTTTAGACTCCTTGGCTCCTGCCTGGCTGGAACTGGAAGAAGGCATGCCAGAGCCTTATATTTCTTAATGTCCTGCCTGAACCTTGGAGGGAGATTGCCAGAGCTCACAGAGAAACAAGAAGAGGAAAGCAGGAAACCCTGCGGAATATTCCACGCTGCAAAGAGAACAGGAGAGAGTTTTCACCCATTAAACATTTAAAATAACATCAAAGAGATTTGCAAAATATTCAGGCTTAATACAAAACTTCAGGCCACGCTGGGTGGGAATGTTGTCAATGTCAGTAAGTTGTCAAAGTCAGAACAGGGAATCAACAAGTTGAATTGACCCCTTAGCCCACATTCTTTGTGCCATTATTACCTACAACAAATTAGTCCCATGCCTGTTCTTTCCTCACAGTCTGAGGTCTTGTTCCCTTATGAAAGTTACTATTGAATCTGCTCCCACTCATCTCTTACCAGTGCACTGACAGTCAGAGAGCTGTACAACACGAAAACAGACTCTTGGGTCCAATTCATCCATACTGACCAGATATCCTATATAAATCTGGCCCCATTTGCCAACATTTGGCTCACATCCCTCCAAACCCTTCCTATTCATATACCCATCCAGACGTCATTTAAGTGTTGTAACTGTACCCACCTCCACCACTTCGATATGCACACTACTCTCTACATGAAAATGATGCCCCTTAGATCCATTTTAAATATTTCCCCTCTCACCATAAACCAAAGTCCTTTAGTTTTGGACTTCCCCTGTTCTGAGGAAAAAACCTCAGCTATTTATCCTATTTATGCCCCTCATGATTTTATAAACGTCTATAACCTCAGCCCTCATCTTCCGATGCTCCAGGGAAAATAGCCCCAGCCTGTTTGAGCTCCCCCTAGAGCTAGAACCCTCCAACCCTGGCAACATCCTTGTAAATCTTTTCTGAATTTTTTTCTGTAGCTGGAAAATGAGAATTGAATACAGTATTCCAATAATGGCCGAAACAATGTCCTCTACAGTCGCAACATGACCTCCCAACACTTATGTTCAATTCACTGACCAAAATGGGCAAGTGTATCAAAGGCCTTCTTCTCTATCCTGTTCGGCTGTGACTCCAATTTCAAGAAACTATGAACCTCCACTCCAAGGCCTCTTTGTTCAACAACACTCCGCAGGACCTTACCATTAAGTGTATAAGTCCTGCCCTGATTTGCCTTTCCAAAATGCAGCACCTCGCATTTATCTAAATTAAACTTCATCTGGAACTCCTCACCCCATTGGCCCATCTGATCAAGGTCCCATTGCATTCTGAGGTAACCTTCTTCACTGTCCACTATGCCTCCAATTTTGGTGTTATCTTTTTTAATTATCGTATCTTGCTGAGTAAAGCATTGTCACCTCATCTCTTCAGATTTTTTTTAATCAATTATTTTAAAGCTGTGTCCAAGACTATAGAGAGATCCAAAGTTTGAAATCTCTTGTGGCTAACGATAGGTTGCACATTGCATCTGTTTTCTGCAGCAATTGGTTGTCGGTTTGAACAGGCTGCTGACTTGAGCATCTGCCTCATTCTCTTCCAGGGTGATATTGAGAATGGCTCTTGCAAGGCAATGTTAAGAAGTGTGCATTTCATGCATGTATCCCTAAAACCCTAAAACCTAACAGCTGTATGTGCATAAGGTCACAACAGCTTTTTTTCAGGAATGGCTTTCCAAATTTGGAAGCATCCAGACTCTTCCAGACTAATATTCACCCAAAACCCAAAACACCTCACTCCGGCATTCAACTGCAAGTATGGTATTATCTCAATTTCAACATTGATATTGACACATGTAGGAGTCCTAATACCATTTTAGATTGAGATGCTTGGGATTCTGGCAATAAAACTGCCTTGATCAATATGGTGGCATATATAGCTTAGATGTGTAATGAGCAAAAATGAGTGTCTTGGTACTGTTTATTTCTGTTCACTTTTAACAATTACACCACCGATTTTCAGCCTGTACATTTGAAAGTTGCATTAACTGGTGTTGGTTGGGTTCTGTTATGCTTGCATTCTGGCAGGGTACTGGAAGTTTGGCTTCAACTTTGGCTGGAAAAGGATATATTGCAAACATGTACATTTTAATCAGAGTAT
Organism: Hemiscyllium ocellatum; assembly: GCF_020745735.1. Lineage (NCBI taxonomy): Eukaryota > Metazoa > Chordata > Chondrichthyes > Orectolobiformes > Hemiscylliidae > Hemiscyllium > Hemiscyllium ocellatum. The sequence continues at coordinate 28,845,815 of NC_083432.1, forward strand.
TAAGTTCACCAACTATGATTTCTGATCTCAAATTGCTAAAAAATGGCTATTACATATTATTTTGATCTGGATGCTTGACCAGTCTGTGGACAGGGACATGACTCACCCTAATGACACATGAAGAGGAGGTGAATAAATTGATAGGAACTGCGCATGGGCAATAAGTAGTGGTTCTAAAAAAATGGATTAAGAATCCACACAGGCTTAATGGGTCAAAAGACCTGTTCCTGTGCTGTATTGAATTGTACTGTATTGTATAATGTTTTTGAAACAGTACTCAGGATTATGGAAATTTTACACTCAATGTAACTTATGCTTAAAATTCCTTGATCTCTTTGACCAATTTCTGACAAATAGCAGAACCTCTCGGTCAATGTTTCAATTCTGGTTTTCCAGCAATGAAACCGTTGCTGATTGTATTAAAGTCATTCTTCTCTATAACAAACAGAAGGCCAAGACTTAAGCAAAGTCTTTTGTACACACAGTTGGTCACTTAACATAACCCCATGGGTTAAAGCTTGTTTTGACCAGTATAAGAATGAGTCCTCCACATCCGGATCATCATTGTCGCCTTTCTGTTTGTTCTGTTTGAGTCCTCAGATTCAGTCTTTGCTGGTAGCAGTATTCCAACAGAATAGAGACAGTTCCTTTGAGTTTGCCCCAGGTTTGCAGGGGTGGCCAAAGCAAACAAGTGATTTCTTTTTTCTCCTCAGGTAGCCAGCAATCCTCAAAGAGAAAGGTGACCACTCAACCTATTAATCCCAAGACTCACTTATCATTTCAATTAAGGCCTTTTCATAGTTTGTTAGACTGAAGCAACAAGTTACAGATTATCACTGAGGAGAATTCTGATTGGATTTGGCCTTCTCCTTTCACAAATGTTAGAAGTTTAGTTGAGGCGGTTGAGATCTTATGCTGAGAGTGTGGTACTCGAAAAACACAGCAATTCAGGCAGTACCCGAGGAGCAGGAGAGTCAACATTTCAGGCATAAGCCCTTCATCAAGAATTATGTCCGAAAGGTCAATTCTCCTGCTCCTCGTATGCTGCCTGACCTGCTGTGCTTTTCAAGCACCACAGTCTCAACAGTGATCTCCAGCCTCTGCAGTCCTCACTTTCCCCTGAGAGCTTCTGCTGCAGAACAATAAGGATGTACAGGATCCCCAAGATCACCTGGATTTCTTCCCACTGCTGAACATTTAGAGTATAACATTTCAAAATATCAAAAGGATGGGTATTAAAATATGTCATTTGCTGCCATTGGGATTGTTGAACTTAAGTTCAGACAATCAATGTTCAGAAGATCACAACTGGGTCTACTTTGACACCAAAACCCTTGTGGTTTCTTATTTTTAACGCAAAACAGAGTAAACATTTTTAGACAGATTACATTTTTTTGCTGTAATTTTCTTAATTGTGCAAATTTGAAATGAGCCCGATTTTATTTCATACACTGTTGGCTACATTGTTCACATCTTCTCCCATGATGAAAAGTAAATCTTAACAAAATTAGCATCTAGGGGTGCAGAATGGAGAGAAACAGCATTCTAAGCACATCATGGCCACATCCTGTCAAGTATGTAAACATAATATCTGCAGCATTAGATTCAGAGGAATAACTTTTTTCTTTACGCATGTAACAGAATTATAGGATGGATAATCTTGGCGTGACATCTGTGAGCCTGTTAATTCTCTGTAACAAATAACACCAGCCGCCTGGATTTTAACTTGGAAATCAATTATATACAGTGAAGCGGAGATGCTGATCTGAAGCTGGGAACCTAGTTTCCTGAGTATGATGCAGAACCTAAATACAGTACTGCAGGATTAAAATTAAAAAAAAAACCTTCTCTGTGTGATTCCCACCCACAGGTAACCAGTTGAGAGCTTGTTTCACAGGACCAAAGCCATGGTGAGATTTTATGATGATCAGCAGCATCCTTTTCTCAAAGAGTTGATAGGGAATGAGCACATGGTGATTGGGTCTGGCGGTGGGTCAGTGTTTGAACAGCAATCAGACAAATGACATGGCAACATTTAGTGGGGGCATGTTGGTCACTGGCAAATTGTTGGACATGGGAGAAACATTTATGCTTCCCCTGACCCACCCATGTTCGTCCTTGCTCATAGACAGTTTTGTGCAGGAACTTATGCAAAATCTTTAAATATTTGGCTCACTTAACCTGTGAAATTTCCAGAGGCATGGGCAATTTAAATGCCTATGCTTCAAAATAGAATAACTGTTGAAATCAAGGCAGAGAGTCCAATTACAATATCTCATTTAATATTAAAATCTCCGACCTGCTATGTCCAAGTGGATTGTTTGCCTGTTCTCCCTCCCAGCACAAGAAAGAGTTGGCTTGAAGAGGGTCTTGATTGCTGTTTTAGGTTTTCATAGGGTTAGTCCAACTTGGAAACCCTTTAAAGTGGCAGTAGGACTGGATTCCTAGATTCTCATCTCCATTCCCATTTCCAGCAATTTTAGCCAGGCTGTGAAACCAGTTCCATTGTGGTGATAGATGTTTTTATTCTTTTCCCCAAAAATTTGAATGGGGTCGGGTCCCTCCTATAACTAGCCATGTTTAACGTTCTGTTAGAGAAGCCTGGGCCATAGAGGAAACCAAGTATCAGATATGGAACGCAAAAAGAAAAACAATTGTCAGCTGGAATTCTTCCATTGACAGGCTTTAAAATTGACAAGAGGAGAAGAAGAATGGCAAGGGGTAATGATGCTCATTTGCAGAGCCAGTGTGTGCACGATGAACTGAATGGTCTCATTCTATACCATAACCACTCTGTGATTCTGTAAAATACAAAATAAAAACTGCTATTTTAGTTTACATTGTTAGTTGCTCTTTTGTAAGTTACGTGGATTTTTGATGAGATGATTAGTTATAGAGCTCTGACCTGAACAGGTAAGTTAGCCAATACTTTCATTAGCATTGCTAAAATGTTGTGATGTTTTGCAGATCTTTCTCTACACCAGAAGTGCTCCAAAACATATGAAAATATTAATTGCAATATTTACTGTAGTGATTTAAGTGATGTAAATACCCAGACTACTTCTAAATTGAAAACAAACAGCAAGGAGCTTCCCTAAATATACTACCTACCTCTTCCATGATAATCCAGCCCTTCCCATGTGAAATGACTCAAACTCATCTTACGTTGTGAGTTAGCAATCAGGACAGTATATACAGATTGGGATTGAAAGCTCGTTCAAATGCCATACCTCACTGGATTTTTTTAAACACTCGACTAAGGAACTAAGAAACATTCTGAACCAAAGTGGACTTGCTCTAAATCGTGCTCATTATTTATAAAACATTAAAGGGAATTCAACATTTGCAACATTTCAAACTGGTTCCAGTTTTTTGCATCAAATTACAAGGCTGCTGAAGATAAACATGGAAAATAGGCCTCTCCACCAGAATGAGCATGAGCTCACTGGTTGCTCTGTTGACTGGGAGTGAACACATTGTGGTTTTAAGGCCTGACCCTACTCTTGGAGTTTATAATTTAAATTATGAATTGACCACAGCACTGGGAGAATGTTACTCCATGCTGTTTTGCATCTACAGCCTCTGCTGTCCTCCTTTGTTCTTATATATGTTGATATGGTTTTCTTTAAAGAGGAACTGGGGAATGCACACTGTTCTGACTCCAAATAGTCATGACTTTTATCTTGTCATTTATCATCTCTACTTTTATGGGATCATGCCATGCATTGATTGTTAGCCAAATTTCCTAACGTTTCAAATGTACATCACTGGCTTTAAAGTACTTTAGTTGGAGCAAGAGAAATTGGTCACCTCTGTGCATGTACCAAGTTCAGTATTTTAATGTCTTCTGCAAATTCACCAGCAGTCCTTAAATCTCTGATATTGGCCTACAGATTACACATTATCTAATTTTCCTGATAAATCAATTGCTCCGGGGTATGTACATGATAACAAAGTTGAGATATTGCCCTCATCTGCTCCATATTTTAGAGGTGGGGTATTTTATATATTACTGCAATATTAAAAATACCTTGATTGTTTGTTAAGTCTCTCAAGGTATTTTTCAATGTATAATTTCAGTTATGTCACACTGTAAACTTTTCCTATAAATTCTGTGTCTTACAACTGTGTACTCCACAACCACCTGATGAAGGAGCAGCGCTCCAAAAGCTGTGCTTCCAACTAAACCTGTTGGACTATAACCTGGTGTTGTGTGATTTTTAACTTTGTACACCCCAGTCCAACACTGGCATCTCCAAATCAGGATAAAACAGACAGCTTGATTGGTACCACATCCACAAATATTTAGTCCCTCTCCAAACAATACTTGGTAGCAACAGTGGGTAACATGTACAGGATGCATTGCAGAAGTTCACCAAGTCTCATTGGCCATCATCTCTTCCAAAACCATGACCACTACCACCTGGAAGGACAGGGCAGCAGATACATGGGAACCCCACCATCTGAAGTTCCCCTGCAAGATACTCATCATCCAGACTTGGAAATACATTGCTATTCCTTCAGTGATACTGAGTCAAAATACTGGAACTCTCTCCCTAATGGAGGGTTTTCCCAAACCAAATAGATTGCTGTGACTCAATTAGGCAGCTCAGCAAAACCATCTCCAGGGCAATTAGAGCTGGGTAATAAACATTGACCCAGCCAGTGATTCCCACCCCCCCTAAATGAACAAATATTGAAAATCATAAAGTTGTGGGTTCAAGGCCTATACCAGGGACTTGAAACCCACAAATCTCAGTTGACAGACCAGTGATGAGAGAGGGCTATGTTGTTCAAGGTGCGATCGTACAAGTGCGATATTAACCTGAGGTTCTGTTTGCTTTTAAGGTGGACATAACAGATCCCTTGGCACTATCTCAGAGAAGAGAACAGGAGTTATTCTCGGTGCTCCAGCCGATATTTATTGCTCAGTCAGCATCACAAAAAACTGACCATTCACAAAACTGTTGTTTGTGAGAATGTACTGTGTATAAATTGGTTGCACTATTGTGCCACAAGACCCCCTGTATTTGGGGTAAGAAATATTAAAGTGAGGCGTCAACTTTAAAATTGGCTTCACATCAATGATTCTGTCAGTGAACTCTTGCTCAAATTTAAAGTCTGACTTGCAGCAGTTAATATGAGTTTGGTTTGTGCCTTTAAGGTTATTGCTCAGGTAGTGCATATGAAAACTGACCCGTACACACTATTCCTGAGTCCAAGATTATGTTATTGGATGTTTTGGCTCAGGCCTGGTTGTAGTTCAGGGAAGAAGATACTGGTCGGGGATCAGTTAATATTATAGATCACAATTAACCTTCATACCTTTGACACCTTCAAATACTAGAGAAATAAATAAGATACAACTTTGAAAAATATTTTGGTGAACCTTCCAGGATGTTGCTCATGACTACAAGAGGAATATCATTGGTTAAGCCACTGTTGGAATATTGCATGCAATTCTGGTCTCCTTCCTGTCGGAAGGATGTTTTGAAACTTGAAAGGGTTCCGAAAAGATTTACAAGGGTGTTGCCAGAGTTGGAGGATTTGAGCTATAGGGTGAGGCTGAATAGGTTAGGGTGTTTTCCCTGGAGAATCGGAGGCTGAGGGGTGACCTTATAGATTTTTATAAAGTCATGAGGGGCATGGATAGGGTAAAGAGACAAGGTCTTTTCCCTGTGCTGGGGGAGGCCAGAACTAGAGGGCATAGGTTTAGGTTGAGACGGAAATGATGCAAAAGAGACCTAAGGGGCAACATTTTCACACAGAGGGTGGAGCACGTGTGGAATGGGATGCCAGAGGCAGTGGTGGAGGCTAGTACAATTGCAACATTTAAAAGGCATCTGGATGGGTATTTGAATAGGAAGGGTTTGGAGGGATACGTGCCGGGTGCTGGCAGGTGGGACGATATTGGGTTGGGATATCTGGTTGGCGTGGAAGGGTTGGACCAAAAGGTCTGTTTCCGTGCTGTATATCTCTATGATTCTATTGAGGCTCAGTTTTCACGCAGTGATCCAAAACTGACTCACTGACACAAAAGATCGGGGAGATTTCTGCACAAATTCCATTTCGCCTCTATCAAGTTTGATAGTTGATGTATCACACAAGAAGCTGAGCACATAAATCATAGAGGCAAAGACTGAAAAACCCGAGGTTGAATTAATCATCACTGAGAATTCTTGCTAGTTGTATTTCTAAGCCTTTGAGTATTTCCAACATTTAAATCTACTATTTTTAATGATATGAACATTGTTAGATATGTTCCAAAAGCTTTTAAATGGAACTTTTTCGGTCACTAACTGATGGTCTTCTGTGACATGCTTCTGAACTTTGAAAACATCATTTTCAGTAATTTCAAATCAAGGTTGTCACAGGTGGCAGATTAACATGAATTTGAAAAGTTTTTTATTGGTAATACCCATTTTAGTTGCATTATTCAAACTGTAACAAGTTATAACTTTTAAATATGTCAAGGAATACCAACTAAAGTAAAGTTTTGAAAAAAATATCACATTAACAAGCCCAGTTGCACAGATTTATAATGGATTCTGTGTTTGTTGATACACAAATGGCCTGGAGTAGAAATACAGGGAAAATAAACTCTTCAAAACTAGCTCTGTTTTTGCTGCATCTTGAACACAGTTCACCTCTTGTACACAAAGCTGAACCTTTATCCTATATACCTTTACTATACATTTTTGCTGTTGAATTATAGTTGGGGTAGGGGAGAGGGGGAAAAGTGTTGATGATAACCTAAGTCTCTTTTTAGTTTAATAACACTGAATCAGTTATCTTGAAGGTTAACTGCTGTTCACATTGATGTTTTGTTCGCAACGTGTGTATAAATATCACTTCAGAACATACAGAGTTTGTGGGTATAAAATGAGGGAATGCATGACAAAGGGCTGTTTTTTTCTACTTTTCAATTGTGTTTGTCAATGTAGCACAGAGAAATGCAGAAAAATGTTTTATCCAGGAAGCATCAAATTCAGGACAAGCTTGCCAATTGGCTTCATGGCAGAAGACAGAGATGGTTGTGGAGAGTTGTTTTATGGACTAGAGGCCTGTGACAAGTGATGTTCCACAAAGATCGGTACTGGGACCACTTTATTATAATTTATAGAAATGACTTAGATGAGAATACAGAAAGCATTGCTAGTAATATTGTGAATAACACCAAAACTGATTGTATACTGGACAGTGAAGAGTGTTATGCAAGATTACAAAATGATTTTAATCATTTGGGTCAATGGGCTGAAGAGTGGCAGATTGAGTTTAATTTGGGATTGCATTTTGGTAAAACAAGCAAGGGCAGGACTTACAGAATGAAACATAGGATTTTGGGTAGTTTTATAGAACAGACAGACATAGGAGTTCAGGTACATAAATTTTTGAAGTTTGCATCACACATATTGGGTGGTTAAGAAAGTGTTTAACATGCTTGCCTTCATTGCTCAGATCTTTGAGTATAGGAGTTGGGACATTATGTTGAGGTTGTACAAGCCGTTGGTGAGGTCTCTTCAGGAGTAGTATGTCCAGTTCTGGTCACCTATTATAAGAAGGATATTATTAAACTGGAGAGATTTCAGAAGAGATTTAACAGGATGTTGCCAAGAATGGAAGGTTTGAGTTATAAGGAGAGGCTGGATGGGCTGGAAATTTTTGCACTCGAGCTTAGTAGGTTGAGGGGTGACTTTATAGAAGTTTATAAAATCATGAGAGGTACAGGTAAGGTGAATGACAGGTGTCTTTTCACAATGGTGAGAGACTTCAAAACTAGGGGCCATATTTTTAAGGTGAGAGGAGAAAGATTTAAAAAATACATGAGGAATAATTTTTTTTTACAGAGAGTGGTTTGTGTGTGGAATGAACTTCCAGAGGAAGTGGAAGTGTGGGTACCACAACAACATTTAAAAGATATTTATATAAGTACATTAATAAGAAATGTTTGGAGGGGTATGGATCAAGTGCAGGCAAGTGGAAGAGTTGAGTTCGGCTTATGGTGGATTGGACCGAAGGGTCTGTTTTCGTGCTGTATAACTCTTTGACTCTGTAAGCACCGGGAAAAATTTTATACATAAAAAAAATCCTTGAAAGAACTGCAGATCCTGGAAATTGGAAACTAAACAGAAATTGCTGGAAAATCTCAGCAGGTCTGGCAGCAACTATGGAGAGAGAAACAGAGTTACTGTTTCAGATTCAGAGACTCTTCTTCAAGATTTTATACACATTAGATGAGCAATATAGGCAATATAGCAATTTTCCCAATATCACTCATGATCACTCGAAAATCACCCACAAGTCTAACACAAAATATACCACAGCCTGAATGAAAGTTGAAATCATATTTTTTAACAAAATAAAAGTAAGTTTAACACAGTACACTTAAAAAATGCAAGAAAGCTGCTCCCTGTACAATACCTCTCACAGAAAGCTGTTCTGTCGGCAGCTGACATTGGAGCATGGGCAGTACAGTACGGAGACTGGCGCTGACATTGCGCATGTGCTGAATGGCACAAAGACCGGCGCTGACTTTCCACATTCTGGTCTCCTTCCTATGGGAAAAATATTGTGAAACTTGAAAGCGTTGAGAATAGATTTACAAGGATGTTGCCAGGGTTGGAGGATTTGAGCTATAGGGAGAGGCTGAACAGGCTAAGGCTGTTTTCCCTGGAGCGTCGGAGGCTGAGGGGTGACCTTATAGAGGTTTACAAAATTATGACAGGCATGGATAGGATAAATAGACAAAGTCTTTACCCTGAGGTCGGGGAGTCCAGAACAAGAGGGCATAGGTTTAGGATGAGAGGGGAAAGATATAAAAGAGACCTAAGGGGCAATGTTTTCACGCAGAGGATGGTATGTGTTTGGAATGAGCTGCCAGAGAAAGTGGTGGAAGTTGGTACAATTGCAATATTTAATTGGCATTTGGATAAGTATATGAATAGGAAGGGTTTGCAGGGATATGGCCTGGGTGCTGGCAGGTGGGACTAGATTGGGTTGGGCTATCTAGTCAGCATGGACGGGTTGAACGAAAGAGTCTGTTTTCATGCTGTACATCTCTATGACTTTATGTCGGCAAATGACAATAATTTAATATTACAATGTATTTAGTAATACATTTAGTGTTCCAGTAAAGCCGACATCATCAGAAATTCAAGACAGTCACCTGGCTTGTAAACAGATTCCATTCTGGAATCTGGTCACCAGTCGATTCCTGCACAAGTTGGCATATAATGCTGGACAAGGTACAGTACCTGTTCATAAGTACAGGAAGTGTTTCTATACCGGATTTTTAAAATTGCAACCATACGTGGGATGGTGCTCATCAATACAAGCCTTTATAAGTCAGGTGTTTCTAAATTGGAGACCCCTTGTATATCTCGCCAAAAGAGAAGAAACCAGAAAACATATAAATACTCCAAAATGAATGCATTGGTTATCCTGGACACCCACGTTGAACTATACAAGATGAACTGGACCAGTCTATCACATTTGCCATTTTACTGCTTTTATTAATTTCTTGGCTGTTCAGTTTCCAGCCTAATTCATTGGCATATCCAATATGTCGATCTCTAACTCACTGTTATGACATGAAACATTGATTGCTACCTTTCTTGTTTCTGGGTCTGGATTATTTTGCAGGTGCTAAATGTGCACCCAATTCAATTCTCAGAAAAATAGAAAACAGTTACTAAAAAAACTGAATATTAAACATTTTTAAATGATATCTCTACAACCACAATAAAAAAAAACACTTAGCCCTATCTGATGATTCACTGATGTTGATCATTCTTTCCTTTTTCCTTGATTAATCTACCTTAAGATCAATGGCTGTTTAAATTCTGTCTGGTAAGCCAGTCAGTCTCTATCTGTTGTAAGTAAGCCTTTATTTTTCACTCCAGTGCTAATAAATATCGATCAAAAGGTGTCGGCTGTTTTGCTGCCACATGTTTCTTCTATTCTCTTGGATATCTGCCTCACAAGCTCATTTCAAACTCTTTCTCTTTGGTTTTATCAGTTCACTATCTCAGTTTCTGTGAACTTTCTCATATTCAGTCTTGATCTTGTGTTCTTTTTATTGTAGTTGCCCTTTGAATCCAGTCCTAAGATGTGGTGCAAACTGATTTTCTTCTAAAAATACAACATAATGTTTATTTCTCACTCTCTGAGTGCAATCTTCCCATTTAAGGAAGGTGGCTGGAAAGATAAAAAAATTGGACTGATTGGCTGGAGAGCTACTCCTTGTCCCCTCAGTAATTAAGCTCTGGGTGAGAAACTCAATGATAACCCTCTCAACGAACACCAATCAAGGCCTTTATGTGGTCAGTTATCAGCTGCATAAACGCCTCACACACTACCAGCCAGATGATCTGCCTTCCCAGAAATGTGGCTGTATTCCCAAAGGAGACACCAGAATGACTTGTCTCCTGGATTGTGTGGGACCTCCATTTGCCCCAGATCCCGACTCTGGATCTCCAGAGAGGTTCTTCAGATCCCTGAGGCTGCTTATCTCTGATTGGTTAGCAACCTCAGGTGGGACATGACTTCAGTAACAAAGCCTCTGATTTGTCAAGCTATTCACTGAGTCATGACTTCAAAATCTAATGAGTGTTCGATCCTGATTGGAGTAGTAAGTTCCATGCTTTGTTATTTTAGTTGCTCTTCTACCATCAATTCAACATGTATTTTATTGCATTCTCCGGCTGTCATATCTTCACAAGTCTCCTCGGCCCGTATAACATCACTTCAGATAACAACCAAAGAGTAAACCAACAACAAGTAAAATCTCTTGTAATCTCCAAGTGTATGTTAGTGAATAAAATACGAACTGCTCTCCTGATGAGACAATAAAGCTTCATGTGCTTTGTTTTAATTAATAATTTGCGAATTGCCTTACATTCTCAGAAGCTAAAACTTACTAACCTGATTGGTTGTATGATTGTTTTTCCATTACGTTAATTACTAATTAATTATTTGTTTATTATTTGTTAATTATGGGGAAAAACACAGGGATTGGCTCATTTTTCATCTGTAAAAAAAATCTTACAGCTCCATAAGTTCAATTCTTTCTTTTTCAGATCTGCAAACCATTATTCGAAGATTATGAATGCAACACGGGAAAATAGACTAGATTGGGGAATTGTCCAGTTTGTTCGGGGTTTGGGGGAAGTGTGCAAAGACTTTTCAATTCTTTCAGGGATGAAGGGTGTTGGAGAGAAAGTGTTAGTGCTGGTGGCTTAGGCTGTTTGGAGAGGGCAAGTCAGATTGTCAGGTCTATCAGGGTTATGTTTGGTGGAATTGGGCTGGGTCCTTTGGGAGGAGTGGGGGATCTCCTGTAAGGGGTCAGGGATAGTGTGTCAATGGTGAGTTGGGAATCAGTTTAATAATTATAAAAGTGCTTGAGTAATTCATAGAGTCATAGAATCATAGACATGCACAGCACAGAAACAGACCCCTCAATCCAACTCGTCCATGCCAACCAGATATCCGAGCCTAATCTAGTCCCATTTGCTAGCACTTGGCCCATATCCCTCCAAACCCTTCCTATTCATCCACCCATTCAGATGCCTTTTAAATGTTGCAAATGTACTAGCCTCCACCACTTCCTCCATACACGTACCACCCTCTGCATGAAAAAGTTTCCCCATAGGTCTCTTTTATATCTTTCCCTCTCACCCTAAACCTATGCCCTCTAGTTCTGGACTCACCCACTCCAGGAAAAAGACTTTGTCTATTTACCTGATCCATGTCCCTCATGATTTTATAAATCTCTGTAAAGTCACCACTCAGCCTCCGACACTCCGGGAAAAAAGCCCTTGCTTATTCAATCTCTCCCTATAGCTCAAATTCTCCAACCCTGGCAACATCCTTGTAAATCTTTTCTCAACATTTTTAAGTTTCACAACATCTTTTCGATAGGAAGGAGACCAGAATTGCACACAATATTCCAACAGTGGCTTAAGCAATGTCCTGTACAGCTGCAACATGACTTCCCAACTCCTGTACTCAATACTCTGACCAATAAAAGAAAGCATACCAAATACCTTCTTCACTATCCTATCTACCTGTGACTCCACTTTCAAGGAGCTATGAACCAGCACTCCAAGGTCTCTTTGTTCAGCAACACTCCCTAGGACCTTACCATTAAATGTCCTGCTAAGATTTGCTTTCCCAAAATGCAATACTTCACATTTATCAAAATTAAACTCCATTCTTCACTCCTCAGTCCATTGGCCCATCTGATCAAGATCCCTTGTATTCTGAGGTAACCTTCTTCACTGTCCGCTACACCTCCAATTTTTGTGTCATCTGCAAACTTACTAATTATACCTCATCTGTGCACATCCAAATAATTTACATAAATGACAAAAAGAGTAGTGGACCCAGCACCGATCCTTGTGGCACTTCACTGGTCACAGGCCTCCAGTCTGAAAAACAACCCTCCACCACTACCCTGTGTCTTCTACCTTCAAGCCAGTTCTGTATCCAAATGGCTAGTTCTCCCTGTATTTCATGAGATCTAACCTTGCTAACCAGTCTCCCAAGGGGAACCTTGTAGAATGCCTTCCTGAAGATCATATAGATCACGTCCACCCTCTGCCCTCATCAATCTTCTTTGTTACTTCTTCAAAAAACTCAACTGAGTTTGTGAGATATGATTTCCCACGCACAAACCATTGTTGACTATCCTTAATCTGTCCTTGCTTTTCCAAATACTTGTAAACCCTGTCCCTAAGGATTCCGTCCAACAACTTGCCTACCACTGATGTCAGGCTCACTGGTCTTTAGCTCCCTGGCTTGTCCTTACCATCTTTCTTAAATAGTGGTACCACATTAGCCAATCTCCAGTCTTCCGGCACCTCACCTGTGACTATCAATTACACAAATATATCAGCAAGGGGCCCAACAGTCACTTCGCTAGCTTCCCACAGAGTTCTGGGGTACACTTGATCAGGTCCTGAGGATTTATCCACCTTATTGCATTTTAGGATATCCAGCAATTCCTCCTCTGTAATATGGACATTTTTCAAGATGTCATCATTTAGTTCCCTCCATTCTATATCTTCCATATCCTTCCCCTCAGTAAACACTGATGCAAAATATTCGTTTAGTACCTCCTGCAGCTCCACACAAAGGCTGTCTTGCTGATCTTTGTGGGGCCCTATTCTCTCCCTAGTTACCCTTTTGTCCTTAATGTATTTGTAAAAACCCTTTGGATTCTCCTTAGCTCTATTTGCCAAAGCTATCTCATGTCCCCTTCATGCCCTCCTGATTTCCCTCTTAAGTATACTCCTTTTGCCTTTACACTCTTCTAAGGTTTCACTCGATCTACCCTGTCCATGCCTGACATATGCTTCCTTCTTTTTCTTAACCAAACTCTCAATTTCTCTAGTCATCCAGCATTCCCTACACCTACCAGCCTTTTCTTTCACATAAACAGAAATATATTGTCTCTGGACTCTCGTTACCTCATTTCTGATGGCTTCCCATTTTCTAGCTGTCCCTTTACATGCAAACATCTGTCCCCAGTCAGCTTTTGAAAGTTCTTGCCTAATACCATCAAAATTGGCCTTTGTCCAATTTAGAACTTTAACTTTTAGATCTGGTCTATCCTTTTCCATCACTATCTTAAAACTAGTAGAATTATGGTCGCTGGCTCCAAAGTGCTCCCCCAGTGATACCTCAGTCACCTGCCCTGCCTTATTTCCCAAGAGTAGGTCAAGTTTTGCACTTTCTGTAATATGTACATCCACATCCTGAATCAGAAAATTTTCTTGTACACACTTAACAAATTCCTGATTGTAGGTTTGCTCGCTGAGTTGGAAGTTTCATTTCCAGACATTTTGTCACCCCAGTAGATAACACCTTTAGTGGGCCTCAGGCGAAGCATTGTTGATAATTTCTGCTTTCTATTTATGTGTTAGGCTTTCTTTGGGTTGGTGATGTCATTTCCTGTTGTGATGTCACTTCCAGTTCTTTTCTCAGGGGTTGGTAGATAGGGTTTAACTTGATGTGTTTGTTGATAGAGTTCCGGTTGGAATGCCATGCTTCTAGGAATTCTCGTGTGTGTCTTTGTTTGGTTTGTCCTAGGATGGATGTGTTGTCCCAGTTGAAGTGGTGTCCTTCCTCATCCATATGTAAGAATAGTAGCAAGAGAGGGTCATGTCTTCTTGTGTCTAGTTGGTGTTCATGTATCCTGGTGGCTAGTTTTCTGCCTGTTTGTCCAATGTAGTGTTTGTTACAGCTCTTGTGCAGTATTTTCTAAATGACATTAGTTTTGCTTGTTGTCTGTATAGGGTCTTTCAAGTTCATTAGCTGCTGTGTTTGGGTATTGGTGGGTTTGTGGGCTACCATGATGCCAAGGGGTCTGAGTAGTAACAAATTCCTCTCCATCTAAACCCTTAATACCATGACAGTCACAGTCTACGTTTGGAAAGTTAAAATCTCCTACCCTAACCACCCTATTATTCTTACAGGTAACTGAAATCTCCTTGCAGATTTGTTTCTCAATTTCCTGCTGACTATTGGGGGTCAATAATACAATTCCAATAATGTGATCATTCCTTTCTTATTTTTCATTTCCACCCAAGTAGTTTCCCTAGATGTATTCCCAGGAATCTCCTCCCTCAGTACAGCTGTAACACTATACCTTATCAAAAAGCCATTCCCCCATCTCTTTTGCCTCTCTTTCTATCCTTCCTGTAGCATTTGTATCCTGGAACATTAAGCTGCCAGCCCTGAACATCTCTGAGCCACACTTCTTTAATTGCTGTGATATCCCATCCCATGTTCCTAACCATGCCCTGAATTCATCCGCCTTCCCTTTTAGGCCTCTTGCGTTGAAATAAATGCATTTTAATTTGTCAGTCCTTCCTTGTTCTATGCTTTGTTCCTGCCTGCCCTGTTTGACTCTCTTCTTCTCTCAACTGTACCAGTCTTAGACTGATCCCTTTCCTCACTATCTCCCTGGGTCCCTCTCCCCTCCCCCCACCCCCCTCACCTTACTCATTTAAATCCTCCCGAGCAGCTTCAACTAATCTCCCTTCCAATTCAGGTGCAGTCCATCCTTCTTCTACAGGTCACTTCTATCCTAGAAGAGATTCCAATGATCTAAAAATGTGAATCATTCTCCCATACATTAGCTCCTCAGCCATGCAATCATCTGCTCCATCCTCCCACTCCTACCCTAGCATCGTTAATCCCCTAACTTTTCCTGAGTAGCAATTAAGTTTAAATGAATCAGAACCCTCTGAATTCTTCAATTTTAATGGACTTTTTTGGGGGTTCCAGGCAAAGAGAAAATTGCCCATCAGAAACTTCAACTTTCTGTCTAATTCCCAGGGAGTCAACTATGTCAGAGATTCTATATGGTTCCATGATGCAACTCCAGGCTGCACATCTTCAATGACTTTTTTGGAGTTGGAATATCTGGGCCATAGTTTAATCAGTTCTAATAATTCTATATACTTACATTTCTAAACATTATACTTCAAGGATTTTCACGAGAAGTGAAAATGTTTGATGATGAAACGTGCATATGAAAACTGTCCCTTTTAATAACATTTTGTAAATTAATTGAAAATATTTACTTTTGTTTCTTTTACATGCAATTAGTTAGTTGTGAGAACACCTCAAATTGCCTGGGTGCTAATTTACATCCTGGATTTCAAAACTGTTTTTTTCTGAATGCATCTTACACTTTCCTTGTTCCCACTGAAGGCCAGAAAACAAAATAATGAGTGTACAAAAAAAATCTTTTCAGTTTCCAACAATTCCAATTCTTTCCAGTTTCATAGTCTCCTTCATCCAGTTGTGGTGTGTTTATATGTACGTTAAGAGTTTTGAGCTGACATAGGAGGGTGTGCACTTTATAAGAGGAAGGTTAAAGATTAGATAATGATCAGAATTTAACCAAACAGAAACAGAGTACATAGCATAAACATATTGTTTGTAAAGGCAATGCAATGAACAAAATGAGGATATGTCTGAAAATGATATGTCATTCTATGGAAAATCATTTTAATTCAAGGCAATGTGAAGGCTGTTTACACTTGCAAATAATTTGTTTGATGTTTACAATGTTTTTTCTGACAATCTGCATAATCGTATTTAACAAAGTGAACAAATTGTTCAAAGCATTGAATGAGGTTTTGAATTCTAATACGTACTTCTCAATACTTGTCTCATCAAATTTTGTCTCATCAATGTTCAACTGAGTTGTCTTTTTGCACAATGCCCTCATTATGTGCTTCAAGTGAGAGAGAGAAAGAATTAGACACACAATGATGTGACAATGTGAAGTTACCTACACGACATTCTGCCATAACACTGTTCCATTAATGCAAATTCACTCTAGCACAATTGACAAATTAGGGACCCTAAAGAATGAACTTTTAAAACGGGTGTTGGCTGCAACGCGATTACATGGCAAACACTTTAAGTGCTGTTTCTGAAGTGCAATGTTTCTGTAACACAGGGTTACACAAGAATGCAACCATCCCGTTATAGAAGAACTACCTGTATTTGTAAAGCAGTTAAAAATGTTACAAGGTCAATACATAATAAAGGACGAGTCAAAATGTGCAGTGCTGGAAAAGCACGGCCAGTCAGACAGCATCTGAGGAACAGGAGAGTTGATGTTTCGAGCATGAGCTCTTCATCAGGAATGTTGGAGGGGGGGGGTTGGTGCAGGGGGATCCAAGGGGACTGAGAAATAAATAGGAGGGGGTGGAGCTGTGGAAAAGTAGCTCATAATGGAATCGGTGGATGAAGGTGGGGATGTAATGAAATAGGTCGTAATGGAGGGTGAAGTGGATAGGTGGAAAGGAAAATGGACAGGTATTCAGTTCAAGAAGGCAGTGCCAAGTTGGAGGGTTGGATCTGGGATAAGGTGGGTGGAGGGGAGATGAGGAAACTATTGAAATCGACATTGATTCCATGTTGTTGGAGGGTCCCAAGGCGGAAGATAAGATGTTCTTCCTCCAAGCATTGAGTGGCCAGGATTTGGAGCTGGAGGAGATCCAGGACTTGCATGTCCTTGGTGGAACAGGAGGTGGAGTTGAAATGTTTGGCCACAGGGCAGTGGGGTTGTTCAGTGTATGCATCCCAGAGGTGTTCTCTGAAACGTTCCGCAAATTGGTGTCCTACCTCCCCAATGTAGAGGAGACCATATTGAGAGCAATGGACACAGTAGATGAGGTTTTGGAGGTGCAGGAAAATCTCTGCCGGATGTGGAAGTATCCTTTGGGGCTTTGGAAGGAAGTGAGGGAGGAGGTGTGGGTGCAGACTTTACACTTCTTGCGATGGCAAGGGATGCCGCTGGGAGTGGAGGGTGGGTTGATGGGGGGATGGATATCACGAGGAAGTCATGGAGGGAATGGTCTCTGCAGAATGTTGAAGGGTGTGGGGAGGGAAATATATCTCTAGTGGTAGGGTCTGACTGTAGGTGGCAGAAGTGGCAGAGGATGATCCGATGTATCTGGATGTTGGTGGTTTGGAAGGTGAAGGCCGGGGTGGGATTCTGTCCTTGTTGCAGTTAGTGGGGTGGGGTTCAAACGCGGAGGTGCGGAAATGGAGGAGAAGTGCTGGAGGGCTTGTCGATCACGTTGAGGGTGGGGGGAAACACGGATATTGAAGTAGGAGGCTATCTGGGATGTTCTACAGTGAAATTTGTCTTTCTGGAGAGGCAGAGGCAGAGGCAGAGGCAGAGGAATTGGGAGTAAGGAGGCAGGGTGGGAGGAAGTGTAGACCAGTTAACTGTGGGAAATATGATAAAAGCCACCAGATGTGTGGATATTCCTGGGAAACTCACATTACAGGGATTCACTTTATGGAATGAGACACATATCTTTTCTTTGTCTGGATCTGGACTATACCCTTTGCTTAAATTCTCCTCTTTGCCTGGGTTTCATGTTGACTCAATATCATATAATATTGGAACTGTGATAGCAAACACGTTAGCAGTTGAATGTCAGAAAGATTATTGCTTTACACACAAATTACAAATATTTCTTTGTAATGTTGGCCATCATCAATTACAAAGCAGTTGTGAATACTTGAGGGCACTTTTCATTTGTGAGAACTAGACTGTAATTATTCAGGTCTTTTTCTGTTTCCTGTTCTCAGTCAAAACTGCAGACTCAAATTTCATACTTTGTTTTCCTGCTGAATTTTGGTGTAGATTTTCTTCATTTTTCTCGAACAATGGAGAAATTAATCAGCAATATCTTTCCTCACATAAATGTCTAGAAATGCGTTTTCTGACAGGACCAGTTAACTAGGGTAAGAGTGAAAAGGACAAAAATGTACAGTACTGTTTTTTTAACAGACATGCACAACCTCAGTTTTCATGAAGGAAAATGTGACCCTCGGTCTATGCTCCATAGGAAAGACAAAACGATTACACAGACTTCCAAAATAAGTTGTTTCCTCAAATTATGGATACTTCTGTTACTATTTCAGTGGCAATTTAAGTTAATGATGTTTTTCGTTCCATGTTTAACCTCTTTGGGTTATCAAGGCAATAATATGCAGACTGTTTTTTTCTTCAGTCCAAGAAAGTGGCCAGACATTCAAATTAAGCATTTGATGCAAACCAGTCTCTCGATTTTCCATCTCAACATAACTGCATGCCCTAGAAGTGAGAATTATTTTTCTTTCTTTGGAATAGGTTTGTGTTGCTTTATAAATTTGCTATTGAAATTGTATTTTATTCTTGAAGAAAGAGCTTAAAGTCATACCTTAAGTTAGGAATGGGGATAAATACAACAATAACTGTTGGGTTAATAACTGAATAATTAATCAATTAAAAATATATTACATTCGTCTATATCAGTAAATTTAGTTAGATACTGTACAGACAGGATTGTCACATTAAGGAGTATTTTCCACCATCTGTAACTTGAGTTTAAACGTTTTACTGCTGAAACCAGACGCGTGCATACCAAAAAGACAGCTTTGACCTGAGCTCTCAGACTACAGTGAAAACAAAAACACCCCAGGGTTTTTAACTAAGAGAAATACGTGGAAAAAGTTACTAAATTCTGACCAACTGCAGATAAAGTACTCATTCGAACAAAGTCAGTCTGCACCACTCTCTCCCACGTCTTCAGATTGTATTAAAAGGAAAGAGAAAACTAGTGCAGCCACTACAGCAAAAGAAAATTACTATTCAATGCTTTCATGTTTTTAGCTGTTCTCAAGGAAATTTTGCAACACCAAATTCACGCTCCATTGCTGTGAATGTGCAGTTTGATTCCAGTGCCAAGGTTGTGAGTAGGACTCACTCCATAGCGATGACTCATAACAATGGAATACTATGGAAAAGAAAACAAAATCTGAAATGTGAATCACTGACACGTCTGCAGTAAAAGCATACATTCTCTCCTAAAAACATGGCAGAAAGCTGCCTTATTCACAGAACTACAATGCTAGGATAAGAAAGTTACCATGCATGAATGACTTTTGTTATAGTGATTGTAGAAGTCACCAAATGCCTATGTTTTGAAGATGAACTATATTTACTGCAGTGCGAGGAAGACAGTTTTAGGAAGTGGCTTACATATGTAAGTGAAATATTGAATTAAGGCACATAAAACCTGGAGGAATTGTAAGCTAACATAAAGATAAGAGTCAATTATAAGGCTAACTTAACCAAGATAATACAAAATGTGATAGGTAATCAGAAGGAAGGTGGAATGTGTTTTGGCCACTGGATCTCACATTGTAATATGTTTTTGTAACTTGAATAAAGTAACTGTTTTCAATGTTGTTCTGGATCATTTAATAGTGCTTTTATACTGCTCAATTTGGTTCGACACTTTTCCATTTGTGACAGAACCATTTTCATGAACACAGACTTTGCCTTCAGTTGATTCCTGTTCACTCATTAGGTGTATTTGTAAGGAAAAGCTGTGATTAACAGGGAAGTAACTCCATTGCAATTGGGTAAAGCATGCTCTGGGGCTGGTGTGGCAAAGGTGAGAGGACAATGGATTTCCTAAAAAATAAAAAAAAACCTTTTCAAAACTTGAAGCATCAAAATGAAGCTCTCAGAAGCACCCAAGTGAAGCACCCTAAGAATCTTGTAAAGCCATTGACAAACTTCCAATGCAATCAGCACACTGTGTTTTGGAACAAAAAGCAGTAAAAAAGCATAGCAAGAAAATTAATGACGAGTAAGTTCTGAATTTATTAATATTTTGATCTATTTGCCAGGGTGGCACGGTGGCTCAGTGGTTAGCACTGCTGCCTCACAGCGCCAGGGACCTGGGATCAATTCCTGCCTCAGGCAACTGTCTGTGTGGAATTTGCACATTCTCTGCGTTGGTTTCCCCTGGATTTCCTCCCACAGTCACAAAGATAAGCAGGTTAGGTGAATTGACCATGCTAAATTGCCTGTAGTGTTAGGTGGATTAGTCAGGTAAGTGAGTTGGGTGGGTTACTCTTTGGACAGTCGGTGTGGACTTGTTGGGCCGAAGGGCCGGTTTCCACACTAAAAAAAAGCATATAAATGAATGTAACCATAAAACAGTAAACGTAACACCAAGATATACAAAAAAATCAATCTTTAAAAGCAATAGGAGCTACAAAAATGATGACTATAAACACATCGAGATCTACAGAATATTTCAATTCGAATCCCAAAAGTTCTTCATTGGATATGTGACTCTCATTACTTGATTAAATTGTGCTGACTATGTTATCTTATGCAGCATCTGTTGATGATGTGGTTGGGCTTAACTAACTCATTATAAGCAGTCCATTGCCTCCTTGCAATGATAATACATAACTATTTGGTCAACTCAACTCTTCGACCTACTCCGACTCATCTCTTTGACCTCCTCCTGCTTCAGCGTCACCTTGACTTCTTCCTGTTCACTACTACCTCAAGCTCCTCCTTTTCTTCCGGCCTCTCAATCTTTTCTGTCTGATCCTCTGCTACTTTGACAACCAGTTCCTTGCTTTTTTCTCTTGTTCCTTCATCTTCACTGATCTGTTTCGCTTATGCTCAACCTCCTCGTTTCAACCTGGATCTCTGCCACTGCTGCACCATTCTCCTCCAGTCCAGCCCCTCTCCTTCACTGTCTTGACATCTTCCTCACATGCTGTAACTCCTCCAATTCTGGACCTCCTCATTGATAACTTCCTCATTGTCTGTGACCGTGTACTGCTTAACTTTGACCTAATCCTGCTCTCCATCTTCCAAGCCCTTTCCATTGTTTCAACCTTGATCTGCAGCCTCCTGTCATATCCCTCCTTAGCTGCTCAATTCACCTGTGTTTCCACCTCCTCCAGACCAGGGTAACTATCTTACGCTTAAAGTAGAGAATGCTTCATAGAGGAGTGGAGATGAGGGCATGCAGAGACTCTGATCGACATGGACAACTGTGATTCTTGCATTCAAGAAAAAGAGAAGTCCAATTTTCTGCTTAAGGTTTCGATGGCCAGAAGAGAATCTCATTAGTGGGCAGTGAGGGGGCCATTTTCCTGCATTAACATCTCATTATTAATCTCTTACATTAATAGGCAGGTTGCTATTTTCCCATGTTTACTGGAGAGAAACTAGATGGTGCCAATTTGAGAGTCAGAGGGGAAACCTGGTGAATTGCCAGCTTGTGTTCCACATATCCATCTTGACCAGCTATAGCCTACTCTCAAGACACACTCCATAGGCAGTGACCACCTCTACCCTCTGTCCGTGGAGGTGGGATCAGCAAAGCAGTGCCCTCACTATTACATCATGGCACAGCACAGATTACATTACAATAAAGTTCAGTACTTCACTTGAAAGCTGCATCTTAGGGCATTTAGTTTGCTTTCTTCGCGCTTGATGACTTTATGTTTCTTTGGATGCTCAACGTCTCTGATTTGTGGTTTAGTGTAAGCAGGAAACCAAGCAGCCTGCTACATTTGCCAGCCATGAACTATCAAAGGGGTGTAATTATGTTGCTCTATCACTGTGCTACGTCAATGTCACATCTACTGTATGTGACTCCAGTCTACACTGGAAACATGCTATATGTGTCTCCGGCAATTAATCATGTCTGATACTGCTGCAAATGTGTTGCTGGTCAAAGCACAGCAGGTTAGGCAGCATCTCAGGAATAGAGAATTCGACGTTTCGAGCATAAGCCTTTAATCATGTCTGATAGTCAGTGGTGAGTTATCCTTAGTCCAGTCAAGAAAGAGAATGGTCAGTCCTCAGTGAAGAAAGGTAGTGAAGTGTTCTAAGTGAGTGAGTGGGAAACACAGAGGGCAGGAATGTTTATAGTTTGGAGGGTTGGGGTGATGACACCATTAAGTGTGCAACATTGAGAGGAGCAGAGAATGGGTCTTGGTGGGAGGTAGGTGAAATGGCAGAATTAAGATGAGTGTGAGGTAGCAGATGGTGGCACTTGTTATTGCAGACTGAAGAAGGTAATTAATCTTCAAGTGGTGCTGCTGCATCTTCCTCTGGACAATTGACAATACATTGACCCAGGAAGTTTCTTCAGAGCGGCTGGCAATGCTTGAAATGATGCACAGCATTTAAACCAACGCTGTTGATATCATTCTACATACACAACCAGCCATCCAGTCAACTGAGCTAAATCGACCACAAGTTGGTTAGCCATACATTGCCCAGTGGGTGCAGCAATATCTGCAAGTTACCATGTGTCAATCCAATGCTAAAGAATAATAATGAAATAAATAAAATACCAATTCCATGGTTTAAGAACACGAAGTAATCTTTTTATTCATTTTATTGGTTTTGTAATGCACGTTATTTGAAATGTATTATGTTCCCAATTAACTCTCAAGAGCCAATATGCATTTCAACACTTGCAGATTACAAAGGAAAAGCAAGGTGTATATGTTTGCAGGATCACTAATGTAAACAATACGCTGCCTATTAAATAATCTACACAACACATAATGTATACATTGAGACCAAGAAAAACATCCAAGATAAAATACAGCTGATGTTAACTGATATGTGGCACTTAGTCAAGTTTTGTTCTGGCTTCTCTTTGTTTAGGTCCTGAGCACTGAAGGGAAATCAAATGGTGCTAATTTCAAATTCTTGGAGAGTGCTGTGATGTTTCATTCAATGGTGACTGGTGACAAGTTGCTCAAACCTGGAATGCCACATTATATCAACTTAATTGCACTTCAATGCAATTGATATCAACTGATTTTAGTGTAAACTAGATCAAATAAGATATTTGTGAGATAACCTGAGTGATTTTTTTTCAAAGTGAATGAAAGCATTTAAAAATAAATTGTCAGAAATGTCAAAGGATGTAAAAACATATCTGATAGGATTACATTTGCATTTTACCAGTTTGAAGCTGTATTCTCTTGTCATATTTGTTTAATTTAATTTAGTTAAGCTCTTCTCCTACTCAGCTTCATGGAAAAGTTAGTCAATATGGAGTCGATGGGCTGAAAGGCCCCTTCCGTACTCTATGATTCTGTATGGAACTAGGTATCTTCACTTCACAGAACAGGCTGTCGTGGAGTCTGCTGCAATTGCAAACTGAGTCTTGTACCAGCATATGATCTTCGAGTAAAAAATGAGGTCTGCAGATGCTGGAGATCACAGCTGCAAATGTGTTGCTGGTCAAAGCACAGCAGGTTAGGCAGCATCTCAGGAATAGAGAATTCGACGTTTCGAGCATAAGCCCTTCACCTGATGAAGGGCTTATGCTCGAAACGTCGAATTCTCTATTCCTGAGATGCTGCCTAACCTGCTGTGCTTTGACCAGCAACACATTTGCACCAGCATATGATCAGCAATGTCATTGTCTATCAAGGTCATTTGGGACCTCAACTATTATACAGCAGTTTCCTGCCCGGGGCAGGGATGAGGGACCTCAGTTATGAGGATAGATTGAAGAAGCAGAGACTGTTCTACTCAGAGAGAACAAGGATAGGAGGAGATCTGATAGAAGTTTCAAAAATCATGAGTCAATGACATCTCTTTGTTAGCCATGTCAAGAAGGTTATCATTACTTACTGCCAATTTCCTGTGGGTTTTCTCATTCTCTTGCATTTTATTTATAGACAAATAACCACCCAAAGCCCTCTTGAATGTCTTATTTGAAATTGTTCCCACCACATTTCCAGCCAGTGCATTCCAAACCCTTAATTCCATTTGAGTAAAAAAGGTTTATCCTCCCTTTACCCATACTTTTTTTGCAAATAATTTTAAATCTATGCCCTTTTTTCCTAAAGTCACAGAGTTATCGACATAGAGTCATGCAGCATGGAAACAGACCAGTCCAAGCCGATCATAATCCCAAAATAAACATCCCACCTGCCTGCTCCCGACACATATGCTCCTTTTATGAGTTTCTTCACATCTAATTTATCCAGCTTGCTCATGATTTTGGAAACTTCTATCAGCTTTTCTCTGAGCCTTCTTCTCTCCAAGGAGAACAGTCCCAATTTCTTCCATCTATCCTCATAACTGAAATTCTTCATCCCTAAAGCTGCCTTATAAACTGCTTCTGCAGTCTGACCAAAGCGTTGACATCGTTTCTGTGAGGTGAAACCAGAAGAGTACTCAACACACCACCAGAGGTCTAACAAGTGTCCTATAATAGTTCGACATCACCATTAGACTGTGCCAGACCTCCGTGCCAGGTTGTTATTTACCGAAAGGCTGTTGGACAATGAGTGAGGTCCCCAGCAGTCATGCCTTGGAAGTTCAATAAGGAACGTGAAAACAGCTGCTGAGTTGGAATACAATGAGATCCAGGCTGTCACCAGAAACATCAGCAAACAGCTGGCATGTGCTACTGCTGCCTGGACCGTTTGTGAGACATTTTGTAATACAGCCCCAGGTGGGTCTGCGCTCATCTTCTACTCCCTAGGCAAAAGTGAGGATTGCAAATGCTGGAGATTAGAGTCGAGAGTGTGGTGCTGGAAAAGCACAGCAGGTCAGGCAGCATCCGAGGAGCAGGAAAATCGATGTTTCGGGCAAAAACCCTTCATCAGGTATGCCCGAAATGATCACTCAGGTGTGCTGTTGGAGCAGGAAGAGGAGTTGCATGAAAATGGCCAGAGCAGGAACAACATTAACACAATTGTCTTAGCTGCCTGAATTCTCGGAGAGCAGCTCATTGAAGAATACTTTGCATGTAACATCCCTCCCATCCTGAATACACAGTGAAAATCCTGGAACTCACTGCACTGTGAATGTTTGTTATCTCAGGACACAGCAGTTCAAAAAGGTAGCTTACCACCATCTTCTCCAGGACAATTAGGGATGGACAATAAATGATGGCCCAACTGGTAATGGATTCATCCAGAGAACTAATAATAACTATAGTCCTGAAATCCTTGCCACCATTTTAAATATTAGCACCATCACCTTGCCTTGCTTTAGCCTCACCTTTTCGATCTTCCTTTCACTTAGCACACCACATTCAAAACAGAATCCAAATTGAACATAACACATAACCAGGGTCACCATAGTCTATTAGATGACTTGTCAGTAAAGGAGTCAATTAAGTTTGTTTGACTAAATCTTACTCTACTGAATCAATATTAACAATTATATTCAATTTATTGCTGTATAATTTTGCTCTCGATTTGACTATTTAAATAAAATGGAAATGGAAGAAACGGTCTGTAGTTGTCTGAGTAGGGCGGCACGGTGGCACAGTGGTTAGCACTGCTGCCTCACAGCGCCTGTAGACCCGGGTTCAATTCCCGACTCAGGCGACTGACTGTGTGGAGTTTGCACGTTCTCCCCGTGTCTGCGTGGGTTTCCTCCGGGTGCTCTGGTTTCCTCCCACAGTCCAAAGATGTGCGGGTCAGGTGAATTGGCCAAGCTAAATTGCCCGTAGTGTTAGGTAAGGGGTAAATGTAGGGGTATGGGTGGGTTGCGCTTCGGCGGGTCGGTGTGGACTTGTTGGGCCGAAGGGCCTGTTTCCACACTGTAAGTCTAATCTAATCTAAATTTTATGCTAATTATTAAAAACAGAACAGCGCCTAAGTTGATTTCCATTCTAATCATAACTCCCCAGCATTTACTAGCTATAAAGTAATGATTCTCATGCATTTATTTCCTTCCTCATTTCTTTCAGTACTCTGGGCACCATTAAATTTAACCCTGAGGATTCATTTATCCTCGCAGTTTGTGTAAATCTTTGAACAAGAACTTGTTCCTTTAAGATGTCAAGTTCCTAATGAGGGTAGACAGTTCCAGAGATTTGGATTTTGAGATAGCCTTCTAGTTTAACATAAAAATCGCTGTGGCGCAAGTGTACTCTTTAAATGCCTTTTAAAGAACAGTGAATGAAAAACATTGGAGTCCATTAAGGAAGTAATTCAAACACATTTAACAAGAAGGAAATGCTTCCATTCAAATAGTGCATTTCACAACCACAGGAAGTCTCAAAACACTCTACAAGCAATGAAGTATTCATGTAGTATGGTCACCGTTGTAATGAAACCAACACGCAGCAAATATCCACAGCAGCAATGTGAATAACGTTCATGTAATCTGTTTTATGATGTTGATTCAAGGATAAATATTGATCAGAACACTGGGGACAACGCACCTGGACATTTTTGTCATCATGCTATGGGATCTTCCATGTGCACCTGAGGTGACAGATGAAGCTTTGGTTTAACACTTCCTTTGAAAGCTGACATCTCTGGTAGTGTGGGACTCTGTACTGAACTGGAGCGTCATTCTTGATTACTGTGCTCAGGACCTGGAGTGAACCTTGTGTCTACATCCATGGAAACACAGTCATTTGATTTGCTTGTGAAAGTAACATGCTTATTAAAAATAAAATGACCTAATTTTAACTGAATAAAGCATGCTTTGGGATGGTTATGGTAAAAGTTAGTGGGCTAGAGATAGGCCGATGGTCCTGTTTCTCTTTGGAAATGTTGAGATTGTTTTTTAACTGGTCCTTTTCGTTTTGGATTGTTGTGCTTGAGCCTTAGACTGGAAGTTGATCCTGAATGCTAGTGACTAACACAATAATTTGATTTGCATGTGAAAGTAGCATCCCTATTAAAAGTAGAATGACTTAATTTTAACTGAATAACTAGTGGTCTAGCCATCATAAATGGACACTGAAGTCTTGAATATGGTGGAAGGAAGGTTCACAGTCGCTATGAGTTGGAATTACTCAGCATCTTGCTGCAGGCAGACAAAACCTGCCTTTAGTGAACTTTATCAACTGTCTCTCTTCCCCAGTCTACTTCCTGCAATCAAGCTACCATAATGCTTTGGTTCCCCACACCATCTTTGAACCTTTGACAATCACAGTCTCCCCACTCAAATTAAGCCTGTTTCCCTTTAACAATCTCATGATACGATGGGCTGAACTTTAAATGCTCTTTGCCAGAGAGCTGGAAATGTCATTAGGTCTCCACACTCACAGGTTTCACTGAACTCAGACTTGAGCCCTCTGTTAGAGACCCAGACAGGTGTAGGGATTCTTTCTAGATTTCCTAGACCTATAAACTTAGGGTGACACAGGTTGAGAAAACCAAATGCAAGAAATATTGCGTAATACTTTGGATGTCAACTCTGTTCATTCTTAAAGTTAATTCAGTAGAAAGCCAGAAATAATAAGCAAATTTATTATAGTTGCTCAATATTATTTCATACATTTTTAATACATTAAAGAACAGATTAGCTAAAATTGCTTTTAACCAATAGTACAAAGAAAAAAATGTTGGCAGAAACAGAGTCTGCAGTGAAACTCAGAAGTCCTGTTTCTTTCTGTCCCATCCTAAATCCTGATTAATCTGGTGATGTTTCATGATAATAGATTCCACACATGTTAATTAAAGCATCCATCCCACAACATGTTTCCTCTATTTGATTACCACACAAAGGTGAGTCTCCCTACAGCACATGGACTGCAGCGGTTCAAGAAGACAGCTCACCACCACTTTCTCAATGACAACATGGGTGGCAATAAATGCTGGCCATATAGCAACACCCATGTCCCATGAGTGAATAAAAGAAATGGAGGGCACCGGGTGATCCTTGGAATCTCTGCCCCAGACAATGGGAGGTTGCACCGAGTCTATCAGATGGAGAGTGATGATCAGTGAGGGATACAGCATTGTGGTTTATGAGGATCCTCTTCAGAAGAACAGCACTTAAATGTTCTGCAGACCTGCTGTGTCAGCCAAAACAATTCAGACAGGGCTTGTCAACTTTGATCAGTCAAACTGAGTTGCATGAAGTCATCTTTTGCTAACCGTCACTGTTTTACACTAGTGAACCTGGCATCCCGTGTGTAATCTCAATTGAATGGTTTGATTTTTCTCTGTGGTTCATGCTGTTTAATAAAAATTAAGGTTATAAACTGAAGGAAGATATCGCAGCATGCAATGCTCTCTAATTCGATCATGACAGAGTTTTATGTTAGTATTGGTGCTATAGCAAGGATAGCTATTGAGCAGACAGGGTTCAATCATCAAAGAGGGTGCTGTGGTGGTACAATGATTAACGGTGCTGCTTCCCAATGCTAGGGATCTGGGTTCAATTCCAATTTTCGGTCACTGTCTGTGTGGAGTTTCCATGTTCTCCTCATGACAGATGGAGTTTAATTCAGATAAATGCGAGATGGTGCATTTTGGGAAAGCAAACCTTAGCAGGACTTATAGACTTAATGGTAAGGTCCTAGGGAGTGTTGCTGA
This sequence comes from Hemiscyllium ocellatum, assembly GCF_020745735.1. NCBI lineage: Eukaryota > Metazoa > Chordata > Chondrichthyes > Orectolobiformes > Hemiscylliidae > Hemiscyllium > Hemiscyllium ocellatum. Next base: position 28,874,480 of record NC_083432.1, read on the forward strand.
ACAAAGAGACCTTGGACTGCAGGTTCATAGCTCCTTTAAAGTGGAGTTGCAGGTAGATATGATAGTGAAGAAGGCATTTGGTATGCTTTCCTTTATTGGTCAGAGTATTGAGTACAGGAGTTGGGAGGTCATGTTGCGGCTGTACAGGACATTGGTTAGGCCAGTGTTGGAATATTGCATGCAATTCTGGTCTCCTTCCTATAGGAAAGATGTAGTGAAACTTGAAAGGGTTGAGAAAAGATTTACAAGGATGTTGCCAGGGTTGGAGGACCTGAGCTGCAGGGAGAGGCTGAACAGGCTGGGACTGTTTTCCCTGGAGCATCAGAGGCTGAGGGGTGACCTTATAGAGGTTTACAAAATTATGAGGGGCATGCAAAGGATAAATAGACAAAGTCTTTTTCCCTGGAGTCGGGGAGTCCAGAACAAGATGGCATAGGTTTAGGGTGAGAGGGGAAAGATATAAAAGAGACTTAAGGGGCAACTTTTTCAAGTAAAGGGTGGTATGTGTATGGAATGAGCTGCCAGAGGAAGTGGTAAAATTGCAACATTTAAGAGGCATTTGGATGGGTATATGAATAGGAAGGGTTTGGAGGGATATGGGCCAGGTGCTGGCAGGTGGGACTGGATTGGGTTGGGATATATGGTCGGCATGGACAGGTTGGACCGAAGAGTCTGTTTCCATGCTGTACATCTCTGTGACTCTATGACTCTATGTTGGCATTGGTTTCTTCCCATAGTCCAAGAATGAGTGGAATGGCCATGCTAAAGTTCCTTGGGGATGTATAGGCTAGGAGGAGAAAGTGAGGACTGCAGATGCTGGAGATCAGAGCTGAAAATGTGTTGCTGGAAAAGCGCAGCAGGTCAGGCAGCATCCAAAGAGCAGGAGAATCGATGTTTCAGGCATGAGCCCTTCTTCAGGAATGAGGGAATTGGCTAGAAGGATTAACCATGTAAAATCTGGGGTTAGGATGGGTCTGGTTGATGATGGGCTGAATAGCCTCTATTTGAACTGTAGGAGTTCTATTATCATGTGCACTATGGCCAGCTAACCGCTATACCTTCAGTCTTGTAGTTACAACTGCAATGACAGTTGCTCACGCAGCTGATGATAAAAACTGAACATTTCCTGACATTTGTGGCAATGCCTTTACAATTAGGTTTTACCCATTCCACCCACATGCTGTCGTATATTCTTACATTACTTTTCCCTCCCACCACATTGAGGTTCCATCCTGAGTTCTGCAACTGCACGAGACAGAAGCTGCCCTATAGTGGAGCCTGTTGGCTTTGGATGTTTGGTTGGGCTTTTAAGGTCTAAGGCCCAGACTCACAAAATGTGTTCTGCCCAGATACAGGGTCATTCTCTTCATTTCAGGGCTGGAGATTGCAGGCAGATTTGTTCTGAAGCACCTCTGGAAAGTCCCGAGAGGAGACCTCCGAGGTGCCTGTGTGTGGTTCCTCTGCTGACTGAGTGCCTACGGGCTCCATCTTATCTTATTGTGAGGTAGAGGCATAGACTGATATCTGGATCCCTTATATTCTATTTTCTTGCTGTTGGAGCTACAGGTCAATGGTTATAGTGATGAAGGGTGGGTCTCTGTGTATATTCAGCAGACACTGGTCCTGGCTTTTCATGCTAGTGCCAACATATCCCTGAAGGCAGCAGAGACTCACAAGTCAGAGACAGCATGGTACAAATATTGTTGGTGGACTCCTCCAGCCTTTGAATCAATTTGCTCAGTGCCTCAGACAAACCTGCTCCAGTGTCTGCTGTGCATTTGGTTGACGTTATTGATGGCTGACGCTGTGGATTCCTTCAATGTCTGGTGCTGAGCAGGTGCCCACTCTCCAGCGTCCTCTGAGAGCTAGCACTGGCTAGCTTCCTTCCTTGGCCAATTGCATGGCACGGAGGTGCTGACCGGAAAGAACCAACTGACGTCCGCTAGCTGAGCTAGTGGGGAGTGCCGGAGAGTGCTTTGTCTCTACTTCCTCAGGAGGCTCTGTGACTTCATCATCAGAGGTGGAGGAGAAAATGATATCCTGAGGGATCTGCTGTTTTCATTACACCAAATGTATGGGCATCACTAGTGTCTGCAGAAGAGAAGAAAGAGTTACAAATAGGGGTAGAAGATTTGGGGGCATGTTAAAACTTTCACAGTGGTGGTAATGGCAGAGCAGTGCAACATTTGACAGTGAATCTCACTTCACTGGTGTGATGTGGAAGCCATGCCATCACCATGTGTGCAGTCCTTGTCATCTGCTAAGACCTGGAATTTCTCTTCAAACGCAGTGAGGAGACATAAGTCATAGAGTTATACAACATGGGAACAGACCCTTCAGTCCATTGAGTTTATGCAAACCATGTTCCCAAACTAAACAAGTCCCATCTACCTGTGTTTAGCCCATACTCCTCCAAACCTTACTTAGCCATGTATTTGTCCAAATGTCTTTTAATTGTTGTAACTGTGCTTACATCTACCACTTCCTCCGACATTCATTCCACACATAAACCACTCTTTGCGTAGAAAAGGTACCTCTCATATCCTTTTAAAATCTTTCTCCTCTCTAAGCAGGCAGCACGGTGGCTCAGTGGTTAGCTCTGCTGCCCCACAGCTCTAGGGTCCCAGATTCGATTCCAGCCTTGGGCGTCTGTCTGTGTAGAGTTTGCACATTCTCGCTGTGTCTGTGTGGGTTTCCGCCAGGTACTCCGGTTTCTTCCCGCAGTCTAAAGATGTGCAGGTCAGGTGAATTGGATATGCTGAATTGCCCATAGTGTTAGGTGCATTAGTCAGAGGGAAATGGATCTGGTTGGGTTACACTTAGGAGCGTTGGTGTGGAGTTGTTGGGCTGAAGGGCCTGTTACCACACTGTAGGGAATCCAGTCTAAGATATACTTCCTAGTTTTGAACTCCCTCACCCCTGCTTTTTACCTTATCCACTCTCCTCATGATTTTATAAACCTTGATAATTTCACCCCTCAACCTCCTATCCTCCACAGAACAAATCCCAGCCTATCCTGCTTATTTTTATAACTCCAACCCTCCATTCATGGCAATGTCCTGGTGAATCTTCTCTGAACCCTCTCCGATTAAATAATATCCTTCCCAGAACATGGTGACCAAAACTGCATACAATACCCCAGGAGAGGCCTCACCAACATCCTATACAACTCAGCTGCATGTCCCAACTCCTGTACACAGAAGTCTGAGCAATGAAGGCAAGCATGCTAAATGCCTTCTTAATCTCTCGCTCTACCCAGGACACAAATTTCAAAGAGCTATGTACCTGATCCTCGAGCTCTCTGTTCTATAACACTACCTAGGGCTTTGCCACATCAATTGTTTATGTCCTGCCCTGGTTTATTTTATCAAAATGCAATACCTTGCGGTTATCCAAATTAAACTCCAAATACTACTCTTTAGCTCATTGACCCAATTGATCAAGATCTCGTTGCCATTTTAGATAACCTTCTTCACTGTCCATTATACCACAAATTTTGGTGCCATCTGCAAACTTACTAACCATGCCTCCTATATTCTCGTGCAAATTGATGTGAGGCAGCCCAGCACCCATCTTGGCTCTCTCTGCTCTGTTGTGGGATAGTTTATCCTGGAGTGGGAGAAAGGAGTGTATGAGTGAGATGGGAATGGCTTGCATAGTTGTTGGTGCTGGTGCAAATGGGGCGATATATGGTGGGATGTCCAGAGTGCGTAAGTAGGTATCACAGAGGGCATGCAGAGTTAGTCCCACTGGATATAGGGTGTGGGGTGGGGGAATGAATGGGAGCAAGTGAGGGAAAATGCTGAACATGAGCATTGGTGGGAGGTGGGTGCATTAGCAGTGTTAGGTCATGTGAGATAGCAAAAAGAGGATGGTTACATTATCCTCATGGAGTATGGGAAACCATTAACTTGCCTGTGGTAGCATTGGCCATTCCTCTAGCTATGGAATTGACCTGGGCCGCAACCGCTGATCAGACTGGCAAGGTCTAGTACCTAGGAGAAAGTGAGGACTGCAGATGCTGGAGATCAGAGCTGAAAATGTGTTGCTGGAAAAGCGCAGCAGGTCAGTCAGCATCCAAAAAGCAGGAGAATTGATGTTTCGGGCATGAGCCTGAAGAAGGGCTCCTGAAGAAGGGCTCATGCCCGAAACATTGATTCTCCTGCTCTTTGGATGTTGCCTGACCTGCTGCGCTTTTCCAGCAACACATTTTCAGGTCCAGTACCTACCATTGGCGGGTACTTCTGCCATTGTTGTGCACAAGTTAGGATGATGATGGTACCATTGATTTGCATTACATATATAAAGAGGTTAGCAGCAGGAAAATGTGTGAAAAAAAACCTGTTTGGATTATGGATAGAAACCCTCAATGAAACTCCATGGAAATTCTTGGTAAAGATCATCCAAACGTTTTTTTGGGCATTCATTTTGCATAAACATAACAAAGCTCTGATTTGTTTGTGAACACAGAATTATACTGACAACTTGAGCAGCCAAGAATGTGTCCCTCCTGCTCACTACCATTGAGTGTCACATGTATGGTATCCAAGTATCTGAAGTTCTTCCATTTTCTGTCATGGCAACGAATGAAAAGGTTTTTGGGAACTTCAGAGCCTCTCATCTTTTGTTCAGTTGCACAACCCTACAGCTAGGTTAGGATTGAAAATTCAAATGTTCCCATTTGTTTGCATTTCATGGATTCAATGCAAAAGAGAGAAAAGAAAAATCCTAAAATGTGGCACGCCACTTGAACTTAGAAGAGCATGGTCTATTTGATTAGCATGCAAGTCCAGTTTCTGTACCAATTGCATTTGCGGTCTTTGTGGGAGAAAGGGAGGACTGCAGATGCTGGAGATCAGAGTAAAACGTGTGGTGCTGGAAAAGCACAGCGGTCAGGCAGCATCCGAGGAGCAGGAGCGTTTCGAGCATAAGCTCCTCAACAGGAATGTGGGGCGGGGGGAATGCCCAAGCAGTCTGAGAGATAAATGGGAAGGGTTGGAGCTGGGGGGATGGTAGCTGGGAATGCAATAATTGGAAGAAAGAGGTAGCGGGGGGGGGGTGATGGCAATAGGTCAGAGTTGGAAGGGAGATAGACAGGAGGTCAGTGTCAAGTTGGAGGGTTGGATCTGGGATAAAGTGTGGAGACAGGGGCAGGTGGGGAAACTGGTGAAACCAGCATTGAGTCCGTGTGGTTGGAGGGTCCAAAGACGGAAGATGAGGCATCCTTCCTCCAGTCATCGGGTGGCTAAGATTTGGTGGTGGTGGAGGCCCAGGACTTGCATGTCCGTGGCCGAATGTGAGGAAGATTTAAAGTATTCGGCCACAGGACAATGGGGTTGTTTAGTGCGTGTGTCCCAGAGATGTTCTCTGAGATGTTCCGCAAGTTGACATCCTGTCTCCATAATGTAGAGGAGACTACATAGAGAGCAACAGACACAGCAGATGAAGTGTTTGGAGGTGCAGGAAAATCTCTGCCCGCTGTGGGAGGTCATTGTGACTGATGGCAAACATTAATGTCAATTTGTCTTTGAATCATTAAAACCGTGAGATGGTTAAATTATTTAAAATTTCACAAGGTCTTTTCAGTTATAATTTTCACAAGGGATAGTGAGTTGAGAGTGTGGTGCTGGAAAAGCAAAGCCAGTCAGGCAGCATCTGAGCAGCAGGAGAATCAATGTTTCAGGCATCAGGAATAGAGAGCCTATGCTCGAAACGCTGATTCTCCTGCTCCTTGGATGCTGCCTGACTGGTTGTGCTTTTCCAGCACCACACCCTTTGACTCTGATCTCCAGCATCTACATTCTTCATTTTCTCCACAAAGGATAATGAGTAAAGATTGCATTACCACCAAGTCAGGATTTCAACATGATAGTGAAATAGAAGTTATTATAACATTCACGTTACGCACTCATTTAAATTGGGCATTTCCATTGAATTCCTATAGGGTGGGGGCGGGCCTTTCAGCCCATCAAATCCACAATGACCCTCTGAAAGGCATCCCATAACACCCCTTAAATCCTTACATTTCCCATAGCTATCCCACCTAATCCGCACATCTTTAGACTATGGAATGAAACTCACACAGACACACAGAGAATGTGCAAGCTCTACGTAACCAGGTGTCCAAGGGTGGAATTGAACCCAGGTCCCTGACTCCATGTGCCAGCAGAGCTAACCACTGAGCCACCATGACAGCAGCGTTGCGTCTAGACAATAAAAATGCAAAGGACTATTTTAATATTTGCAGTGCATATGAACTAAAAGCGTATAAAGTGTTAAGTGTAAACAACTACGGACAATTTAAGAGCCAAATGTATGTGGAATTGTGTCAAATTGTTCTTCCTTGCTATGTGTCATTTTAGATATAGAATCTAACTACAGTCTTCTGCTGTAGTTAAAAATCTGTCTCTTTTCATGGAATTTGGACTAAAGATACGACCCAAAGAGTACTGTTATAAAAAGAAATTCTGTGGGTAAAGTATCAGTATTTCCAGAAATGTTCTATTGGTTTTTTTTCTACTCTTTGTAGACTTCTATTAACTTCATTCTTCATACCACAGAACAGGGTGGGGATGTACTGTGGTAAATTACTCATCTGTCTGGTGTTCCATATTCAAATCAATGTGCATGTAAATGCTTTACTTTTCATCATTGTGTTATAGACTTTACCTCTTTTTCAGTCCCATTTAGTTCATGGGGTGAGACAGTCTGGGAAAGTTGTCTTGAAGTATACTATATATATTAATCTTTCTCCCATGTTGGATGGTTGGAAGCTTGCAATAAAGTCACTCTAATTTGCTTCATTTTGAGTCACCAATAAATCTGGCAAGGAGTTTTGTCTTCCAGTCTGGGAGCAAACTTGTTAAATATCCAGAGTGAAACATATTAATTTCATTTATTGTCATAAACTGAAAGGAAAGGAAGTGGAGACTTGTTTCAGTTTAATGTGACTGACTTACAATTCTGACTATTTTCAGAAGCCACACGACACCAGATCATAATCCAACAGATTTATTTAAAATCACAAGCTTTCAAAGTGCTGCCTCTTCATCAGGGGAAGTGCAGAGAGACACATAGGCTCAGGATTTATAGCAGACAGATCAAAGGATCGTACAAGTGGTGTGAGTGGAGTGTCAATAGTTGATTAATAAGTGGATGTAGGTTTGCTCGCTGAGCTAGAAGATTCATTTTCAAACGTTTCATCACTATACTAGGTAACATCTTCAGTGAGCCTCTGGCCGAAGCACTGCTGGTGTTTCCTGCATTCCAGTAGAATAGAAAGCAGGAAATACCAGCAGTGCTTCGCCTGGAGGCTCACTGAAGATGTTACCTTGTATGGTGAGGAAACATCTGAAAATGAACCTTCCAGCTCAGCATGTAAACCTACATCCAGAACCTCAACTTGAGCTACAAATCTTCTCAAAACTTGATTAATAAGGCTCTGCAGGTGATCCAAAGTGTTAGATGGTGTGAGTAGAGTGCCAACAGTTAAATAGCAAGTGAAGGGGATGACCTATAGTTCAATTAATTGAGGCAGAGAGATAATTACAAAATACTTTTATCTCTCTACCTTAATTAATTGGATTCTAGGCCATCCCCTTCACTTGTTATTCAACTGTTGACACTCCACTCACACCATTTGTATGATCTTTTGATCTGTCTGATGTAAATTCTGTGCCTCCCTGCACTTTACCTGATGAAGGGGCAGTGCTTCAAAAGCTTATGATTTCAAATAAACCTGTTGGACTCTAACTTGTTAGACTATAACCTGGTGGCATGTGACTTCTGACCTTGTTGACCCCAGTACAACACCAGCACTTCAATTCTGACTATTGTTATTGGATCCAGATGGATAGCTGCTGTTTCTGTTCATAGGCAGGAATGATCACTTTGTTTACCTTGTCTGTAAATATGACTCTTTGATCCATGACCAGCTCTGTGAATAACAGCATGTTGACATGTACAGTTCTCGTTTCTAACATGGGAACTTATACAGACTTTGAGAGTCTGGTTGGAAGCCTTCAAGAAAACAAAAATCCACACTGTTGAAAGATCTAAACCAACAGTTCTAAAGTGCACAGGAGGTCCGGTAGAAACTCCTGACTAATTTTTAAAACTCAGGTTAATACTGAACTGGTAGTAGAATCATAACAATGTCAGGATGTCTTCTTTTGAGGGAGAAGTGGGAGAATAGATTTCACCCCATAATCTTGTTGGCTTACAATGCAATTTTTGAATTAGTGAAAAGCTTCTACCTGAAATTCAGAACCTGACTGCTCTAGTTGGTGATCTGCAATGTTATTAAGAGGCAGCATGGCGGCTCAGTGGTTAGCATTATTGTCGCACAATACCAGGGATCCGGGTTTGATTCCTGTCTCAGGCAACTGTCTGTGTGGAGTTTGCACATTCTCCCCAAGTCTGTGCTTCAGTTTCCTCCCACTCTCCAAAGATGTGCAGGTCAGGTGAGTTGACTATGCTAAATTACCCATAGTATTCAGGGATGTGTAGGTTAGGTGTATTAGTCAGGAGGAAATGTCGATTAATAGGGTAGGGGAATGGGTCTGGGTGGGATAGTCTTCGGAGAGTCGGTGTGGATTTGCTGGGTTGAAGGCCTGTTTCCGCACTGTAGGAATTCTAATAACTTTTAACATTGATCGGTGTTGTTTATATGTCACTGATATATCTATTTGATTGCCTTCACCATTTTCACTTCATCTCTAAGATGAGATAATTAAACATGTTCTATTTATATGTATCAGCACCTCTTCTAGTAAGAAAATGATTATATGCACAGCTGATCACTGAAAAGACTAAAGATAGTGTCCTGATAGCTCAATTGCAAGTGAAAGTGAGAATTGGGCGGCTCAGAGAAAGAAACTCCAAGCAAAGAACTCCTTTGAAACTCTGTTGTGCACAGACAATTGAAAAGAACATGATTTTAATCGAATTAATAGCATTTGGAACTAAAATTTCCTCCTTTGTCAATTGGACAAGGTCGTTCTTTGTTTCCTTAAAGTTTTTTTTGTGGTTATTTTGTAAAACTTGTTCAATTCTGTATACATTTCATATCCAGTCTTCAAATGAAGGAGATCTATCTTCTTTACCCATTCCCATTGACATTTGACTCTAGATCTTTAATACTCTGCATCTCTGTTCTCTGCCCTTTGAAAGAAATGATCAGTTGAATATGAATGGACAATAAATTCTGGTCTTGCCAGCACCACTAGAAGAAAAATGTTTATATGTTTGGTGTAAAACTTTAAGATTATGTTATTTGGAAACATCAGTTTTTCATGCTATAATCTACATAATATTGTTAACACTACCCTTAGAATAATGCATACAGTTTTTTTGTGTCCTTGCTTAAGGAAAGATCTACCTTGATGAAGGTATGGAATTATGATGAAAGATTGAAACGATTGAGCCTATACTCATCTGAGATTAGAAAAATGGGAGCTGATGGGGTAGTAGTAAGGTTACTGGGCTAGTAATACTGAGAGCTGGGGTAATAATCCATTGAACCACATGTTCAAAGCTCACCATGATGCCTGATATAATTAAAGAATCTGGAATTAAAAGCTAGTCTAATGGTGACCATGAAACCATTGTTGTTTGTCATATGAAAACATTTGGTTCATTAAAGTCATAAAAGACAGAAATCAGCCATCCTCAGTCCTACAATTGACACCAGAGCCACAATCATGTGGTTGACTCTTAACTGGTGCCTCAAATGGTCTGGCAAGCCATTGAGTCCAATTACAATGAGGGAAGGTCAAGGGATGTTGACTTAACAAATGATGCCACATGCCATAAAAAAAGACTTGAAGTAAAATTCCACCGATTCAAAGATTTCGAGCATTTTGCAAGAGATTTCCCACCCAAGGGGTTTTTTTTGGTACTACCAGGATTTTACTATCAAAAGAATTAAAGAGAGACAGACATTTTTTAAAAATGACTTCCTGTACAGCTCTGGCAAATTGTTTTGAGAGATTTAAATTATTTACTGCTGAACTTCATTAAGACTTCAGAGTTATGTTCATCTTTTGGGAAACATACAATGGATTCTTTTCAAATGTATGCAAATGTGTTTTATTCCATATTTAAGGAATATTTCCAATCAGGTACTGTACTTGAATGTTTAGTTTATTCAATAAATAGAAATTTGCAGCATTTTAAATGAAATACCACTTATTTCCAATGTCTTTGGCCTTCCTCTATAAGGTGATGTTATTTGAATTTCTGATGTTTATGAAATGTTTTGACTTGCTGGTGTTTTGAATGTGTGGTGCATTCTTATTTCAGTAAGAGTACAGCTTCATGCAGTTGGGGTAAAGATCATGGAACGTTATGGTGGAGGAGTCAGAGTTGACTAATGTTAATTGCTGAGTATCCTCAGTACCAACTGTGCAGTCTTCTGGTCTTGCAACACCATTGTTTCAGAGACAAGGTAACCAGCTCTTTGTGGGAAGTCTATTGGACTCATTGCTGACCTGCAGCTACTTACCCAGGTAACTGGTAACACTGCAGCAATTTACCAAGATTCATTATTAATTTGTATGGCCTCTATTGCTGCCTGCAGTCTCTATAACTTTTGTTTGACAGGACCAGGACTTATCTGTACTGAAGCAAAGGGAACACGAAACCCACTTCCATGGACCTGTTGTCAAAGTCATGATTGTTGTCTATATTATTGCTTTCATGTTATATTGGTTCCATCCATTCGACTCATGTCATACATAGAATCACAGTATGATTATGATGCAGAAAGAGACCTTTCAACTCTTTCTGTCTATACTGGCACACTATGCATTTTAATTTAGTGCCAATCTCCTGCCTTTTCTCTATCATTCTATAAATGATTTCTATTTAACTAAGGAATTATATCCTAGTTTTCAGATGGAGTAAATAAATCTATACCAGCTCCCTAAGGTCCTACTAATTACTCCTGACCATAATTAGTCTTGCATTTATTGCTATCATGTAATATATCTTTGTTCTGTGAAAACAGTACTTCTTCTGCAAATACTCCATAATGGTGTATCCTCTATACAGATCCAAGACAAAGCAACGACAAAGGAGGATCAGTGACAGCAAATTACGTTTGACAATCTTTCCCATGACCATGTACTGGTAAAGATGGCAAATGTAACAAGTTGCTTGCAATGGTCATTTGGAAAAATTCAAGAAGCATAACTGAAATTTACAAACATAGGATCATATGAATTAGGAACAGGAGTAAGGCATTTAGCCTGTAGAACCAGTTCTTCATCTCAATAACATCATGACTGATCTGATTGTGGCCTCAACTCCACTTTCCTGCCTACTCCCAGTGCCCTTTGACTCTCTTGTTAGTCAAGAACCTACCTACCTCGGCTTTGAAAATAGTCAATGATCCTGATTTCACCACTCTTTGTGGAAGAGGATTCTAAAGACCTCACAACCCATGAAGAGAAAACACTTCTCCTCATCTCTCTGTTAAATAGGAGATCTCGTATTCTTAAATGGTAGCCTCTAGATCTGAGCTGTTTCACAAGGGAACATCCTTTTATCAGCCACCAGTCAGGTCCACTCAGGATTTTACATAATTCAATAAAATCACATCTTATTATTCTGAACTCTAGAAGATACAGGCCCAAACTGTCTAACCTTACCTCATAACATAAACTCCCTCACCCCAGGAGTTAGTCGAGTGAGGGTTGTTTGCACCGATTCCAATGTAATTATTAAACAAAGTGACCCAAACTGTACAGACTACTCTACTTGTGTCAACAATGCCCTATGCAATTGTAGTAAAACACCTCAAAGTTTGTATTCCATTCCTCTTATAATAATTGACAATAGAATATTTGCCTTCCTAATCACGTTGTACCTACATACTAACCTCTTGTCATTTATGTACCAGGCCACAAAGATTCTTTGGTACATCAGAGTTCTGCAAACTTTCTCAATTTTAAATAATATGCTAGTCTTCTATTCTTCCTTCCTAGTTGGACAAGGTCATACTTCCCCACACTGTTTTCCATCTGCCATGTTTGATTTTGTCCATTCACTTTACATACTTATATCCCTTTCAGGTTCCTGATTGCCTCTTCACAAATTCATACCTATCTTTGTGTCATCAGACAATTTAGCAACTACTAAGAAATGAAGAAACAAATGTAAATTCAGGGAGAATGGTGGAAGGCTGGTAAATTATTTCAGTTGGTACACCTCATAATCTGATGTACAAAAAACCCAGACTGAGAAAGGTAAGCTCATAATATCACCAGTGATAGATACTTCCAGAGAATATAAATCTACACATATGGTAGAATCCCTATCTCTGAGTGAGAAGGTCCAAGTTCAAGATAGACCTGCCCCAGACATGTGTCATAACATGCCTGAACAGTTTGATTTAAATAACTATCAACCTATAAGTTGTCAGATAACGATGCTGAAGAACCAGCCTTCAGCTATGTCAAGAGAAAGATACCAGGGTTGATGCAATGAAACAGCAATTAATGAATGCACAGCACACAGTGAGGAAGATATACAAGAGCTGGGGAGTGACCACATGAATTCACAGAGAGAAGGAGATGTTCCACATATGGTTCAAATTGCAAAACACACATGGAAAACCCAGTCATTGGGAAGTAGTTCTAAGAGAACCTTCCCATCCTGCTGCCAATTGAGCCCCTTAAGTGGTAATAAATGGCCAATGAAGAGCCTCATTTTGTGGCTGCTGGTGTTTAAAATGAGAGTTGGGGATCTCACAGTTTGGAAAGACCGATAAGCAAACATTGATAGGGTTGCTGCTGGATGCTCGGAAGGGGGGCCTCATTACAAAGCACTCGTTGCCCCATTGACTGTCCTGGCATCTGGAATGGCAGCATAGAAAACCACTCTGATGCCCTTGCTGTCAATTCTCAACCATCCACAAGACCCCCATCCCACCATGATATCCCTCAGAAATCTTGGGCATTCAAGACCCCCATCCCACCATCACTGCCCTCAGTGATATTGGGCATTGACAAGTGCATTTCCAGCAGCTGCTACCACTCTTCCAAAGGTACTGATGAACAATTGTGTCAAGATTAGAGTGGTGCTGGAAAAGCATAGCAGGTCAGGCAACATCCGATGAGCAGGAAAATCGACGTTTCAGGCAAAAGCCCTTAATCAGGAATGGATGATGGACAGGATGGATCAGCTGATGAACAATATACAGTGCTGGCCACTGTTTGGCTGAGTCCTCTTGGGGGACAGGATTTCTCCTCCTTTGGTATTCCATATCAGGGAAGGCCTGTTACTGCCTCACTCATGCCTGATTGTCAATTAATTCAGGCCTTCACAAAAAAAAGGCAATGTGGGCCCTTTTACCAAATCTTCATTCAATGGGTGAAGCTATAGTAACCTTAGTGACATTCCCACCATAAGATGCAGAATCATGACAGAGAGCTTAAGGAGAAGTGTTGCCAGGCCAAAGTCCAATTGCAATGGCTTTTTTAGCTCAGAAGATGAGACTCGACATGTTATCATTGATTTGATATAGAAACAAAGAAAGTTGGTGATTGAAACAATTGCATTAATAAATAGAGGCATCACTGAACTTTATTTAAAGAAAGAGAAATATCAGATTGCTATATTATTCCAGTATGATTTAGGGACCATATGTTATGCATGCATAATTAACCAGCGTGCCACATGACTTGATATTGCACTACACTCTGTTAAAAATCACACAACAGCAGGTTATGGCCCAACAGGTTTAATTGGAAGCACTAGCTTTCAGAGTGCTGCTTCTTTATCAAGTGGTTGTGGAGTATCCACCTGGGGAAGGAGAGATGCTCCGAAAGCTAGTGCTTCCAACAAAACCTGTTGGGCTATAACCTGGTGTTGGGTTATTTTTAACTTTGTCCACCTCTGTCCAACACCGGCATCTCCAAAACAGCACTACATTCTGGGTAGTGAACTTATGAAGATGAACCAATCTGCAACACATCTTTTGATTTGAGAGAAATGGTATATGTAATTAACAGCTTTCAGCTAATAGTTAGACTACATCATTAATGATGTATAGTGTGTTCGAAAACATGGGACTAAGATCTTATGGAAGAAAGTTCAAGTGAAGGCTAATCTCAGCATATTTCAGTAGTCAATGAACATAGTTAATAAATGAGCATCAGATTGCACAAGTGTGGTGTCCATTTCTTGCCTGTTTAAGGCTCCCAAAAGCTGTGCATAAAGTTAGAAGATAGTGACAATGGTGGTGTGTGGTGTGAGAGCTAGCCATTTGCAAGTGATCCTAGATGATGCTCATAAAGGCAGGGAACTAATAAGCCTTTGGCCTGGTGCAGCACACTTGAGAGAAGTGTTCACAACAGTGCAACATGAAGAGGGGAGGTCTTGCGGTGCCATGGTAATGCTCCTCTTTGTGGATCATAAGCCTCAGAGTTGTGATGGCGTCTGAAATTGGATGAGAACATGGTCACAGAGGTTGACGATGAATCTGGAGATCTTTCCACTATGACACAAATGCACACACACACTCAAAATCAAACACACACATACACACACACACACACACACACACACACCCAAACTCTCACTCAAACACACATGCATACTCACAGTCTCACATACATTCTCATACACACTCACACATTCACACTGGCTCAAACACACACATAAATACGTATTCACACACACACATACAGGCACATATATCACATACTTTGGATGATATTACTTTAATCAGCTACATTTCAAAATTGCCTTGGCACTTGCGTATTTCAAAGTACCACAGCCTGCATTTAAAAAGGCTCAAAATGGTTAACTGTCATGTAGATAATATCTTCATACATCAAATGAACACTTTGGAAGGTACCCAATGGAAGGCTCTGTACATGAGAGTTCTCCCACTTCCCCTCAGGGATCAGGCGTAGGGGATGTTGCAAGCAGCAGTCCGTTACAATGCAGATTGCAGTGGTTCGCAGACTCCCAGCCCAGCCATTTATTTTGTGGCACTGTGGAGTCCATGGACCATGTACATATGGGTTGTGGGCATTCGCACTCCATTGAAAAACATCTCTTCTGTTTTTGCTGCATGCTCCTGATCTTTGGGCACCGGGTATGGAGAGGTGCAGGCAGATCTGAGGAGTTCCTCATGGTTCCGCTCCTGAGCCTGGCCAGGCTGGTAATAAACAGTTCCAGGAAATGGGTCATGGAAGTTTGCCTACCTGTCTTCCATGGTTATGTTCAAGTTTACAAGTCCTTGGAGAGGGAACATGAAATGTATACCAATGTGCTCAATGCCTTTAGGGACAGGTGGGCCTCATAGGGGATGGAGTGCTTTATTTCCCCCTACAACTCTAGTCTCCTTTCTCTCCCTAACACCCCCACCCCTTACCTTTTGAAATAAGTATCGCCCTTACCAGGGTTTGCTTGTTAATGTTTCACTAGATACATAGATGCTTTCCTGGTGGTGGAAAATATAGAATAAATGCACAATGGTGTCTTTTTTACTGGGCCACTAAAATAAAAAAGAAAAAAAGAGAAAGAAAATAAACTAAGCAGCAACAAAAATAAGGGCATGATTTCACTGACTAATCTGTCTCTCTGTAGTTATTTTCCAGTAAATGAAACATTTCTGTTTCAAAACTTTAGACCGATGAGATCTTCACTAAACCGCTGACTAGCCATCAAAATAATATTTCAGCCATCTTTATAATCAGAACTATTTTATGACTCAGATCATGGTAGCCAAGGTTTGCTTTTTTATTACAATTGATGAAGCATTGTTGTATGAATTATCCCACAGTAATGCAACTCCCCTGCAGTTGTGAGCCGAGCTTTTGCCATTGGATATTACAAGAATGTCCATTAATCAAAAAAAAATGCGAATGTGTCCACTTCACATTATCTTTTCGGTTTTAAAGGAGTTACAAGCAGAAATAGAAGTGAAATTTTAAAGAGGACACATATGCCAAAAGGTAATTATTTTAAGAGAAACAGAGAGCACTTAGAGTCATAGCAATGTACAGCATGGAAACAGACCCTTCAGTCCAACTTGTCTATGCCGACCAGATATCTTAACCTTACCTAGTCCCATTTGCCAGCACTTTGCCCATATCTTTCGAAACTCTTCCTATTCATATCTCCCATCCAGATGCCTTTTAAATGCTGTAATTGTACCAGCCTCCACCACTTTCTCTGGCAACTCATTCCATACACGCATCACTCTCTGCATGAGAAAATTGTTCCCTTTTATAACTTTTCCCACTCACCCCTAAACCTATGCCCTCTAGTTCTGGGCTCCTCCACTCTGGGATTGGGGTGTGAAGGGATGGGGGAAGGTGGTGGGGGAAGACCTTGTCTATTTATCCTATTCATGTCCCTCATGGTTTTATAGACCTCAATAAGGCCACCCCTCAGCCTCCGATGCTCCAGGGAAAACAGCCCCAGCCTATTCAATCTCTCCCTGTAGCTCAAACCCTCCAACACCTTTGTAAAACTTTTCTGAATCCTTTCAGGTTTCGCATAGTCCTTCCAATTTTAGTTGGTGTTTCATTCCATAAACTTGCCAATAAATTCTGTTTTGTTTAAAACCAATTGCAATCCTCCTGCATTACACCTGCTTAAAACAACCAGCAAAGTTAGGGTCTTGCATGTTCTTATTACTCCGATAAAATAATCAAATGTTAATCCATACTGTATCCCCCGATGTATCCTAAAACAGCAAGATCTGGGCATTTGTGCAGCATTGTATTGACCATCACATAAAGAAAAATCGGATAAAAGCAAGCTTTTTAAAATTTACATAAAACTTTACATTTTGTCTATAAACAATTTTGTTAATTTTATTTGATTTATTGAACTTAATAGCAATAAATAATTTGGAAAAGTGTTATGTTTTGAAACAATGTCTTTGTTGGTACCAAGGTGTACCATTCCCACCTCACAGGGTCTGGGTCTTGCTTCATTTTTTTTTCAGAAAGCCTGAATTATAGATGAGCATCCAGGGCATAGGAAGGATCATAGAATAATAGAATCCCTACAGTGTGGAAACAGGCCATTGGGCCTAATTAGTCTACACCTACCCTCTGAAGATTAGCCCACCCAGACCCATTCCCCTACCCTAGATTTACCCCTGACTAATATACCCAACCTCTGCATCCCTGAACAATATGGGCAATTTAGCTTGGCCAAGTGGTGGCATGGTGGCTCAGTGGTTAGTGCTGATGCCTCACAGCATCAAGGTCCCAGGTTCGGATCCAGTTTCAGGTGACTGTCTGTGTGAAGTTTGCACGCTCTCTTCGTGTCTACGTGGGTTTCCTCCCAAAGTCCAAAGATGTGCAGGTTAGGTGAATTGGCCATGCTAAGTTGCCCATAATGTTAGCTGCATTAGTCAATGGGCAATGGGTCTGGGTGGGTTACTCTTCAGTGGGTCAGTGTGGACTGGTTGGGTAGTTGAAGGGGCTGTTTCCACACTGTAGGGAATCTAATCTAATCTAACCACTGAGCCATCGTGCCACCAAGAAGTTTAAAGAAGAAAGGCAAGAGGCAATTGTACAATAATACCAACTCCATGTGTGCTGCACCAGATAGCACTGGTAGTGGGCCTGACAAGGGGCTAGTGGAGAGAGAGAGAGAGAGAGAGAGAGAGAGAGAGACTTGAAAGTTCACTTGCCTTGAACAAATGAAAACTCCCAAGCCAAGTTGATATAGGACACAGTTAATAAAAAAAAGAATGACAATGGATTAATTATGCTCTGTCCATATTCAGTTCTGTGGCTCAGAACATTTTACTATACTATAATGTCAGATACTTATGGAGAGACCCCTGCAGATGTTAGCTGACCAACTAAACAACAATTTGTCATGTGTAAGTTAATAACTTCAAAGATGGGAGGCTGGAACCTGATGTCATTCTACACTCTAGCACTTTCCGGGAGGGGTATTTTAATAAAAATGAGGATTGATTGTTTTCTAATTCTTCAGTCCAGTGTCTCTCAGTGAAACTGTAGGATCTCAACCACCATTTTGGCTCTGAAACACAACAAAGTCCCTGTAAAATTTGAAATAAACTATCAGAGTTGTGACTCTATTCTGTTGTTCTTAATTTGAAGACAGACGTACAGCAAGTAGAATCATAGGAAACTGACAAAAAAAAACTTAGGAATGGCAGCCAAAATCATTATTTGGATCATGCACTAAAGTTGATTAACTCAATTGATGACGCCCAAAACCTTTTTTAAAAATCAAAGATCTTTGTGTGGGTTGTATTTTTAACTGCATAATACACGTTCTATGTTCTACAGATTTTAGGACACTTATTTACTTAATATTATGATTGTCAACACAATACTGCACAAATGTCCAGAAATTGCTGTTTTAGGATACATGGATACGGTATGAATTAACATTTTGATTGTTTTACTGGAGTAATAAGAATCTGTATATTCTGTCTGTTTATTTTAAGATCAGTATCTTTTCGGAAATGTATCTTTTAAATTTCTTTTCTATCTCTGTTTGCAACTCATTTAACCCTAAAAGATAATTTGATATGGAACGAAATAACAAGTTTAATAAGTAATTTTTTTTATGTGTAACTGCAATCCATTTCAATGGGGTAAGGTTGTCTTTCCTCAACTTTTTTGAGCAGACTCATAAAAAGGCATTTATTTACTAAGCAAATGAACAGTGTTTGAAGCTAGGGTCAATGTTAAGCAGAATACTTTCCACTTTTAAAATTAATTGTGAGTGCAGTCATTTGGTTTAGCTAGGCCATGAGACAGGCATGGTGCCAAGTCTCCTCTACTTTGAAGCAGCTAGCTCCAGAAAAGCAGCTCCTACTGCACTGTTGCCAACTTTGAGATTCTTATCAAGGACAATGTGCAATTTGTAAAGGAGCACATGGCCATTTGGAACTGGATCCAAATTGCTCAGCCTCATTGTAGATAAAGGCTTACAGTTTGTTAGAAGAGGAGACTTTCATCCACTTCATCTAGGCTGAGTTTAATTCCAGGTTTTCAGTGTGACTAGGCAGTGTTCTAATATACTGCCTGCCTAGTCCCTTAACGCTCATCAATGTTTCAGCTTTACAGTATAACTAAGAGAGGAAATGATTAAAAAATATTGCTGCAAGTACTATACTTGCTTACACTGATTTACAAGCAAAGAATTTATGTTAAGACTTATATAAAACCTGAGCTAGAGCACACATGGAAAATTGGGAGCAGTTTTAGTCTTCATACACGGTGGCACAGTGGTTAGCACTGCTGCCTCACAACGCCAGGGACCTGGGTTCAATTCCCGCCTCAGGTGACTGACTGTGTGGAGTTTGCACGTTCTCCCTGTGTCTGCGTGGGTTTCCTCCGGGTGCTCTGGTTTCCTCCCACAGTCCAAAGATGTGCGGGTCAGGTGAATTGGTCATGCTAAATTGCCCGTAGTGTTAGGTGGGGGGTATATGTAGGGGTATGGGTGGGTTGCGCTTCGGCGGGTCGGTGTGGACTTGTTGGGCCGAAGGGCCTGTTTCCACACTGTAAGTAAACTAATCTAAAAAAAAATTATACAATCAAACAGAGGCATTAGATGTCTCTGATCGTGTTTTTGTTTCTCGTGTTTTTGGGATCCTTAAGGGGAAGGGGGAGCAGCCCCAAGTTGTGGTCCACATAGGCACCAATGACATAGGTAGGAAGAGAGGTGGGGATTTAAGGGATTTAAATTCAGGGAGCTAGGATGGATGCTTAGAGCTAGGATGAATAGATGGGGAAGGAAACTGCAGGGGATGGGGAGGGAGGCTGCAGGAGATGGGGAAGGAAACTGCAGAGGATGGGTACATTAGAAATGTGGAACTTATTCAACGAAGAGCTCCTGTGTGTCCTAGATACGTATGTACCTGTCAGGCAGGTAGGAAGCTGTAGAGCGCGGGAGCCGTGGTTTACGACGGAAGTAGAATCTCTGGTCAAGAGGAAGAAGAAGGCTTATATTAGGATGATATGTGAAGGCTCAGTTAAGGCGCTTGAGGGTTACAAGGTAGCCAGGAAAGACCTAAAGAGAGGGATCAGAAGAGCCAGGAGGAGACATGGGAATTTGTTGGCGGATAGGATCAGGGTAAACCCTAAAGCTTTCTATAGATATTCAAGGAATAAAAGAATGACGAGAGTAAGATTAGGGCCAATCAAGGATAGTGGTGGGAAATTGTATGTGGAGTCAGAGGAGATAGGGGGAGCACTAAATGAATATTTTTCAACAGTATTCACTCCAGAAAACAACAATGTTGTCGGGGAGAATACTGAGATACAGGCTACTAGACTAGGTGGGATTGAGGTTCACAAGGAGGAGGTATTAGAAACCCTGCAGAGTGTGAAAATAGATAAGTTCCCAGGGTCAGATGGGATTTATCCTAGGATCCTCTGGGAAGCCAGGGAGGAGATTGCCGAGCCTTTGGCATTGATCTTTAAATCGTCATTGTCTACAGGAATCGTGCCAGAAGACTGGAGGATAGCAAATGTGGTTCCCCTGTTCAAGAAGGGGAGTAGTGACAACCCTGGTAATTATAGACCAGTGAGCCTTACTTCAGTTGTTGGTAAAGTGTTGGAAAAGGTTATAAGAGATAGGATTTATAATCATCGAGAAAAGAATAATTTGATTAGTGATATTTAGCATGATTTTGTGAAGGGTGGGTCATGCCTCACAAACCTTATTGAGTTCTTTGAGAAGGTGACCAAACAGGTAGATGAGAGTAAACTGGTTGATGTGGTGTATATGGATTTCAGCAAGGCGTTCGATAAGGTTCCCCACAGTAGGGTGTTGTACTAAATGCGGAGGAATGGGATTGTGGGAGATATAGTAATTTGGATGAGTAATTGGCTTGCTGAAAGAAGATAGAGGTTGGTGGTTGATGGGAAATGTTCATCCTGGAGTCCAGTTACTAGTGGTGTACCGCAAGGGTCGGTGTTGGGTCCACTGCTGTTCGTCATTTTTATAAACAACCTGGATGAGTGTGTAGAAGGGTGGGTTAGTAAATTTGCAGATGGCACTCAGGTCGGTGGAGTTGCAGATAGTGACTAAGGATGTTGTAGGTTACAAAAAGACATAAATAAGCTGCAGAGCTGGGCTGAGAGCTGGCAAATGGAGTTTAATGCGGACAAGTGTGAGGTGATTCACTTTGGTCGGAGTAACAGGAATACAAAGTACTGGGCTAATGGTAAGATTCTTGGTAGTGTAGGTGAGCAGAGAGATCTCGGTGTCCATGTATACAAATCCTTGAAAGTTGCCACCCAGGTTGACAGGGTTGTTAAGAAGGCATACAGTGTTTTAGCTTTTATTAATAGAGGGATCGAGTTCTGGAACCATGAGGTTATGCTGCAGTTATACAAAACTCTGGTGCGGCCGAACTTGGAGTATTGTGTACAGTTCTGGTCACCGCATTATAAAAAGGATGTGGAAGCTTTGGAAAGGATGCAGAGGAGATTTACTAGGATGTTGCCTGGTATGGAGGGCAGGTCTTATGAGGAAAGGCTGAGGGACTTAAGGTTGTTTTCGTTAGGGAGAAGAAGGTTGAGGGGTGACTTAATAGAGACATATAAGATAATCAAAGGGTTAGATAGGGTGGCCTTTTCCCAAGTACAGTGACAGCAAGCACGAGGGGGCATAGCTTTAAATTAAGGGGTGATACATATACGACAGATGTCAGAAGTAGTTTCTTTACTCAGAGAGTAGTCAGGTTATGGAATGCTTTGCCTGCAACAGTAGTAGATTCGCCAACTTTAAGTACATTTAAGTCGTTATTGGACAAACATATGGGCAAGTACATGGAATAGTGTAGGTTAGATGGGCTTCAGATTGGTATGACAGGTCGGCATATCAGCGAGGGCCGAAGAGCCTGTACTGCACTGTAATTTTCTATGTTCTATATAAAAGAACATCCAATCAAGAAAGTTTGCTTAGATGCCAGACTGATAGGTTATCAGGCAAGACTGAATGGTTTGAGCTTGTTTTTGATAGAAAAGAGAAGGCAGAAAGAGAACCCAAATGACAAGGCGATGAAAGAGGGCTTGATAGACAGGAGTGAGAGGAGCATCCAAAATATTGCTTATCTTCCTATAGAAAGGCTTTCATCAGGAAAAGTGACACAAAATCTTAACTGAATTAGAAAAGTCAGAGGATGGGTGACCAGGAGAGCTTTGGAAGTCAAATCTGGAGATAAGGCTTGAGTGTGTGTTGGCAGCAGATGAGGCAGGGTCAAGGTTGGCGATACTCTGGTGATAGACGTGGGTGATCTTAGACATGGTACCAACATGTGGTGGAACCTCATCTCATGGTCAGATAGAACACCAATGATGTGAACTGGCTCAGCTTTAGACATTTCTTCTGACTGGATGGAATCAATTAATAGAAAATGGAATATTTGACAGGAATGGAAGACAATGGCTTTGGTCTCCCCAATATTTAATTGAAGGAAACTTCTGTCATCCAGTACTGGATGCTAGACCAGCAGTGCCACAAAGGAAGATGGTGTAGGGACTGAGAGCAATGAAAGTGAAATAGGATTGGGTGTTGTCATTTGCACATGTAAAAACTAACATTGTGTTTTAAGATAATCTTACTGAGAGATAGCATGTAAATGAGAAGTAAAGGTTGGATATTTGAAGTACTCTACTGATAATGGTTCATTAAAGGGGAGATAAGCTTTTATAGTACTTACAACAAAACCAGAAATTGATGGAGAAATTGCTGTGTTGAAGAAGGATCACTGGAACCAAATGTTAGACTCAGTTTTCTCTCCAAAGATGCTATCAGACCTGCTAAGCTTCTCCAGCAATTTCAGAATTTGCTTCTGGTTTCCAGCATCTGTGGTTCTTTTTTTCAGTTATAGGTGCTTCTCTGGATCTGAATTGATAGCTCAGAGTGAAAGCTGGTGAAGCTAATGCAAGTCACTTGGTTGATTGAAGAACATTATTTGGAAAAGGATGGCACTGTCAACTGTTTTAAATTATTAAAGGCAGGGCAAGAAATGTGCATGGATATAGTTTGAACAAAAACTAAAACAACTGTGGATGCTGTAAATCAGGGACAAAATAGAAATTGCTGGAAAACTCAGCAGGTCTGGCACATCTGTGACAAGCTATCAGAGTTAACATTTTGAGTCAAGTGACCCTTCCTCAGGGCTAAAGGTTACCATGGTCACATAGAAAATGTTTCAGTGATATACCAACAAATTTAATATGCTCCTCCTCTTTTGAAATCATTGTTTTCTTGATCAAGTATGGTTCCATAGTAATCCTTTTGGAAACCAAGACCGATTTCTCTCTCTGATCCATCACCAATTATCTGTGCGCTTTGATGGCAACACTGTGAGAGTGGACTACCTCAGCTAAGCCCACTCCCATCTTTATCCAATACCAACATGCATTCCCAATTATTATTGGTGATCTGAATGATTAATTAGTCAATGGGTAAGCTCAATGAGCCACTAAAGCAGCAAAGTTATATTTTGAAACCGAACCAAGAGTCTTTTCTAAGAGTTTCTAAGATAGAAACAAAGATTGTAGATTTTAATTTGCTGAACTATAGACTGCACAGCATGTTTATTTAAATGCCCTGGAGAGATGGTCATTTGGAACATTTTAAGGAAGAATATTTGCTAGCACGTTGCAGCATTAGGGATTAATACTTATTAAAGCTGAAAATGTGTTGCTGGTTAAAGCACAGCAGGTTAGGCAGCATCCAAGGAATAGGAAATTCGACATTTCGGGCATAAGCCCTTCATCAGGAATAAGGGATGCATCACCAGAGATCAGTGGAGATGCAATGTGAGGGAAGAAGGTTCTGCTGGAGGTTTGCTGAAGATTTTACACTGAATGGTAATGTCCTGGAGAATGTTAGCAAACAAAAAGACCTTGGGTTGCAGGTTCATACTCCATGAAAGTGGATTCTCAGGTAGACAAGGTAGTGAACAAAGTGTTTGGCATGCTTACCTTCATTGGTCAATACATTAAATATAGGGGTTGGGAGATCATGTTGTGGCTGTACAGGACATTGATGATGCCACTTTTGGAATACTACAATAAATTCTGGTCTCCTTGCTGTCGGAAAGATGTTGCGAAACTTTGAATAGTTCAAAGTTAAAAATCACACAAAGCCAGGTTATAGTCCAACAGGTTTATTTGGAAGCTCTAGCTTTTGGAGCACTGCTCTGTCATCAGGTGGTTGTGGAGGTTAAGATCATGATCACGGAATTTATAGCCAAAGGAGTCCAGTGTCATGGAGATTTGATCCAGTCAACAATCTTAGATTAAAACTTTCATCTTTTATAATGGGATGTGATGGTTTCTGTTCTTTGATATGTACCTCCCCGAACTTCTTTTAAATTAGATTCTCAAGATAGTTCAGCTTTTTAAAAACCTGATTTTTAACTTTGTCCTCCTCAGTCCAACACTGGCACCTCCAAGTCGTTGAAAGAGTTCAGAACAGATCTACAAGGATATTGCCAGTGTTGGAGGGTTTGAGCTATAAAGAGAGGCTAAATACGCTGGGGCTATTATCTGTGGATTGTCAGAGGCTGAAGGGTGACGTTATGGAGGTTTATAAAATCATGGGGAGCATGGATAGGGTGCAGAGTGAAAATCTTTTCCCTCAGGTTGGGAAGTCCAAAATGAGAGGGCATAGGTTTGAGGGGAGGGTGGAAAAATATCAAAGGGATCTAAGGGGCAATGTTTTCATGCAGAGGGTAGTGTGTGTATGGAATGAGCTGCCAGATGAGATGGTGGAAACTGGTACAATTGCAACATTTAAAAGGCATCTGAATGGATGTATGAATAGGAAGGATTGAGAGGAATATGGGCCAAATAATGGCAAATGGGACTAGATTGATTTAGAATATCTGGTCGACGTGGACAAGATGGACAAAGGGGTCTGTTTCCGTGCTGTACATCTCTATGACTCTATAATAATCACTGTAAAGTCAATGTAAATGCTCATTTGCTTGCACCACCATGGTTTCCAGACCCTCCTATCTCAGGCACCAGAGTCCTGTCATACTCTTAATACATACAACAGTATAATCTCCTCTTTACAATGAGCAAAGTTATAAAATATTTGCAATGGGACAGTTGTATTCATTGTCTCTGGCTACAAGGCTGGACATCATATAGGCATAATCTGGGTTTAAGTACTGACATGGATACTTGGGTAAAGATTAAATTGATTGGATAAAAGTTTTTTATATTCTGAACAGACTGGTCAGCCTGATATCGGTGATGGGCAAGTTGTTGGAGGGAATCCTGAGGGATAGAATATACATGTATTTGCAAAGGTTAGGACTGATTTGGGATAGTCAACATAGCTTTGTACATGGGAAATCATGTCTCACTGACTTGCTTAAGTTTTTTGAAGAAGTAACAAAGAGGTTTTTTTTTAATTCATTTGTGGGACTTGGGCATTCCTGGCTGGCCAGCATTGATAGTCCATCCCTATTTGCCCTTGAGAAGGTGGTGGTGAGCTGCCTTCTTGAATCACTACAGACCACTTGCTGTGAGTTAACCCACAATGCTGGTTGGGAGGGAACTCCAGGATTTTGACCCAATGACTGTGAAGGAATGGCGGCATATTTCCAAGTCAGGGCAGTGAGTGACTTGGAGGGGAAATTGCAGGTGGTGGTGTTCCCAAGTACCTGCTGCCCTTGTCCTTCTAAATAGAAGTGGTTGTGGGTCTGGAAAGTGCTGTCAAAGAATCTTTGGTGAATTTCTACAGTGCATCTGGATTGTACACACTGAGCGCCAGTGGTGGAGGAATTGGATGTTTATAGATGTGGTGTCAATCAAGCGGGTTACTTTGTCCTGGAGGGTGTCAAGCCTTTTGAGTGTTGTTGGAGCTGCACCCATCCAGGCAAATGGGGAGTATTCTATCACTCTCCTGACATGTGTCTTGTCGATGGTGAACAGACTTTGGGAGTGAGTTACTTACCACAGTATCTCTCGTCTCTGACCTGATCTTGTAGACACTGTTTATGTGGTGAGTCCAGTTGACTTTCTGGTCAATGGTAACCCCAAGGACTTTGACAGTGGGAGATTCAGTGATGGTAATACCATTGACAGTCGAGGAGCGGTGGATTGATGAGGATAGAGAGGTGGATGTGATCTATATGGACTTCAGTAACGCATTCAACAAAGTTCTTCATGTTAGACTGCTTAGCAAGGTTAGATCTTAATGGAATGCAGGGAGAACTAGCCATTTGGATACAGAACTGGCTTGAAGATAATAGTGGAGGGTTGTTTTTCAGACTGGGGGCCTGTGACCAGTAGTACGCCATAAGGATCAGTGCTGAGGTCCACTTCTTTTCATCATTTATGTAAATGATTTGGACGTGAACATTGGAGGTATAGTTAGTAGGTTTGCAGATGACACCAAAATTGGAGATGTAGTGGACAGCGAAGAAGGTTAACTCAGATTACAATGGGATGTTGATCAGATGGGCCAATGGGCTGAGGAGTGGCAAATGGAGTTTAATTTAGATAAATGTGTGGTGCTGCATTTTGGGAAAGCAAATCTTAGAAGGACTTATACACTTAATGGTGAGGTCCTCTGGAGTGTTGCTGAACAAAGACACCTTGGGGTGCAGGTTCATAGTACCTTGAAAGTGGAGTCGCAGGTAGATACGATAGTGAAGAAGGCTTTTGGTATACCTTCCTTTATTGGTCAGAGTATTGAGTACTGGAGTTGGGAGGTCATGTTGCGGCTGTACAGGACATTGGTTAGGCCATTTTTGGAATATTGTGTGCAACTCTGGTCTCTCTCCTTTCTGAAGGATATTGTGAAACTTGAAAGGATTCAGAAAAGATTTCTAAGGATGTTGTCAGGTTTGGAGAGTTTGAGCTATAAGGAAAGGCGGAATAGGCTGAGGCTGTTTTCCCTGGAGCATCGGAGACTGAGTGATCACTTTATAGACGTTTCTAAAATCATGAGGGGCATGGAAAAGATAAATAAATAATGTCTTTCCCCTAGACTGGGAGGGTATCCCAGAACTAGAGGGCATTGGTTTAAGGCGAGAGGGGAAATATATAAAGGGACAACTTCTTCACGCTGAGAGTGGTGTGTGTATGGAATGAGCTGCCAGAGGAAGTGGTGGATACTGGTACAATTACAACATTTAAAAGGCATCTGGATGGATCCATGAATAGGAAGGTTTTAAAGGAAAATGGCTAAATGCTGGCATGTGGGACTAGATTAATTTTGGATATCTGGTCGGCATGGATAAGTTGGACCAAAGGGTCTGTTTCTGTGCTGTGCATCTCTATGACTCTATTTGAACAAAGAGAAAGAAGCATTGATTTCAGGGTCCTCTCTAAGCCATTTATGAGTACGAAGAGAGTAATCTTGCACCTTTATGATTGTATTTAAGGTTGAAGAATATATAAAGTTAATGAAGTTTATTCATTTTGTGAAAGCAGTTCTTAATTCTTTCTTATTGTGACTGGCTCAGTTCTGTCCAAAAAGTGAAAAGGCCTTCTAAAGGGAAGAATCCAGTGTAAATCCAAGATCAATATTTCACACTGCGAAAGTCTGTCAACCAAACTCCAAGGTGGAATCTTTTTGCTCATTGTAGCAGGATCTGTCATTTTCTGTCAGTCAGAAAAAAGGAATCTCAGTTTCCAAGTCCCGTTAAACAGATAGGCACTTCTGTTGGTCAGTCTAGGGAGGCCTGTTACTCAACATGCAGAATAATTAGAATGTACAGAGGAACCTCGATTATCCAAAAGACACTGGCGGGGAGTATTTTGCTTGGTTAATCGAATTCCGGTTAATCGAATATCAGATAGCATAGTTTAGCTGAGCATTGGGACCTTGCATTGTTGCTGGATAATACAATGCTGGATAATTGAGGTTCCTTTGTATAGGTCCCTCTGGTCCATGCCGTCACCTTAAGATCACCAGCAATCGCTCCATAATTCAACTGTAAAAGGCAGATCGCAACCAAGGAAGAGAAAGTACATGTGTTATGCCACAGATCCACCTCTCAGCAGTTCTGTACAAATATACTTAGACAGCCTTCAAAGTTTGAACTTTTTGGAGTATTATTTTGACATAGTTGAGCCAACAAAGCTTTTGTACATTGAGATTAAGTACATTTATTCATAAGACATTTCTGTGAATCAACATATGTGGTTCAACAACTTTGACAACAAAACAGATAGCTGAAAAATGTGTTGCTGGAAAAGCGCAGCAGGTCAGGCAGCATCAAAGGAGCAGGAGAATCGACATTTCGGGCATGAGCCCTTCTTCAGGAATGAGGAGGCTGTGCCAAGCAGGCTAAGATAAAAGGTAGGGAGGAGGGACTTGGGGGAGGGGCGTTGGGAATGCAAAAGGTGGAAGGAGGTCAAGGTGAGGGTGATAGGCCGGAGAGGGGTTGGGGGCAGAGAGGTCGGAAAGAAGATTCAGGTCAAGAAGGCGGTGCTGAGTCCGAGGGTTGGGACTGAGATAAGGTGGGGGGAGGAGAAATGAAGAAGCTGGAGAAATCTGCATACGTCCCTTGTGGTTGGAGTGTTCCTAAGTGGAAAATGAGGCGCTCTTCCTCCAGGCGTCATGTTGCCATGGTCTGGCGATGGAGGAGGCCAAGGACCTGCAGGTCCTTGGCAGAGTGGGAGGGGGAGTTAAAGTGTTAAGCCACGGGGTGGTTGGGTTGGTTGGTGTGGGTGTCCAAGAGGTGTTCTCTGAAACGTTCTGCAAGTAGGTGGCCTGTATCCCCAGTGTATAGGAGGCCACATCGGGTGTAGTGGATGCAGTAGATGATGTGTGTGGAGGTGCAGGTGAATTTGTGATGGATATGGAAGGATCCCTTGAGGCCTTGGAGGGAAGTGAGGGGGGAGGTGTGGGCGCAAGTTTTGCATTTCTTGCGGTTGCAGGGAAAGGTGCCGGGAGTGGAGGTTGGGCTGGTGGGGGGTGTGGACCTGACGAGGGAGTCATAGAGGGAGTGGTCTTTCTGGAATGCTAATAGGGAAGGGGAGGGAAATACATTCTTGGTGGTGGGGTCTGTTTGGAGGTGGCGGAAATGACGGTGGATGATACGATGTATTTGGAGGTTGGTGAGGTGATAGGTGAGGACCAGTTGGGTTCTGTCCTGGTGGTGATTGGAGGGGTGGGGTTCAAGGGTGGAGGAGCGGGAAGTGGAGGAGATGCGGTGGAGAGCATCGTCAACCATGTCTGAGGGGAAATTGCGCCTCCACATACATCATTTCCTGCATCTGCTGCATCCGATGTGGCCTCCTATACACTGGGGAGACAGGCCGCCTACTTGTGGAATGTTTCAGAGAACACCTCTGGGACACCCGCACCAACTAGCCCCGTGGTTGAACACTTTAACTCTCCCTCCCACTCCGCCAAGGGCATGCAGGTCCTTGGCCTCCTCCATCGCCAGACCATGGCAACATGACGCCTGGAGGAAGAGCGCCTCATCTTCCACTTAGGAACACTCCAACCACAAGGGACGTATGCAGATTTCTCCAGCTTCTTCATTTCTCCTCCCCCCACCTTTTCTCAGTCCCAACCCTCGGACTCAGCACTGCCTTCTTGACCTGCAATCTTCTTCCCGACCTCTCCGCCCCCAACCCCTCTCCGGCCTATCACCCTTACCTTAACGTCCTTCCACC
This sequence comes from Hemiscyllium ocellatum, assembly GCF_020745735.1. NCBI lineage: Eukaryota > Metazoa > Chordata > Chondrichthyes > Orectolobiformes > Hemiscylliidae > Hemiscyllium > Hemiscyllium ocellatum. Next base: position 28,904,107 of record NC_083432.1, read on the forward strand.
TTTTGCATTCCCAACGCCCCTTCCCCAAGTCCCTCCTCCCTTCCTTTTATCTTAGCCTGTTTGGCACACCCTCCTCATTCCTGAAGAAGGGCTTATGCCCAAAACGTCGATTCTCCTGCTCCTTTGATGTTGCCTGACCTGCTGTGCTTTTCCAGCAACACATTTTTCAGCTCTGATCTCCAGCATCTGCAGTCCTCGCTTTCTCCTAACGAAACAAATAGGGAAGTCAAAAGAACCTTGAGTTAAATGTGCCTTAACATATATAAATTTTTGTTGCTTAAAGGTTTTGCTTCAGTAATTACTCTCCTCTCTGTGAACTTTACTGGATCTGTTACTCTTCCCTTGGGAGTCTGAGGAATTTCGTGTGAAAGGAACTGCAGACAGTGTGAGTCATAGTTCATAACTCCTTCAATCTTATTAGATAAGTTTGCTCTGAGTCTCAATCTAAATAAGTAAGTTGGCTTACTTTTAAAATTTAAATATATATTATAAAGCAACTTTTTACAAGTTGACTTGTACTATTTTGGCAAATTATTTATTAATATACCTTTTTGTGAATCCTTCAGTAAAGACAGTCCCTTTATTCACCCTCAAGCACTGCAGTTATCCAACAGATAACATAACCTATGGTTCATATCACATTCCACAGCCTGTTGATAGATCTCCTTAAAGTGGATAAGACAACTAGATCGAGAAATTGTTCTTATTAGTGCTGGGTTTTTATTTGCGTATGACAAGTGTCTTTATTCTAATCTCTGGTACATGCACAGTCTTATGCAGTGATTTGTGCTGGCTGTTATGAGTGAAGCTGTTCGTGTACAAACAGTGAACATCTTCCAGATGCACATGGAGAAGGCAGCTCATTATGTCAATTGTGTGCAAAGCAGATTTGATTCTGGAGGTGCTGTTTTGGAACTTAGTACTCAACAGAAGAAAGTTTGCAGGGAGTAATTCAATTTACCAGAGCCTGGACCTCATCAAAGAACAATGGGCTAAAAAATTTTAGTCTTGTTTTCATGGCACTGGGGTCATAGTTTCTAAGGTGATGCAAACAGCACCAAATTTTGTGCTTCCTGTTCACAGCAATGATTGCTACATCCAGCCTCGCATTGCTATTGGCAAGGAGGTGACCCAAGTGCATGCATAGCTGCCATTAGTTACAGATAAGCTGCATTTCTCAAAAGCAACCTAGAAAAAATAAGGGGATGTACATTCTCACTGTGGTTGTTGGTTGAACTGTAACCAGGAAAAGAATGCATATCATTGGAGCAACAGGCCAGAGAGTGTGCTCCCACAGTCCCAGGCAGGGCGCTGGAAGCCTTAGCTCATGACGTGGAAAGAAGATGGACAGTCATTTAGCTCAGAGGGTCCAGGAGATCCTCGTGGATAATTTATGAAGAGAATGAGAGCAAATAACCATGGAATTAATTCCAAGGAATCTGGTCCTGAGGACTCGGCTATAAATATTTTCATTGAGTCCTCACTGGAAGAAACAATGGTGTTATGATAATTTCACTGGATTAGTATTCCAAAGAACCAAGCTAATGCTTTGGGGACATGGGTTCAAATCTAATAATGGTGCCTATTTGAATTACAAAGTTAGATTAATAAATTCTGGAAATAAAAACTAATCTCAGTGATTGTGACCATGTGATATCATCAATTGTCATTCAAACGTATCTGGTTCAGGAGCCCCTTTTAAAAAAGGAAATCTGCTGTTCTTACCAGCTCTTCAGCAAAGTGTTAATCACTCTCCAAAATGTTGTAATGCTCCATGCACAGAGTCAATGCAGACCCCATACATCCAGGATATAGTGATGGAATTATGCAGGATGCTGGCGTGGGATTTGAGGGCTGCAGGAGTGAGAGACTATTGTCTCCCAGTAACTGTGAAGCTGTTCTGAACCTCAAAGTGACTGGCTCCTTTCAGGATATAATGGGTGATCTGTGTGGGATCTCTCGATTGTGCACCCACAAATGCATCAGTGTAGCGACCAAAGCCATTTGTGCAAGATCAGATTGGTTAATTCTGTTTGGTTATGATGATGTCAGTGCTGCTGCCTGGACAGCAGCAGTCAAGACCATAACTGGCTTCCTGCAAGTCCAGGGTGTAATTAATAGAACGCATGTGGCACTGAGAAGACTATGTCACCAATCTGCAGAATTCATCAATAAGAAGGGGTTCTATGCAATGAATGTCCAGGTAATCTGTCATCAATGTTATCACTTCCTGAAGGTGTGTGCCCATTACCCTGGTGACTGCCATCTTACATCGTGTAGCACACTCATGGGGTGTTTGAGAGACCAAGTGCCTGACAAGGCTAGTTACTGGGGGACAAGGATTACTCACAGTGACTATGCTTGATGATATCATTGTATAATCCCCAAATGGTACAATGACTCAGTGGTTAGCGCTGCTGCCTCACAGCGCCGTGAACCCAGGTTTGATTCTACCCTCGGCTGACTGTCTGTATGGGTTTTGCACATTCTCCCTGTGTCTGCGTGTGTTTCCTTTGGGTTCTCTGGTTTTGTCCCACAGTCCAAAGACGATGCAGGTTAGGTTGTGCTAATTTGTCCCCTGTATGCAGGGATTTGTAGACTAGGAGGGTTCGCTATGGGAAATATAGAGTTACAGAGATAGGGTTTGGTGATGGGAATAGCTGGGATGCTATTCAGAGGGTAGGAGTGGATTCGATGCGCTGAATGGGCTGCTTCCATGCTGCAGTTCTATATGATTCTATGACTAATGTGAGGCAAAGATTTAATTTTGCTCATGTTGCAAACAGGGGTATGACAGAGCAGACAATTAGGCTGCTGAAGATGAGGTTCCAATATTTACCCAGTCAGGGGGTGAGGGTTGTCTTTCACAAAGATGCAGACAGAGTGCACTGCATCATCCAGCTGTACAGTGCTTTACATAATTGTAGTAAGGAATGAAGTGATGTGATGGATGCTGCGCAAAGGGGAAAGGGAGAGGAGAACAAGGGCACTGGAGAGGAAAAAAACTGACTTTGTTCCTGGGAGAGGTCAGCTGAGTTGGGTGCTCCAAGCCAAATGGGACCTGATTGACATCGGATTCCTGTCAATGTGAGCTGGTGCAGCACACCAGGATGAAATGTAAAAGCGTCAATGGCTATGATGCCAGCATTTGGTTTGCATTGTGGGGGCGAAATGCAGGCTGTTCGTTTTCTCTCGTGTTTGCTTTTGCTGGAAGTAAATGAAAGTCTATCTTTGGAATTGTTTGATTGTTTTGTTCTATGCGATGTTCTCCTACTGGACAATGTTGAGATGTGAGTCTGCAGTGGGCATTGTGGACAGAATTGTGGTGACTCAAAGAAGGCGTTTACATGGAACGTAGCTACAGACAAATGAAATGTGAGGCCTGCTGGGAAAGGTCAAAAGGCCAGACTGATCTGCGAGAGAGCGAGTGCCTCTGATGGCACATGGAAGCCTCTTAAGGACTTCTTGTTCAACAGTAATCTGCTACTGGGTTGATCACCTTGCCTCTTGTTTCAGTAGCTGAAATAAACCTGCAATCGAGACAGAGTTGGCTACTCAAGAGCCTGAATAGCACCAAAGGCAGAATGACTGCATGACCTCTCTTGCCCATGGTAACATAGGAGACAGGTCTGGGATGGGCAAAAAGGCAGTGGGAAGGCCAACTATTAACATTATGACCCCCAGATTCGATTCTACCCTCAGGCAACTGTCTGTGCAGGGTTTGCATATTGTCCCTGTGTCTGTGTGAGTTTCCTCTGGGTGTTCTGGTTTCATCTCACAGTCCAAAGATGATGCAAGTTAGGTCATGCTAAATTGCCACAGTAACTAGAGATAGTAGGCTAGGGATGACCCATGGGAAATGCAGGGTTGCAGAGATAGGGTAGGGTCTGGGTCTGGGTGGGATGCTCTCAGGCAGGTCAATGTGGACTTGATGAGCTGAATGGCCTGCTTCCACACTGTAAGGATTTTATGATTCTATGGCTGACAGAACAAAACAATTAGGCAATTCCAAAGATACATTTGCATATTTTGTCACTCGGCAGGGATGTAAATCAACCAACAGAATGCATCAGTTGTTATAGAAATGTACAACACAGAAACAGACCCTTTGATCCACCTCATCCATGCTGACCAACTATCCCAAATTAATCTAGCTCCATTTGCTAGCATTTGGTCTGTATCCCTCTAAACCATTCTAAACTTGATGGATGAAGTAGGCACATAGAGAGCTGCAGAAGTTTACAACAGTCAGAGTTGTGTTGTGAAAATCTGCCAGTGATGGAGTTCGATCCTGATTTGTATTCATATTTTATTCCACAACCACTCTACATAAAGGCACAGTATAAAACACGATGTGGGAGATCTTCTCATGACTAGTATCTGAGGTGCCTCCAAAATGGGTGGTCTTCATATAAAAGATGTAGAAACAGAAGCATCAGGGTCCATTTGCCATGTAAAGATTCAATAAAGCCTTCGTAGTACCGCACCTTCACCTTGACCACTGCCTCATCCTTCGCCTTTTATGCTTCAGCCTGGAGGCATTCTTCTTCCGCCACTTTGCTCTCATGTCAATGAGGATCTCACAACCTCAGAACCAAAAGCCCTGACCTGTAAGCTCAAATAGACATTGTAATATTGCCCTCAGGTCAGAATGCTATGATTTCGTTTAACGGAAACATTGGAATTTTTTGTCAATAATATGTGGCTAACCTATCAGTGCACAGTCCTTTTAGGTCCTTGAAAATGATGAGCAGTTGTTTAATTGCTAAAACTGAGATAAATTAAACCAATGAAACATGGGAAAAAGTCAGTAAGAATGGGAGAAGACTAGCATTGATGTGGCAGCTAATTTTGTCACAATTAGCTGCAGTATATCATGCACAATTTAGCATGCAGTGACTTTGTGATGATTTGAGAAAAATTTTGTGCACTGTACAAGCACAGAATGTGATGTGTAAGCTTTAGTTGGTCAGGATGATATATTCATTGGGCATAGCCTCAGAACTTATGGTTCTTGCATAGACCCTAGAAACATAGTTTGATGAAGTCATTACATGCGATGTTCCAGGATAAAGTGTTTTGTCTCATCTTCTGTCATCACTGTGCAATAGATTCAGCGCAGTATCAGACAGTCAGCCTTGTATCACAGTCAGTATAACATGACAAAGCATGGAATACAGATCATGTAAAAGCCTGATATCTTATAACAATGTATATGGTTACTATTGTTTATAAACTTCAATAGATCTGTTTGAACAAGAACCCAGTCTTCATGACATGTTACGTGGCCTAATATATAGGGAAGGACTCTGACCATATCACACTGGCAATATAGTTTGGCTAAAGAAAACACTTCCCCCTTATGTCGGAACTGTAAAACCTACTTTTATTGTTCGAAAACAATGGCAATATTTTCAGTTTCAGTCATTGGTATATCTATTGTTGATAAATGTTGTATCATCTCAGTCTAAGCCTTCACGTCCAATGCATTAAACTTCTTGACAATATTCCCTCTCTTGTATTCTCCATTAATTTCAGATATTAAATAGGAACATGAATAGGCTACTATTTGTAATAAATCTGCCCTACATTTATTGAACCCTACTTCAAAAGACAATTTCTTGGAAAGAATTGAAGTTGGATTAGTTCGACTCAACTTTATATGATCATGTAATCTATAGGTGAGAAACATTTAGTCTTATCCAATGTCTACACAGGTACACTCATGACAAACCTATCTAACAAAAGCAAAATACTGCAAATGCTGTTAATCTGCTGGAGGATGTGCTGGAGATACCCTGCAGATTTGGCAGCCATTGAGGAGCGAGAAAAAATGTTAAAGGTTCACGTCCGATATGAAACTTTTTCAGAACTGAAGAAAAGTCATATTCAACTACATGGTTACTCTCTATGTGGAGTTTTCACGTTCTCCCCGTGTCTGTGTGGGTTTCCTCCGGGTGCTCCAGTTTCCTCCCACTGTCCAAAGATGTGCAGGATAGGTGAATTGGCCATGCTAAATTGTCCATAGTGTTCAGAGTTGTGTAGGTTAGGTGCATTAGTCAGGAGTAAATATCAGCTAAAAGGGGAGAGGAATGGGTCTGGGTGGATTACTTTTCTGAGGGCGAGTGTGGATTGTTGGGCTGAAGAGCCTGTTTCCACACTGTGGGGACTCTATGATTCTAAGCTTGAAATGTTAACTGTATTTCTCTGTCTACAAGTGCTGTCCAATCTGCTGAGCTTTTTATGACACACCTGGATCTGGATATTAGTAATTATGCCCAACTAGATAATGTTTTAGCTATTGCAATCATGCAATAAACTACCTTATTGCACAAGATAATGTCTTTTCTTGTTCAGACTATCACAGTCTATCCCCTGCCACTGATTAAGGACAACAGGTAATAGACAAAGTATATTAGACAGAAATTGCTGGAGAAACTCAGCAAGTCTGGCAGCATCTGTAAGGAGAAAGCAGTATGAATGCTCTTAGTTCTGTGAGTTCTGTCACATCCTCCAGTGTTTAGAGAAATGAGAGGCAGTCTTATAGAAACGTATGAGATTCTTGATAGAGTAGATGCTGAGAGTCAGTTCCTCCAGCTGACTGCAGTCTCCAGACAAAGAAACAATAAGTTAGAATTGAAGTGGGAAGGAATTGTTCACTCAATGGTCAATGAATCTTTGGAATCCTCTGCCACAAAGGGTTGTGGATGCTGTTGCTGACTAGACTTAAAGTGGGAGACAGAATTTTCCTGTGTCAGGAAGAATGGACAGCAAAGTGAAGTTACATCCTAATTAATTTAAAGAAGAAATATATTGAACTTATTTTAACATTGTTTCAAGTTATTCAGAACAAGATACTAAAATAGAGAGCTACTCCCTATTTCTGTACAACAAAATCAAATTGGTAACAACAGAGTTTTTATTTGTAGCTTTAAGGGGTTGAAATATTAACTGGAATAAAGCCTGTTTCCAATATCTCACAGTAAGAAGCTTGAAATGTTGCCTGCAGGTGAGACTGAAATACATAGATTGAGGCCCATTTTCAATGTTAAGTGTAAAAAAAAGCCATTCATTGTAGATTATGGCCCAATGTTTGCATGTTGGAAAAGCAGCCAAAAGGTAACTGTAAACAAAACCATCCCTGAAATATTGACTGATGATAATTTTAAAACAAATAAACTTGCAAATTAAGAGATCAATAAAGAAACTCTGCTCAGGACCAACAATTGAACAGTTTATTTCAATATGGACAAACGTATGACTCTGTGCCCAGGTCTTTTGGAACAGACCTCGTCAAATTTTTTCATGTCAGTTTCTGTATCCAAAAGGTCAGAGTCGTGTGAGGATGATACCAAAATTCTGGGGATACATGTATCAGGACAGGATTGCCAAGCTTGGTCATTTTCTCTTGAAACAAGAAGGCAGTGGGTTGATCAGATGAAAAATGTTGATAGAATGAAATTTTTTATATAGTGGATACACAAAGAATACTAAAATAACTCCATAGAGGCTGGTATCCTGTCACCAAGTCACCTTTTATTTACATGTGGCGAATCCTTGACGCGGATCCAGCTCCCTCAGAGCCAGCTCTCAGAGTGAACAAGATGTCTGACACTCCTGTTCTTATCTGTCAGCCAGGGCTCCATAACTGGACCAGGTTAACAGCTCTGATGAGGGAGCTCATATTCTGTGAGGTCCATCTGGCTGATCTTGTTGCGATTACTATAAGTATTGATGTAGAGTCGAACTAGAGGCCAACTCAAGGGATTTCAGACATAACCTTCTCACCAAGAGACTCGTGTGAATATGAAACTTGGGGATGGTTGAACTGAATAGCACTGATTAACAGAGAAAGCTGGAAAACCTTCAAAAGCAAAAGGAATAAATGGTTACAATTATAGATTTGGATCAGAATAGATGTGAGAACAGAGCAAAAAACACTGGTATGGAATAGTTGGGCCTAAAGACCTGTTTCTTTGCTGTTAACTCTAGAGAAAGAAGTGGAAATGTTTTTTTTGCAATGGAACCCCAGAGTTTTTATTGATCAGCATGCTGCGATGCCATTCTTCAACATGATAGTCCTCAAGTCTATAATCAATCCCATTTGTGTTGCATTTTATCAATAACATATCAGACTAACTCAGCAGTCTCACTGCTTTGAATTTTGTGAAGAACATAATAAATATCTGATCAAATTTGTCTTCTCCTCGAATATGCTGTGATCATTTAATTTTAACCTGTTTCTAATTAAATCACTTACTGTTAGTTTTTAAAAGTGTGATTATCTGAAACTGTTGCATTATTAAAACATAATTATGAAGAAATTTGGGCATTGCATGTTTTGTCGAGCCTATATTTACACGTACAGAGGCACCTCAATTATCCGGCATTTGATTAACTGAACTGTGGATCATCTGAACACGATTGCAAGGTCTCGATGCATGGCTATGTATGTTATCTGGCATTGATTACCCGGCATTCGATTAACCGAACAAAATACACCCCACCTGTGTCCTTTGGATGATCGAGGTTTCTCTGTATTATTAACAAGGGCATAAATGCAAGGAATTTTATAATTTATGCAAATGTTTTGTTAAATTTTATTGACAATATGCAAATTTTAAGGCATTTTAGAGGCATGTTAAGGTCCAAAAGGCTTAAGCTATATAGTTACAGTGCAAAATAAAACCCTGTTTAATATAACAAAACTCAACATCAGAAATTTAACCCATCAATATATATGGTGTGGCAATGCTTCTCCTTTGACCAGGTTATGTTGTCCTTGGCATTTTTTTCAGAGTGGTCGTAAAAGACACAGACTTCGAAAAGTTTAAGTTGAAGGGTATTAGGGCCAGCTTGATTATAGCTAACAGATACTACCTTAGGCAACAAGCTTTCAAGTTATTGAAAAAGCACTTGTGCAATGAAAGGAGTTCTCCCAGCTCTCCCTGGTTCGGTTTGGTTTTTAGCAGTAGTGCTATGAAGCTTCTGGATCCAAAGAAGCAGGTCCAAGCTGGTACTCAATCTCTAAGTTCTGTCCTATCAGACCCTGGGTTTGATTTTACCTTTTGTGCCAAGGGGGTGTTTATACAAATATTGGGAGCAACATCATTAAATTGGGATCATCTGTTGGGTTTTCAGATAGGTTAAGTTATTAGGTAATCTGTTCTCTTTTGTTTGTGTTTCATTCAATAATTTTGCAAATAAATTCTGTTTTGTTTAAAACTAAGTGGGTTGACCAGCTGATTCTCTCCTGGCATATCCGCATTGCACATGCTTAAAACAACTAGCAATGTTTTGAGGGGGCCTGGTAAGGATAATGACATGCCCATGTATTTACTTCATCTTAGAAGTACTGGTGAGTCATGAACTACAGGATTTTAACTTTCAAGGTGTTTTTTACACAGATCAAAACTTTTATTTGAAAACAGATAAGTCTGCCAATTTAGAAGTTCCACTTACTTCAAATCAGATAGCAATCTACTATCAACAGTAAATGTATCAATAAGGTGAATACAAGAATTTCACTGTCATTTGGTGAACTTCAGCTCTGGATGGTTGTCATGAAGAAAATGAAAACACAGTTAACATGAAACTGATACCATTGCATGGGATCTTGTATCTGAATGTTATACTTGGATCAGGATTTCTTTCTCAAAATGACTGAATGGGAAGTGGTTCAGTGCACTGGAATTCTGAGCTTAGCTCAGAACTGTGCTTTACCTCAGGTTTATTCTAAGCCAGATATAGCTATTAGGAAATGTGTGGTAATAAAGGTAAACTTTGAACGCTAGGAAGCAGAATGACTTATTGGATTTACTCATTGGTATTTATAAAATTAAAGTGTACTAAATAACTATTGGAGCATTTCAAATGATAAAAAATAATGAATCTTGCTGCCAATTTGATTGGCATTCACTCTCTAATTCAAATTCAGAACAGTGTGGTTCAGAATACAAGACTTATTTCACTTATGAGATCATCAATGGGTTATTCTAACTAATTTGTTAATATATCATTAGGAGGAACACACCAATGATTATGAGGTTACTGCTCATCTGGAAAACAATCTTGACTCATTAGCATACGATTGTCTGTTAAGCTTTTCATCTGTTAGAATACAGTGAAAGTTTAACTTTGTTCATGTGTAAAAGTTACATTCTCGGGTTAGCTGCTAACAATGGTGATAGCTATCACTGTATTTTAACAGATGAAAGGCTTAACAGACAATCAATTTTTCAATGTATAATTTCAGTTACATCACACTGCAAATTTTTGCTATAAATTCTGTGTTACGATCAAGCCCTCCACAATCACCTGATGAAGGAGCGTCGCTTCGAAAGCTAGTGTGCTTCCAATTAAACCTGTTGGACTATAACCTGGTGTTGTGTGATTTTTTTCTGAGATAGGGGGACTAAAACTACTCATATTATTCTAAGTGCGGTTGAACAAGTACCTTCTATATTTCAGCAAGGTTTCCCCCCTTTCATCCTCTGTTTCTGAAATAAAGGCCAATACTCCAATTGCCTTCCCTGTTAATTTCTGAGTTTGACTGCTTGAATTTTGTGATATATGGATGAGAACTCGCATCCCAATACCGTTCAACTTTCTGTAATCTTTCTCCACTTAAATAACATTCAACTAGATCCTTCCAGCGACAGTGCATAACCTCACATTTACCCACATTATGTTCCATCTGCCAAGTTTTTGCCCACTCACTTTGGAAATATTTCTCTGTAGAAGCTTTGTGCCAACTTCACCACTTGCTATCCTATATATTTTTGTGTCAGATACAAATTTGGTAGAAGCACCTTCACTTCCCTCTTCCAAGTCATTAATAAATATTGTAAATAACTGTGGCTCCTGCACTGATCCCTGTGGCACTCCACTAGTTACAGGATGCTATCTCGAAAATGCCTCTCCTATCGCAACTCCCTAACCTCCATTAGTTAGCCCATCTTCTAACAATGTTAATATACTACCTCCAACACCATAGGATCTTATTTTATTGAGCACCTTTTGGAGATACTAAAAATTCTAGTTTCCCTTTCTCCATCTTGCTTGTTTCCTTCTCAAATTTCAGCTTTTTTTTCAGACATGATTTTCCATTTTTGAAGCTATATAGACTCTGCTTGATTACATTTTGTATTCCTAGATGTTCTGCTGTTACATCTTTTCTTAATTTTTAAAAGAATTAGTTTGTGGGATGTGGATCTCACTGGCTGACTGGCCAACGCTTGTTATTCATCCCTTGAGAAGGTGATGGTGAACTGCCATCTTGAACCACCTCAGTCCACCTGTTGTGGGTTGGCCCACAATGCCCTTCAGGAGGGCATTCCAGGATTTTGACCCAGCCACAGTGAAGGAATGACGATATATTTCAAAGTCAGGATGGTGAGTGGCTTGGAGGGGTCCTTGAAGGTGGTGGTGTTCCCATGTATCTGCTGCTCTTGTTTTTCTAGATGGAAGTACTGTCTAAGAATCTTTGATGAATTTCTGCAGTGCATCTGTTAGATAGTACACACTTGCTGCTACTGAGTGTTGGTGATGGAGAGAATGGATCCTTGTGGATGTAATGCTAATCTAGTGGGCTGCTTTGTCCTGATGGTGTCAAGCGTCTTAAGGTTGTTGGGGTTGCACCCATCCAGGAAAGTGGGGAGTATTCCATCATACTCCTGACTTACGCCTTGTGGATGATGGACAGGCTTTGGGGAGTCAGGAGGTGAGATATTTGCCATAATATTCCTTGCCTCTGACCTGCTCTTGTAGCGTCTGTGTATATCTGGTGAGTCCAGTTGAGATTCTGGTCAATGGTAAGCCCCAAAGATGTTGATAGTGGGGGATTCAGTGATGGTAACACCATTGAATGTCAAGGGGCAGTGGTTAGATTGTCTCTTATTGGTGATGGTCATAGCCTGTCATTTGTGTGGCGCCAATGTTACTTGCCACATATCAGCCTAAGCCTGGATATTCTCCAGATGTTGTTGCACTTGAACATGGACTGCTTCAGAATCTGAGGAGTCACAAATGGTGCTGAATATTGTGCAACTGTCAGTGAACATCCCCTGTTCTGGCCTCATGATGGTGGGAAGGTAATTGATGAAGCAGCTGAGGATTGTTGGGCCTCGGACACTACCCTGAGGAACTCCTGCAGAAATGTCCTGGAGCTGAGATGTCTGACCTCCAACAACCACAACCATCTTCCAATGTGTCAAGTATGATTCCAAAGAGAGGAAAGTTTACCTCCAATAGCCACTGGTTCTCATTTTGCCAGGGCTTCTTGATGTCACCTGGGTCAATTGCAGCCTTGATGTCAAGTGCTGTCACTCTCACCTCATCTCTGAAATTGAGCTCTTTTGTCCATGTTTGAACCAAGATTGTAATGGGTTCAGGAGCTGAGTGGCCCAAATGGGTAGCAGTGAGCAGGTTATTGCTGAGCAGGTGCTGTTTGATAGCACTGTTGGTGACAACAGTGGGTGGTACGGTGGCACAGTGGTTAGCACTGCTGCCTCATAGCGCCAGAGACCCAGGTTCAATTCCCGTCTCAGGCGACTGACTGTGTGGAGTTTGTACATTCTCCCCGTGTCTGTGTGGGTTTCCTCTCGGTGCTCCGGTTTCCTCCCACAGTCCAAAAATGTGCAGATTAAGTGAATTGGCCATGCTAAATTGTCCGTAGTGTTAGGTGAAGGGGTAAATGTAGGGGAATGGGTCTGGGTGGGTTGAGCTTCGGTGGGTTGGTGTGGACTTGTTGGGCCAAAGGGCCTGTTTCCACACTGTAAGTAAATAAACTTCCATCACTTTACTGATCATCGACAGTAGACTGTTAGGTTGCAGGGGAAATTGCAGGTGGTGGTGTTCTCATGTATCTGCTGCCCTTGTTTTAGATAGAAGTCACATGAGCTTGAAAAGTGCTGTCTGAAGATCTTTGGCGAATTTCTATAGTGCAACTTGTAGATAGCACACACTACTGCTACTGAGTGTCAGTGGTGGAGAGAATGGATGCTTGTCGATGTGGTATCAGTAAAACAGGCTGCTTTGCTCCATAAGGTGTAAAGCTTCTTGAATTGTTGATTCTGCGTTCAGCCTAGCAAATGGGGAATCAGGACGTATGTTACTTGCTGCAATATTCCTAACCTGTGACCTGCTCTTGTAGCCATTGCATTTATATGGGTGAATCCATTTAAGTTTCTTTATTTCCATTAGTTAGCCCCAGCTAATAATGGTCGATAAGTTCCATTAGTTATCCCCAGCTAATAATGATATTAGGTTCTTTTATAATATTATTCTCCAGTCATTTCAATGATTGCTAAAGGCTAATGAGTGTACCAGCATTGTGGCCAATTCAGTCAGTTTTCCAATGTGTGTGTTAGATTATAATTGTCCTAGCAGAGTTAATGTGTTGTAGTTTACTTTTCCAACAGATATATGTCAAATGCATTGTTCCAACTATCTAAATGTGGTTTCAATATGTTTTCTAAACCAATTACCAAAGGTGGCATCTTTTCATCCACCTTTTAATGAAATTCCATTGACACTCCTTCAGTGGGTCATCTTGCTGTGATTCTTTGCTCAGTTGTAAGGCAATCACCATAGCCACAAAAGTTGGTCCATATTTAATCATAGAGGAAGGATTTCTACCATGCTAATAATGTCTAGGGCTAACTCGAGAAGACAGTGATGGAGGTAAGTGCTCCTTTCTCCTGGATATTTTCATTTATAAATATTAATTGATGCCTGGCAGACAACTCGAGGATACACTGAGTGAGGTGGTACACAGGAACTCACAGACGGTCATAGATTAGTGCCTTTGCTGGTGGATACTTGTTTGAGAACAGAGACTACATTTTATTCTGCTAACCTTTACACTCTCCCTTGCTTTTAATCCAAGAAAACCATACTGTCCATGCAAAACTCTCCTTAATTATCTAGCCAGGAGTCAGTAAAGCTTTCCCAAACAGAGTTAAATCCCAGTATTAGAAGGCAACGGAACACAAATATGGGTCTCTGGAAATGATAGGTTCAACTGTTCCTTCTAATACCACCACATCACAGTGGCTCAGAGGTTAGCACTGCTGCCTTATAGCACCAGGGACCAGATTTCAATTCCAGCTGGGGCAACTATATGCGTGGAGTTTGCATGTTCTCCCTGTATCTGCGTGGGATTACTCTGGGTGCTCTGGTTTCCTCCCATAATCCATTGACGTGCAGGTTAGGTGAACTGACCATGCTAAATTGCCCATAGTGTTCAGGGATGTGGAGGTTAGGTGCATTAGTTAAGAGTAAATACAGGGTAGGGGGAAATGGGTCTGTGTGGGTTCCTTTTCGGAGGGTCGGTGTAGACTTGTTGGGCCAAAGGGCCTGTCTCCACACTGTAGGGATTTTACGGGGCTGCACAGTGGCTCAGTAGTTAGCACTGATGCCTCACAGCACCAGAGTCCCAGGTTTGATTCCAGCCTCAGGTGGAATCTCCCTGTGTCTGCGTGGGTTTCCTCCGGGTACTCCAGTTTCCTCCCACAGTCCAAAGATGTACAGGTCAGGTGAATTGGCCATGCTAAATTGCCCATTGTGTTAGGTGCAATAGTCAGAGGGAAATGGGTCGGGGGGGGGGGGGGGTTGCTCTTCGGAGGGTCGGTGTGGACTTATTGGGCAGAAGGGCCTGTTTCCACACTGTAGGAAATCTAATCTAATATATAGCTTCAGCTTTGAATTGTTTGATTCAACAATACAGAGTATTAGTTTGAGGGAACCTACCACGGTACATCAATGTTTCAATTAAAATGTTCAACTATCCCCTTTCTTAACAGCACTGTCTCCCCCACTCTCCCATTTAATGGCACATGTCAAACATCAAAGCTTTAGTTTAAAGGTATTTTCCAGAAGATGAAAATCTGATGGCTCATTTCTCCTCTATGTCAGCTCATACTTAATGTTCCACTCAAGCTGATCTAGGTTTGAATACCTGAAGGAACTAATGAGATTAAGACTTAGTAGACATTAGTTATATTCATTTTCATGGATAATGGCTTCCATAAGTAAAGGGGAGGTAATGATCTAATGGTATTATCACTGGACTGTTACTCCAGTGACCCAGATAATGTTTTGGGGACCTGGGTTTGAATCCAGCAATGACGGATTGTGGAATTTGAATTCAATAAGTATCTAATGATGATCATGAATCCATTGCAGATTATCAGGAAAAACTCATCTGGAAATTGCCACTCTTACCTGGTCTGCCTACATGTGACTCCAGACTTGCAGCGATGTGATTAAATCTTAATGACCCATGGGCAATAAGTAATGGCCTCATCCCATGAATAAACAAAAAAAAACTTTCACAGCCTTTTATGTTGAATATAGTGCTAAATCCAGGCCTATTTGCCTTTCTCGTGTCGTTCAGGCTAACATAAACCTTTGCTTTGTCTTCACTCATGGAGAACAACAGGTTTCTTGAGTATAGAGTCCTGATATGTCTCTGACATAATAAATAAACAGTGAGCTAGTTTGGAACTGCATCAGTCAAGACAAATTATTTTGCTTTACCCTTGAAATAGGAGTTAACATGGGTTTTTCAGACCTTGTGAAATTGTTAATTAAACTTGGATTCCTCCTCTCCTAATAGAGGCCCATTTTCCCCCAGCTGCTGGGGCCTCTCCCTGTAGAGAGTATAGTACTTCCTCAATATAATACTTTTCCACAAAAAATTGAATTTGAATATGCAAATGTACGATGTGATATTTTATAGAATAGAAAGGTGAGACACTTAGTGAATTTAGTGATTTAGTCATTGGGAATCTACAAGAATCAGTATTTTGATTTCTTCGATAGATGATGATAAAGTTCTGTACATGAACATTCCCTTTTAAAAATGTCCTTTCTAAACCATGACACAGTAAACCACAAGGGCAACATAATACTCAGCATTAATCTTCACATGTTTCTTGAATGCAAATTTTTCAGACTGTTGAAGCAGTACCAATGATGTAGATGAGTACAGGCTGATCAGAGGCAACAGTGATAATGCTGGCAAGGGAAATTGTTGTGAATCATCTGTAAAGGCTAAGACAGGTGATTCAGTTTTTGCACAGTTGGTGTGTAATTGGTAGCCTATCCCGTATTATTTAAATTATCTCTCTTGATTACAACCTCCAGTAGAATTACAAGGAACACATCTTTGTGTTACTTCCTTTCCATTTGCAGTTCAGAACCGAAGACATATTTTTAGAAAAATAGTTCAAAACAGAGGTGGTTGGAATTTGTTTGCAATTTCTTCTCCATTGCTGTGATGATATTGAAAAACATCAGTCATCTTCTGTATGTGCATCTCCAGGTTGATTGGCTCAGTTGGCTGGGTGTCTGGTTTGCAATGCAGAATGAGGCCATTTCGCTCTATTGTGCCGGCTGAGGTTATTATGAAGGTCCTGCCTTTTTAGCCTCTCCCCTCTTCTGAGGTATGGTGACCCTCAGCTTCCACCACAAGCAGTCATTTCTCTCTAATGTGAGAGCAGCAATATGGTCCTCTGGGGTGATGCTGACTTTACCTTTTATACGTTTCCAGCTTCCTAAATAGCACAGGCTTGTTCCTAGTCATCGGAACAATTGCAGTTGCATGAATGTCTTGGAAAGAGTTACTACATTTATTTTCGAGAAAAAGATATTAAAAATTGAGTTCTTGTAAAATGATTTTCATTTTCATAGAATTCCTACAACGTGGAAGTAGGCCCTCTAAAGCACGTCCCACCCAGACCCACCCCATCCCTGTAATCATGCATTTCCCATCGCTAATCCATGAGGGGTAATTTAGCATGGCCAATCTACCTAACCTGTACATCTTTTGACTGTGGGAGGAAACCAGAGCACCTGGAGGAAACCCATGCAGACACGAGGAGAACGTGCAACACCACACAGACAGTCACCCAAGGGCAGAGTCAAACCCAGGTCCCTGGCACTGTGAGGCAGCAGTGGTAACCACTGAGCCACCATGCCACCTTTGGGACTGCCTCCAGGGCAATTCTTGAACTTAATGACATTAATGAGCATCTGAAAATTAACTAAAGCTTCCATTTGTCAAGCTAAGCAGACCAATAAATGTTGAACTTTTCATTAGGAGAAAGTGAGGACTGCAGATGCTGGAGAAGCACAGCAGTCCAGGCAGTATCCGAGGAGCAGGAGAATCCACATTTCAGGCCGAAGCCATTCATCAGGAATGCCCATTCCTGATGAAGAGCTAATGCCAAAACATTGATTCTCCTGCTCCTCAGATGCTGCCTGAACTGCTGCGCTTTTCCAGCACCACACTCTCGACTTAAACCTTTTGTCATCAAATAGATAGTTATGGGTTAGACAAAAGGCAAGTGTCAAATGTTTGAAAACCATGAATCATAAAACCAAAAGGGAAGACTTTGAATGCTGATTTGGATGATAATTAAATAAGTTCACATTTATTGCGTCATTTCATTATGCTCAAGAATGCTTTTGAACAATCAGAAACTATCAGTTATATTGTACACTTCACCCCCAACCTTGGGTTCAGTTGGGCCAATGCAGGGCTGTCTTAGTTGAGAATTAATTTTCTTCAATCTCTCATTTTCTTAGCAAAAAAAAAGGTTCCCCAGAGAACTTCGGCCACTTCAAACTTAATTGGCCATCAACCAATCTGTTCAATGTTCCAGTTCAAGCTAAAAGCAAAAGTTAAGTTTGTTGGTTGAGAGAAACACTGAAAAACTTGCTGCAATGGAATGGTTGAGACAAGTGGGCTGATAAGGAAGAATTTTTTAGATTAGATTACTTACAGTGTGGAAACAGGCCCTTCGGCCCAACAAGTCCACACCGACCCGCAACCCACCCATACATTTGCCCCTCACCTAACAGTACAGGCAATTTAGCATGGCCAATTAACCTGACCCGCACATTTTTGGACTGTGGGAGGAAACCCACATAGACACGGGGAGAACGTGCAAACTCTACACAATTAATCACCTGAGGCGGGAATTGAACCCGGCTCTCTGGCGCTGTGAGGCAGCAGTGCTAACCACTGTGCCACCGTGCTGTCCTAATTAGGGAAGCGTGATGGAAGAAGTTCCTTTCTTTGACGTGGTGTGGGAGTCGAGAGCATTTGTTGATCTTGAAAGCAATTAGGAATCACCCACATTGCTGTAGTTCTGGTGTCACATCTCAGTCAGGGCAAGTAAGGATGGCAGATTTCATTCTCTAAAGAAAAGAATGACCAAGATGGGTTTCTACAGTCTTTCATTGCAGAGGGAGAGTTGGCCAATTGGATACAAAACTGGCTTGATGGTAGATGGCGGAGGGTGGTGGTATGTTATTTTTTAGGCTGGAGCTCTATGACCAGTGATATGCTGCAGTGATCGAACAATTATTCGTCATTTATGTAAATGATTTGGATGAGAATTTGGGGAGTATGGTTGGTGGGTTTACGGATAACACCAAGATTGGTGGTATAGTGGACTGCGAAGAAGGTTATCTGGGAATACAGTGAGGTTTTGATCAACTGGGCCAGTGTGCTGAGGAATGGCAGATGGAGTTTGATTTAGATAGATGTGAGATGTTGCATTTTGGTGGGTCAAACCAGGGTAGGACTTATACAGTCAATAGCAAGGCCATGGGAAGTGTAATAGAACAAAGAAATCTAGGGGTGCAAGTTTGTACTCCTTGGAACTGGAGTCACAGGTAGACAGGGTGGTGAAGAAGGCTTTCAACATGCTTGCTTACATCAGTCTGAGCTTTGAGAACAGGAGTTGGGATGTCTTGTTGCAGCTGTGCAATACATTGGTGAGACCACATGTGGAACACTGCGTGGAGTTCTGATCACCCTACTATAGAAAGGATATTACTAAACTAGAAAGAATGCAAAAAAGATTTATTAAGGTGCTACCTGGACTGGAAGGTTTGAGTTACAATGAGAGGTTGAATAGGCTTGGTCTTTTTTCCCTGAAGTGTAGGAAACTGAGGGGTGACCTTATAGAGGTCTATAAAATCAAGAGAGGCATAAATAAATAGGCAATAGCTTTTCCCATGGTAGGGGAATCTAAAACTAGAGGGCATAGGTTTAAGGTGAGAGGAAAGGGATATAAAAGGATCCAGAGGGGCAGTTGTTTCACACAGAGGGTGGTGAGTGTCTGTGATAGGCTGCCAGAGGTAGAGGTGGTGGCGAGTATAATTCCATCATTTCAAAAACATTGCAACAGGTACATGGGATAGGTATGGAGGGATATGGACCAAATGCAGGCAAATAGGACGAGTTTAGTTGTGAAAACTAGATGGCATGGACAAGTTGGACTGAAGGGCCTGTTTCCATGTTGTAGACCTCTATGACTCTATGACTAACCTCACTTCCAGATTTCTTTTTAAATGATTGAACTTAAACTCTACCAGCTACCATAGTGGGATTTGAATCTAGCCAAGTAGTACCATTAACCACCAGTGACAAAAATATTACATCCTTGTCTACTCCCTTTACACTGGAACATTACTCTCTAGCTTAAGGATAAGCGTCATCTAGATGAATGTGAGGTTGCCACCCAAATCAATAAAGTTATCCAGCTCACTCATGACCAACTCCATATCATCATGATTTGTCTTGCTAATGTGTTTTACCCATACCTTACATGATTTCGCAATGTTTTCCCTGGTTTCTCAAAATCTATTTTCAATTTTGCATTAACAAAACCAACATAGCTTTAGGCACAATTTCAGCACAAAATCCTTTTTCCTCTATGGAGGGAATTCAAGATCAATAAGTTTTACCCAGTTGCCTTCAGAGTAAACTCTGAATCTCATGATCATTTTATTCCATGTCCTGTTAACTGCAGCGTCCTTTTAAATATTTATGGAGCCTCCACATTCTGTTTGTGTGTTCTCAAACTCTAATTTTACTCTTCCCTGTTACAAACAATGTTCAATGTTTATCTCTACCTTTCACCCATTTCAGATGACCTTCTTTTCCCTGAAAGTTTCCAGCCATCTTTTGTCATTTACTTTTCAAATGTTTTAGCATCATTAATGTGCTGTCTGCCAACCTTTGTCCCCTAACTCCTCCCTAAACTTTCTTCCACATCTTCAGGTTTACTTGAAGTTCATATTTGCAATTGGTGCCAGAACACTGCATTTCAGAGAGGATCGTGTATGTAACACTGTGTATGAAAACAGCCTTCACGCCAGCTACACATCATGGGAGGTAGTGAGATCCATTTTTAATGCAGCACTGCCCATTCAGAATAGTACATTTAACTTTTCCAGATTTAACAAAAGTATTATTATTGCCTGAACAGATGATTAGTTTTCCTCAGGTTAGATACACCCTAACATTTTAACATTTAAAAAAATAGCTCACCCCTCTCTTTCAAAACATAACTTGGAGATTTTCCTGAAGAAATAGACTTATAGACTGTCCTCTTGGTTTCCAGACTGCAATACATATTAAAGGTGAGGCACATAATTGTATGAAATCATGGTTATTTAATGCATAATAAACAGCAAAATAACATCTACTGAAGATTGATAATGAGTGAGTGAGTGATGTTTTATGGCATTTATTACTTTCTTTAGAATAGGTCAGCTATACATTAAATTGATAGCAATTTTTGTGTTAAAAGCCATTTTTAAATGAACCATTTTGCAATCTAAATGATCTGGAAAATTTTACTCAAATTAACCTGAATTTGACAGACAAAAAAAACATGCTGACTAACAGACCTGGAATGCAGCTGTAATACTAAGCTCACATTCACTTAGAGAAAGCATTTGTACTGTTCTGCATCAGATCTGACACAGGAAGAAAATACAGGATTGAAAGCAGCACCAGTTTCCAGTGATGTAGGGTCAGCCGATCTGGGTTTAACTTGGGACACAGAAAATGGTGTTCAGTGAATGCTAAATGTTTTTGTGTGATGCAATATATTGGCATTGAGTTGATGTTTAAATCTTTGAAGTAATGAAGGACAAAAAGAATAGTGGGCACTTTCTTAGCATTTTAATGATACGCATGACAACTTTATCAGATTTTTGGTTTGTAGCAGTTGCAATTACCCCATACCTTGTGAAAAGTTGAAGTGACATGAAATTACTTTGTCAAGGTGATGTGTTGACAGGCATCGAGTTGAGGCTGGGAATGGTCTCGACAGTGACAGTGCAAAGCCAATATCATTTCATTACTGCTCATGACTGGAAGCCCTACATTGCAAAATAAATTTATTCATTATGTTCTTTTGGATTTTAAGATATCATTAATTATCAGTATTGAATCAAATATTTGTTTCATTAACTACACTTTCAGTGGAGGTTACAATTCAGTTGGAACACTCATGTTCAGTTAACAATAACGGCAATCATATTGCAGTACATCACAAAGCTTACAGCCTTTCCTGACTATTTCAACAATGCAAGCTTACAACTTTCATTTGGAAAGGTGGCAACAGTCATTTTTCTGAACTTATGCTCAAAGCACATGTGCCATAGTTATTGCTCATGTTGACAGAAAACATTTTAGACTGGATTATTCCCACAATTTGCTAGAAGCATTATTTTAGGAAATTGAATGTTTTGTGAAATAATCCAGGGTCTTTTTTGATAGTTCAGGAGCAAAGGAAATGGTTAATCTGGATATTCTGTTAACTTTCAACATTTGTTTTGTTTCAGAATCCCTACAGTGTGGAAACAGGCCATTGGGCCCAATAAGTCCACGTCAACTCTCTGAAGAGCATCCCATCCCCTTCCCTGTTCCAGTAACCCTGCATTCCCCATGGTTAATCCAACTCACCTACACATCCCTGGACACCATGGGCAATTTAGCATGGCTAATCCACCTAACCTGCACATCTTTAAACTGTGAGAAGAAACCCAGCCAGACACGGGGAGAATGTACAAATTCCACATCATCGCCTGAAGCTGGAATCAAACCTGGATATCCGGCGCTATGAGGCAGCAACGCTTACCTCTGTGCCATCATGTATATTTCACATCATCTTTATTACTATGCAAGTCATTTTCTAGTATCAAGCTAATATTATACTTTTGAAGAAGAAAAAGGACTAATAGGATAGTGCTTATGTGTTAGTTCACTTTGAAATCCCAATGGAGAAACCAGGCTATAGTTTGCAATGTGTGACATGCTCACACCCAGATATCTTGAGGGAACAGTGGTCTAGATTTTCTGATAGCAAGAAGTTGTCTCTGAAGCAATAATTGTGCATTGGGATCCTATGGAATCCCTGATGTAACAGACAATGATGGAATTGCCTGGGAAATTGAAGATTGTGCCAGCCATTTCCTCTTTTCCTGAAACCATCTGAAAATACTTGTTTAAATTGGAGAATTTGGAGGGGTCCTTGGATTGGGGCAAAGAGTTACTCAGGAAAGTTTCAACATCTACTTATGAATAACTATTCAACTGACCGCCACAACTTATCACACACATTCTCAACTACATCCGGCCAGGATCCCTTTCACCTTCCAGACCCTGAACGTACTGTCTCCTTTCTCCCATTTGCAGCTGAAATCTCCCTACCATCTTCTGAGACTGACCCCATCCCTTCCATTGCAGGAACCAATTCCCCCTCCCCAACTCACCTCTGGGACCTACGTCAATGCCCAGACCCTGCCAGTTGTGAAAACCTGCTGCTCCCTCTGCACCCCACTCTCTCCTGCTCACCCTGATCTATTTTAAACAGTCCATCCCTTATGTGTCCCTACATACCAGAAACCTTACTAACTTGGCACCCTTCCTACATGACACCAATTCCCTAACTATCTGATGCCCTACTTAACTGGCACCTTACCCTACTCAATTGGCAGTCTATCCATTTGGTATCCTGCCCTTACACTTAACCTTTTTTTTAGAATCACAACAGTGTGGAAACAGGCCCTTCAGCCCAACAAGTCCATACTTACACTTCCACAAGAGCTGTCAATGTGGTTGTCTGAGATGTTGAATCTTTAAGTTTTAGAAAATGGCAATGATTACTGTGAAGCAAGGAGGTGTGGTTTACCTTATAGCAATTGTTCCATACCTGGAGGGAGCTGTTAGAATGAAAGTACAGACACTGATTGGAATTTCCTGTCAGAAATGTGGAGCTCTTTCATGATATTAAAAAAAGAGGCGGAGTGGCTACCTGTACGTGATCGTCACTTTTTGAGAAATCTGACCCACTATGTTGACTGAGATGAGGAGAAATGTCTTCACCCAGAGAATGGTGATCTTGTGGAATTCTCTGTCACAGAAAGTGGTTGAGGCCAAAACATTGTATGTATTCAAGGAGTTTGATATAGTTCTTACAGGTAAAGGGATCAAATGCTTAGGGCGAAAGTAGGAACACAGGGCTGAGCTGGATGGTCAGTCATGATCACACTGAACTGCCAACCAGGCTCAAATGGTTGAATGCCTCAGTCCTGTTCCTATAATCTATGATTCTATGCTTACTTACTATTTAATTCTAAATCATCACAAACACTTTTCAAAGTTCAAGCACTGTACGATTCTTAATCCTTTGCCTTCACCATCTTTCGACAATATTTTTTCCATTTATTAATCATTGTGTGTTTAATGATGCTTGTTTCCAACACTGTTCTCTCCTGTCTTCTGATCACGTTGCAAATGCTGCCCAAGGTTGGAATCACATCAAATACTAAACTAACATTTTGTTGTGAATTTTGCAATCATGGACTGGTTGTGCATGGAACAGTCAAAGGAATGTGCTATTTGATATAATCTGTCTGTCTTTGAGATATATAGCCTACAAACTGAGCATCATACTGGCACTGAAACTCATAGAGCACATTACTCGTGTGATAGTCAGAATGTTTCTATGCCACATAATGCTGAGTGTGTGAAAATTATACTGACAATTTAGGATTGTCATTTGAGCTGGCAGTATGACAGTCATGGAAATGACATACAGGTACATTCATTTACTTGGTCCTGTTATTTGCAAGCATAAAAATAACCTGTACACACAATGCACCCGTTTCCACACATCAAAGCAGGTGAATGCTTTTCCCACTCATTTTCAAGGGGCAATATTTTAACCTGCCTTGTTTAAAATGTAAATCTCAGCAGTTAACTGTCAGTAATCATTAGCTGCTATATTCCCTATAATACCTCAATCAGTCAGAAAACATTGTCAAATAATCGATGCTCTCCCCTGTAAATATTGTTTTCTGTTTACTTTGATATTTCTTGTAAATTGTCCTGATGACAAGATGAAAACCTTAGAATGTGCTGTGTTCAGTAATTCCTGAAGAAAGGAATTGATTTAATATTAAAGCCTACTTGACAAATCAAAGTTTGCATTTTTTTTCATCTTGGGGAGTAACTTAAAAGGAGTGCAATCACATGCACTGCAAGGTGAAGCAGGATTAATCGGCCAAATGAACGACTCCTGCTCCTATTATATTTTCTGTTTCTTTTCTTTGTTTCTAGAGGTGCTTTTACACAGTACTGAGTATTTCTTTCTAGTGTCAAATCACTTGTACTCTTTTGCATTTTCCTCCATCACCCATGTTGCTTATGTTCCTGATTCCAGGAGTTGTTCAACAACAATAAAAATAACAGAAAGATAGGAGAGGGGGAGGGGACTAAATCAAAATGAGGTTTGAAGAGGAAATGAGGCATTCCAACCTCCTCCCCTCCCTCCCCCTGCCGGTGGTGCACATGTCTCCCTGCAAGCATTGAAAGTATTAGTGTATACAGTGTGCTCCCTCTGCAAGGACAACCAGCCACAGACGTAGATGCTGGAGTGAGGCAGGTGGTCGGTAACTACAATCCTTTCCACAGCTTCCTGCCTGGACCTGTTCATAGCAACATTGGACATGCCCAATAGCAGACCTATTGACAGGTGGTGGGCAGGGGTGGGGGTGGGGGGGGGGGAGAGGGTGGGGAGGTGGTGTTGGTCCTTGTGCCTGCTCCTATTACGTTTATACCTAAATTATTATCTTCACAGTCCACAAACAGTTGAAATCTACATGTTCATTGATGTTACTCCACAACTCTGGCACAGGAGGGACTTGAACTCAGGCCCCTGCTCTAGAGGTAGGTATACTACCACTGTGCCAGAAAAGCTCACATGCTCCTATTTACTATTGAAGTAAAATAGGTGATAACAGATTACTGGAGAATGGAAGGTCAATAAAAATAACTTGGATGTACACAATGCCTACAATAAAACATTGCGTGCTCCTCACAGGATTGCCTCTAAAGCAAAGTTTTACATACAGTCTTTGAAGCTTCAAATAGAGCAAATGGTCAAAAGTTTAGTCAAAAATAGATTTAAGAAGTTTTTCTCTGTTTTGAGTGAAATTGTTTTTAAATTCCATCTGCCTTCCTCTTTCTTTTTCCTCCTTTTTCCATTTCAACCTTTTCTTCCATCTCACCTTCTGCTTCTCTTTTGTTTCCCCTCATTCTATACCCTTGCCACCTTTTCTTCCATCTCCTCTAATTAATTTTTTTCCCCATTTCAAACTAAGACAGGACCTTGGAGGGATCTGAATGAGATGGATTATCGTGAGAAATGTGGCAAAATTGCATAAAAAGACCACGAGGCTCACTTCGATATCGGGAACTACTCAGTGCATCTTTTAACTAAGTTCTGGACATTGAAGTGAGATTCTTGCTATGTAGTAGCGAATTGCCTATTAAGGGGGGTTATTGCTTGTTCATGCAAGTGCAGATCTCGCCTCATGAATACAGAGTTTCCTATTGATTACCTGCCATGAGCAAACTAGACAATGAATACTCTCAACATGGAGTTTGGAGCAGCCTCTATGTTGCTCACTATGAAACAGCATCTTGGGGCATAATCCATGGGCACCAGCTGCATGATTGCCCTCATCCATTGACATTGGCACCTGATCATTGCCAACTCCTTAGGATCCTTCTGGCACCTCTCCGATCCAGTTACAAGATGCTTAGGAGGTACAGATCTTCATTGTAGGGTGCACTAGCAATTTTCTTCGAAAAGCTGCTGTAAGGACATTGGGCCAGGCTGCATCTCAGGTCTTGCTCTCTCAGCACGTGCACACTCAATGCCTAGCTGCATGTTCAGCGTCCACGCCTCGCCATACAGTGCCATGTCTGTGAGGATGGTGTGAGGTGCCGGTGTTGGACTGACACGACACCAGGTTATAGTCAAACAGATTTATTAGAAATCACAAAAGCTTTCAGAGTGCTTCTTCTTTGTCAGATTAGGGGATTGACATTTCAAACAGAACTTAGAAGTTATTATTATTGCAGTACTGACCTGTTATTTTGTACTGAGGAGGGATCATCTTGCTGTGTGGCACATTGATGTACATAGGTGCCAGGTGCCTGCATGGGGAATGTATTGCACATTTATTCAACCAAATGGCCACATTAGTAAGTAGGTGGGGAGTGGTCCTCAGCCTAGTCAAGGGGGTCGCTGTTGGTCAGGGGAACTTGGTTCCATCAATGACAGGTACATTTTATACACAGTCCAGGGGGGTTGGCTGTGATTGGTCATTTACTAGGCCCGGTCACAATCATGGACACTGTCAGACTATGGATTGGAGAGTGGACAATGGTCAGTCCTCTACGATCATTGCAAGCAGTCGGGGCATCGCATATCATCAGTCAGGGAGCTGCAAAGACAGCAGCCAAGGGTCTGGTCAGTCATGTCAAGGGGCTATTTGTTGAAGCCAGTGAGAGGCCTGGAGTGAATAAAGTCTTGGAGGCGCCTGTACCGAGTGGTGGGCAATGTGGAATGGAAGAATGTATGGCAAAGGAGCTCATTGGGGTAAGGCAGTCTTGTTGGAGTAAAGTAGTCAAGCTGTGGGCTGGAGAAAGCAGAGGCATGTGCCAATTTGGGGAGAAGGATGGTCACAGAGGGAAAGTCAGGTATAAGAGGGGGAAGTGCTACACATTGGATGCATTGTAGGCAATGGGAAGGGGGATTATTGGCAAGGATCACCACTGAGGTCTCCGCAAGAGACAAATAGCGGACCATGATGGGCATCAGTAATCATAATGGCAGGGCTCAGGGGCATGGAGGAAACGTGAGGACAAAGTTCAGTGCGCTAGATCCCAACATATCGGGGACGAGTAGAAATGGGCTGTCAAGATAATGCAAGGTAGAACAAGACATGACCGTTCAGGATTGTGGAGTGGTGGGGTGGGGGGGGGGGGGTCAGTGGCAGAGGAGTGTCATTCCTGATGAAAAGATGGAGTCTGGTTTGCACGATGCCCACCATGAGCTATGTTTATTGCCATCACTTGATGTACATTAGACACTAACTGAAATCGTAAAATGGCCGGAGTAACCTCCAGACCGGCAGAGTCAGTAAAACCGAAGGAACAGTGTGTGATGGAAATCAGAAACAAAAACAGAAATTGCCAGAAAAACTCAGCAGGTCTGACAGCATCTGTGAAGAGAAATTGAGGTCTCGGTGGAGAAACTCTCCCTCAGAGCCACTTCCACCATGGTTGATGACACTGAAATGCAGCTCAGATGTAAAGTTGGCCATGGTTTGACCAGGGCTGAGGTAGAGCAGACAATAGGCCTGCTGAAGGTGCAGTCCCATTGCTATGACCAGTCTGGGGATAGGCCCTCTCTCGTATACTACAGACACATCCTGCCACATCACTGTGGTTTGCTGTGCTCTGCACAATTGGAGTAGACAATAAGGCAGTGTGCTGGAGGCTGAGGAACTGGGAGATGTGAGCAACCCTCTGAGGGAGAGAATGAGGATATTATGGAGGAGTAAACACTCTGTGTCCAGGACTGAGCTCAGCTGCATCAGGTATTGAAAGCTAAATAGAACCTGATCAACACCTTGTTCCAGTCAATGAGAACTGGGTGCAGCAGAGCATCATGGACTATCGAATAACTGTTGGTGATAATGTCAATGTTTGGTTTGCATTGTTGGGGTGAACTGCAGCCTCCACTTTTTTTTTGTTTTTTTGTTGCCTGTGAATAGAAGCTTATCTTTAGAATGAACCAATTACTTGCGTGTATCTAATGGTCCCCTCCTGGATAACGATGAGATATGGGTTTATAACAGGCATTAAATGCAGACAGATTGAGTTAGAGAGGGTGTTTAGATCAGGTGTAGCTAAGGACAGGTAAGAGGTGTGGCTTGCTGATTAAACAGTGACTAGGATGAGAGATTTATGCAACACTAAGCTGTTGTATGTGTGAGGCAGTGTCAGCCCTACTGGCTATGTACAAAGAACAGCATTCCTTTGTGACAGCTGTAGCATTACAATGTCGATGAGGGATAATGTCAGATTGCCAACACTTGTTGGGTGCACTGCGGCCTTTTAAAGATGTTGTGGTGTCAGGGGTGTCAGATTTTTGGCAGATATCTAAAAAGTGGCGAGCTCTGCTGGGAATTCTAGATGACAGAATGGTGCTAGAAACAGGCTAGAGGGACACCACAGCAGCTGGGCAAGTACTTAATGAGGCAGATTTGATAAGATGTGGTGAGAGATTTTACTTGACTTTGTGGAGAGAAATAGTCGAGAGTGTGGGGCTGGAAAAGCACAGGAGGTCAAGCAGCATCCGAGGAGAAGGACAATCGATGTTTCGGGCGTAAGCCCTTCATCAGTAATTCCTGATGAAGGGCTTATGCCTGAAACGTCAATTCTCCTGCTCCTCGGATGCTGCTTGACCTCCTGTGCTTTTCCAGGACCGCAATCTTGACTCTGATCTCCAGCATCTGCAGGCCTCACTTTCTCCTTCATGAAGAGAAACCTTAGTGAAACTCAACATACTGAGTTATCACTTCAAACTTCTCATCTTACACTTTGATGTAACGCCAGTTGATGGAAATGCTTGACAAATCAAATCCCAGGGTGAAGCCTGGCTTGATAGACCATATGTTGCATTTTTAATCTTCATTTTTACTGTGGTGCTCAGTTACTGAACTTATTCATGAGAAACTGCCAAAATAGTTTGAAAGAAATTACATAAAGATTTGTGACACTGAAGGGAAAACAAACACAAGCTATATTAAACTATAAAAGAACCTTGGCACCAAACCCATTTCATATGTCTAAAAGAAAAACTCACACCTTTTACCACAGCAATAGCCTTAGAAATCTCAGTGAGGTAGCAACACTAAAGCTTCCTGCTCAGCTGGCGCATCTGAAATAATTTCCTTTCTCTGCAAATTCTGTGCATTCCTTGATTTTATTTTCTTTAAATAATATCTCTTCCTGAGACTTTCAAACAAGCTGCTAACTCAGCTCACTATTACTTCTGAACATGGGTGTCTTAAACACAGGTTTTCAAATGTGTTTTTGTGTGACATCTCTATAGCCTTCTGCTTTTGAAGATTTCTACTAAACACCACAGGAGTTAACTCCAACCTTGTCTGCTTTGGAGACTGCTCCTATAGTACCTCTGCTGTTATAGACTTCTTCTCTGAGTTGTAAAACCCTGGACAACGAACACCATAGCAATTAACTCCTGGACTTGCTAATCGGTTAAAATTAGTTAAAATTACATGACTTCTTGGAAATGTTTTTTTTAACCCACTATTCAAAGTAACTGCTTGTTTTAAAGTCAGATTGTCACAGAATTGAAAGGTTAAAATCTATTTTGCTTCCACTTTAGAATCCAACTTCCAAATAATAATTTATTACAAATATTCATTATAATTTTAAGCCTGTTTCTATAAACCTAGGATGTTGTATGATTTTAATTTTTTTTTAATCTGCCCTGACAGTTTCAATGATTTACCAACATGTATCCTGAGGTTTCTCTTTTAGATTTGTATCCTTTATCTTTTATTGTCTTTTGCCGCTTTGCCTATAAAATAAATCACTTCGTACTTCAAAAGCCAGGTTATGACTTGAAATATAATTAAGCTCATATTTCTTTTTTAATCCTGTTAGTTTGGATGAAGATCCTATTGGTTTGGCCAGCATTTGTTCCCTATCTCTGACAGAAAAAAAATAAGGACATACAGGAAACTTTCAAAGACGCTGTTATAAGTATAGTTGGACCTTTATTTTAAACAAAGTTTCTTGGAAGCCATATTATTTAAACTAATTGCCTGGACTTATTCAGTAGAAATCACATGCCTGGGTTTATAGTGATTATATTTTTTTTGAGGCTAGTGGAGTGCTCTTTCTGGGAAAAGGAAGCTACAAAGTTCATTCTCTCCCACTATGAACAATGTGACAACAAAAACACTGCTCCAGCTGTTCTCTTGAAAAGATCCCAAATTCTCAATGAGTCCTGAATGAACTGGATCTCGAAAGGTCCCAGTAATAACTGCCTCTATTTAGTAACACCTGCCTTTGTACCAGGATGATGACTGGAAGCCATCTTAAATATTTCATGTGTTATTCTTTTGTCCTTCAAGAGCTAATGGTTATACACGAACACTTTGTTTTCAATCTTATCCTCTACAGATAAATTTATTTGATTTTTTAAAAATAGAGTGTATATGGAGGTGGCAATGTTTTATTTCAAAGTCTATATATATATACTTTCATATTTCAGCTTGTACATTAACCATCTTTACACTTGCTGAATAAGTCTTGCTTTATAATAAATTTCTAATTTTGTTGCTTATTCAGGAAATTTGGTTGATATATCTTTTGATTCTGTCAAATACAAATAAAATGTGTAATTGGCTATTTCCATAATCAGAAAGAGATTTAAACCCATGTTATGGCCCAAGAAGTAGGAGAACTTTAGACAGTGGAGTCCTCCAAACTTGGTCGTAACATTTCTAGTACAATGAGATATGACGTGAAACATTCTGGAAGAGAGGGTGGTGAAAGGTAATGGAGACTTTGTAAGACAGTTCTCAAAAGTGCACAAGAACCAAAGGACACAAGAATTTACATTCATGGACCATTGAAGATAGTTGGACATATTGAAGGAGTGGTTAGCAAAATAGTCATTGAGTCATAGAGTCATACACCACAGAAACAGACCCTTTCATCCAACTCATACATGCTGATCAAGTATACCTTTTGGGGAAGGTGGGACCTGTACATGAAGGATGTGTTGCACCTGAACTGGAGGGGCACAAATGCCCTCGGTGGGAGATTAGCTCGTGTGATTCTGGAGGGTTTAAACTAGTTTGGCGGGGGTTGGGAATCAGAGCGACATGGCTGAGAGGGGGTCAGTTGCAGGTGGGGCAGTGACAGGATGTGTTGAATCTATCAGGAAGGTTTCTCATGAGATGAATCAAAAGGATTGGTTAAAGTGTGTCTGCTTTAATGCAAGGAGTGTCCGAAATAAGAGTGATGAACTTAGAACATGGATCAGTACTTGGGACAACAATGTTGTGGCCATAACGGAGACGTGGGTTTCATAGGGGCAGGAATGGTTGCTCGATGCTCCAGGGTTTAGAATGTTTGAAAAGAACAGGGAGGGTGGAAACAGAGGAGGGGGTGTAGCATTGCTAATCAGAGAGTGCATCACAGCTGCAGAAATGATGGTTGTTGAGGAAGTTTTGTCGACTGAGTCGGTATGGGTGGAAGTTAGGAAAAGCAAAGGAACAGCCACCACATTGGAGGTTTTCTACAGACTACCTAAAAGCAGTAGAGAGAGATTGAAGATCTCATAGGTGGCAGATTCTGGAAAAATGCAGAAGTAGCAGTGTTGTTGTTATGGGGGATTCCAACTTTCCCAATATCGACTGAAACCTTCTAAGTTTAGATGATTTGAATGGAGCCGTTTTGTCAGGTGTGTTCAGGAGGGTTTCCTTACACAGTATGTATACAGACCGATGAGGGGAGAGGCCATTTTGGATTTGGTGCTCGGCAATGAGCCAGGACAGGAGTCAGATCTTGCAGTGGGAGAGCACTTTGGTGAAAGTGATCACAACTGCCAACATTTAGCATAGCCTTGGAGAGTGAAAGGAGCAGTTACCGAGGGAAGATAATTAATTGAGAAAAAGGAAATTATGATGCTATCAGACAGGAGTTGGGAAGTACAGGCTGGGAGCAATTGTTTCTCAGAAAGGGCACAGCAGACATGTGAAGACTATTTAGGGAGCGGTTGTTGTGAGTGATGCACAAATTTGTTCCTCTGAGACAGGTAAAAGGGGTAAGGTTAAGGAATCTTGTATGACGAGAACAGAGGAACCTCTCATCAAAAGGAAGAAGGCAGCTTACATAAGGTGGAGGAAGCAAGGATCAAGCACAGTTTTAAAGGATTACAGGCTTGCTAGAAAGGAGCTCAGAAATGGACTGTGGAGAGCCAGGAGGGGGCATGAAAAAGGATGGCAAGAAGGATTAGGGAGAACCCAAAGGCATTTTACTCATACGTGAGGAATAAGAGAATGATCAGGGAGAAGGTAGGGCCAGTCAAGGATAGTGGAGGTAACTTGTGCATGGAGTCTGAGCAGATAGGGGAAGCCCTA
The DNA here is from genome assembly GCF_020745735.1 of Hemiscyllium ocellatum. Lineage (NCBI taxonomy): Eukaryota > Metazoa > Chordata > Chondrichthyes > Orectolobiformes > Hemiscylliidae > Hemiscyllium > Hemiscyllium ocellatum. Next base: position 28,936,459 of record NC_083432.1, read on the forward strand.
AATGAGTTTTTTGCTTGGTTTTTCACCAAGGAAAGGGAACTCATTGTAAATGAAAACTTTGAGGAGCTGGGATACAGTCTTGACGAGACCAAGGTTGATGAAGTTGATGTGCTGGAAAGTTTGGAAAACATTAAAATTGATAAGTCTCCAGGGCCAGACCAGATTTATCCTAGGCTGCTCTGGGAAGCGAGAAAGAAGGTTGCTAAGCCGCTGACGAGGTTATTTGCCTCCTCACTCTCCACGGGAGTCATACTGGAGGATTGGAAGGAGGGAATGTTGTTCCTCTTTTCAAGAAGGGTAATAGGAAAATCCCTGGCAATTACAGACCAGTCAGTCTTATGTCCGTGGTCAGCAAAGTTTTGGAAAGAATTCTGAGGGATAGGATTTATGACTACTTGGCAAAGCATAACGTGATTAAAAGAAGTCAGCATGGCTTTGTGAGGGGCAGGTCATGTCTCACAAATCTTATTGACTTCTTTGAGGAGGTGTCAAGACAGGTCGACAAAGGTCAAGCAGTGGATGTGGTGATTATGGACTTCAGCAAGGCATTTGATAAGGTAGACTCATTCATAAAGTCAGGAAGTATGAGATACAGGGAGATTTGGCTAACTGGATTCAGGACTGTTTGGCTGACAGAAGGCAGAAGTGGTTGTAGATGAAAAGTATTCTACCTGGAGGACTGTGTTGATTGGGGTCCCACAGGGTCTGTTCTTGGGTCCCTGCTCTTTGTAATTTTTATAAATGACTTGGATGAGGAGGTTGAGGGTTGGGTTAGTAAATTTGCAGATGACACAAAGGTTGGAGGTGTCATCGATAGTACAGAGGGCTATTGCAGGCTGCGGCACAACATAGACAGGATGCAGAGCTGGGCTGAGAAATGGCAGATGGAGTTCAACCTGGATCAATGTGAACTGATACAGTTTGGAAGGTCAAACTCAAATGTTGAACATAGGATTAAAGACAGGATTCTTGGCAGTGTGGAGGAATAGAGGGATCTGGGTGTGCAAGTACGCAGATCTCTCAAAGTTGCCACCCAAGTGGATAGTGTTGTTAAGAAAGCATATGGTACTTTGGCTTTCATTAACAGGGGAATTGAGTTTAAGATCCTACTGCAGCTCTACAAGTCCCTGGTGATACCATGCTTGGAATATTGTGTCCAGTTCTGGTCGCCCTACTATAGGAACGATACAGAGGCTTTGGAGAAGGTGCAAACAAGGTTTACCAGGATGCTGTTTGGACTGGAGGGCTTGCTTATGAAGAAAGGTTGAATAAGCTTGGACTTTTCTCTCTGGAGAGAACGTGCAAGAGAGGAGACCTGATCGAGGTGTACAAAATAATGAGTGGAATATATCGAGTAAATAGCCAGGGACTTTTCCCCAGGGCAGGATTGACTGTTACAAGAAGTCATAGTTTGAAAATATTAGGAAAAAGGTATAAAGGAGATGTCAGAGTTAGGTTCTTTACGCAGAGAGTTGTGAATGCATGGAATGCATTGCCAGTTGTGGTGGTGGAAGTAGACTGCTGGACATGCACAAGGATAGCAGTGAGTTGAGGGGTGCATAGTTTAAGCTACCATATTTTACATTAGGATTAAATTTTGGCACATCATCGTGGGCCAAAGGGCCTGTTCTGTGCTGTACTTTTCTATGTTCTATGTACCCTGTGCTAAACTAGTCCTCCCTACTTCTGCATCTACATCTTATGGTAATTTGGGCTTCATTGGTTGATGTATTGGATACAAAAGCAGAGATGTTATGCTCAATCTTTCACTATAGGCAAATATGTGTACTGCAGATGCTGGAGATAAGAGTCAAGAATGTGCTGCTGGAAAAGCACAGCAGGTCAGGTTGCAACCAATTCTGATCACCACATTTCAGTGTCAGGATATGAGGGTTTTAGAGCAGAAAGTACTTTCAAGAATGGTTCCAGAATAAGGGGGTTCAATCACAAACTTAGGATAGAATAACTGACTCTGTGTACCTTGAAGGGAAATAGATTGACAGGAAGGGGAGCACTTCTGATGTAAGATCACGGAGCTTTTCATCTGCACCAATGCTGGTCAGCTGAGTTTGCTGTTGTTATTTCATATTTCCAGCATCCACAGCAGTTTCTTTTTGTGCTGCTTGAGAAGAGATTTGATTGTTTATAAGATTATGACAGGTTTAAGTAAGATAGACATGGATTGTATGGTCCAATCAGCTGAATACACAAAATCTTTTGACAAAGGTTTAAAGTTCAGGACATGAAGGTACAGGAGGGATTGAATTTTTTTTTATGTAGTGAGTGATAATGAGCAGGAACTCACTTCTGTGAGGGTAGTGGAGGACGAGAAGATCCATGATTTCTGAAAAAAATTGAATAGGCATTTGAACGAATTGAACTTGCAAGAAGAAACTAACCAAATTTTTCATGCAGGGAATCAACATAGACTCAATGAGTTCAATGGTCTATCATAATGAGTTGATGATTCTCTGATCTACTTTTTGTAATTTATAGAAGATATCAACTCTTTCCATGTTGTTCTCTTCAATATTTGTTTTCACAGTATGAGGGGAATTTTAATTTCCCAGTGTAATGGAGAATGAAAAGGTGTCGACACTAGCTCTAGAAAAGAACAGAGTTGTTTGGTTTCTCACTTGTGTCGTGGAAGATTGCTGAATTTTGGGAGCTGCTGATCAAAACTGGCTCTGAGCCAGATAAGGGAATATCTGAAATCAGGTGATTGGACACGGCATGAATATAGAATGTTGTGCTGAAAAAGCAAAGCAGGTCAGGCAACAGCCGAGGAGCAGGAGAATCGATGTTCCGGGAAAAGCCCTTCATCAGGAATTTCAAGCTTTGGCCTGAAACGTCGATTTTTCTGTTCCTTGGATGCTGCCTGACCTGCTGACCTTTTCCAGCACCACACTCTTGACTCTGATTTCTGACATCTGCAGTCCTCCCTTTCTCCAAGGTGTTAATATAGGGCTTCTGTCAATATATTGCATGTTGCAATGCTGTGGATACCATGACTTCTAGGGACAGAATTTAAAATGAATCCACAGATTGGAAGGCATTTATTGCATTCTGCTTTTCTCACACAACTAGCCTTCCCAGCTTGTGTACACCACAAATTGATACAGCTTTCATATTTCTATTCTGTTAGTTTGATTGATGCCATTAGCATATTATTATATCTTGGAATGTTCCTTGCGAGCAAATGTTTTCTTTTCCCCCAGATAATGATTTGAGTTGGGGAGATAATTGCTATCCAGTGACGTTATTGGGGTAACCAGGTTTTAACCGACGTTCCTATCGAGTCACACTAGAGGGTTAACACTAGTCAAAGCTTAAAGATTTCTGCAGTCAGCCATTTTGATTCTGTTCCTTTTATTCTTTCTGTCTGCAAAAGTATAAACCAGTCAATCCAACATGTCGCAGATGGTTGTAATTATTTTGTGAAGTAAACTTTTCCTATTTGTCCAACAGTGTCTGCCAAAAGAATTGCTTCTTGCATTTCTTTCAGGAAATAATGTCAAAGTTAAACATGATTTGAAACAGCTTTAGCTTTTCTTTTTCTCTGTTTTCAAACGCAATACCTTCGATAATTGAAATTATGATTTCAAGCATCGATTACACTTGGATATTTCTTCATCTGTGGACAACGCAGTGAATAAAAGATCTTAAGGGCAAAGAGAAGCAGGAAGCAAGAGAAGCTCTTGTTTTAATCCAAGGGCTGGACTGTTACAGGATTATTGTGGGTTAAATTGAGTGAAAAAGAAGACAAAAAGAAATGAAGGATGTCTGCATAAGCAACTTTTGGCAATAATACATTTGTGATGATGTGGAATGTGTAGCAGAATGGAAAATCTGGTCCATGATCAAAATCGTGCCCTAAAAAGTGCTATTAATGCTCAAGCAGGGGAAAATTTATACAGGATCCAGGCTTTGTACAAAAATATTCAATCTCTGAACTGGAAAAGATAAGAGCTTTCAATGTTGAATATTCTGCTAAGAAGACCTCTAGGTTGAAATAATCAACACTATTTAATGCTGAAATGGAATCATTCATATTACAAGAACTAAAACGTAACTTGACTGAAATTTAGAAGTTTTGTCTAATCTTTCTTCAGGCTATTTTCGGTGCAAGCAACAAGGCTTCATGTATGGAATTTCGCCAATTATTTTTTGACCAGTTTCTCTGAGAAGTATATTTTTGCTTCAATTCTAATGTGCAGACTGTGATAGTAGAAAGCCAACATCAGTGAGAGACACCTCTGAGGGTTATTTAATATATTTCCCAACAGCAATTTTGCAGCTACACCTCCATCTTACAATTACAAAATAATTAGAAGCAAAACCTTTAGAAATTGTTTATCTTTGTCTGTCAGTTATTGATGTTGATGAGGAGCAATGGCACCAGATTCCTGATTAAACAGTTGCTGTTGAACCTTTTCAAAGCTGTTCAATGCAAATTAATTCCAGCTATTAACTAGACTAGCTACTTTTAGTGGTACCAGTGTAGAGGGTAAATATTGAGATAGCAATAAAGTGAGTTTACAACTCCCAGTTCATATATTTTATATTAGTGATCAACCCTCATGATCATAAAAGCAATGATTTGGTGGATCTTATGGTGCAGTGGTAGTGACCCTACCTTGGGCAGAAAGTCCAAGTTCATATTCCACCACGCTTCAGTGGTGTATTGGAACATTTTTGAAATTTTATTTGAAAAAAATCTAAGAAATTGCTGAAAACTACCTTTCTAACCAGTGAAAGTGTTGAATTTGGTGATGTTTCTGAAGATTCATGCCAAATAAGATAACCTAGGGAATGGGGCAAACAATCTTGAACGATGGCAAGAATCAGGAGTGACTAAGATCGTTAGAATAGAATCCCTACAGTGTGGAAATGGGCCATTTGGCCCATGGAGTCTACATTGACCCTCTGAAGATCATCACATCCAGGCCAACCTTTATGCTACATATCCCATCACTAGTCCCCCTAGCCTACACATCCCTGGATACTATAGGCAATTTAACATGGCCAATCCACCTAATCTGCACATCTTTGGATTGTTGGAAGAAACCAGAGCAACCAGAGGAAATCCACACGGACACATAGAGACACTCCAGACAGTCACCCAGAGGCTAGAATCAAAACGGGGTCCCTGGTGCTGTGAGGCAGCAATACTAACCACTTAGTCAGCATGCCCCCTCGCCCCCCCCTCCCGTTAATGTGTACAAGTTTGACATTTTGAACCAAGAGCCTAGATCCAATCTGGACATTTTTGGACACATTGGTGATACAGCCCCAGTGACCTCCCCCCACCCCCCAAGGTCATTGCCATGTGTTATGCTGTGCAGGTTTCGCCATCTAGACTGACCTATTCCAAGTATGTGGAGGAGGGAAATGGCCACATAGAAACTGAGGCAAGGAATCTGAAAAGTATTTCTTTGCAGAATCACCTTTCAGACAACAAAGTGCTTCTCCATACATTTGTATGAACAATACTCTCTACATCTGCAATGCGTACTAGCCAAACACATTTTACCCAATATTGGCCTCTGCATTAAATGAGCCAAACACAGATTTCAATCCTTTCATCCGTTAATTCCTCATGCATAACTATATGAATGGACGGGAAACAGTTGAAAAAAATTGAAAAGTTTTTTTCTCCAAATGTCCTATGAGTGTGATTTGCTCCAGAGTTCTTCGTTTTATGAATTTGACAATCTTTAATTTCAAATCGTGCTCCATAGAAATTTGACTGCACAGTGCAGATTTTTTGAGGCAATATGTCAGGCAGTAAGTGCATGCTAATTATTAGGTACAACCTGCCATATTGATGTAGCCAAACCAAAATCAACCTTCACGCTTATAAATGGACTTCTCTACCATTTTCCTGTTCAAAGAAGGAGTATAAAGCTTATTTCAAGCCTCTTCTGCAATATCGGGTAATCAGATATGTATGTAAGCTAACAAGAAGTCTTCAAAGTTTGCAACCAACAAACATTTAACTGAATTTGATCAGAAGAATAAGAACTCACTTAATTCTTGGAAGGTGCAAATCCAAGGGAGATTGCAAGGAACAAAGGCTTCTCTGAGTACACAAATGCTAATCATTAAATGTGTAGATTAAGGCACAAGATTAACAAGGGTCATAAAACTAGCAAGACGGAAATAGAGTTTATTTCTAAAGGGACAGAATTAAAAATTAGCAAAGCTATGCTAGCCCTACATCAAGCCTTGGTTAGATCACTCTTGGAGTGCACTGGGCAGTTCTGAATGCCATACGATGCAAAGGATACAGAGACACAGGAGATTTACTTCTCGGGCAGCCATCTGAATGGTCAGCAGCTCTATAGGTGGCGGCACGGTGCCTCAGTGGTTAGCACTGCTGCCTCACAGCACTAGGGACCCGGGTTCAATTCCTGCCTCGGGCAGCTATCTGTGTGGAGTTTGCGCATTCTCCCCAAGTCTGCATGGGTTTCCTTTGGGTACTCCAGTTTCCTCCCACAGTCCAAAATTTACAGGTTAGGTGAGTTGGCCATGCTGAATTGCCCATAGTGGGTTGCTCTTCAGAGGGTCGGGTTGGGCCTGTTTCCACACTGTAGGGAATCTAATCACATCTTACACCTGTACGTTTTTACTGCTGATCCAAACAGAACTTTTTAATGCCATACATACAACCTTGATTTCTGGCAGAATTGGCTCGAAACAGGGAGCTTCAATCTCTTTTGGATTGCTGGCTCCTGTGGGCAGTCGAGAGGGGAGGTTTAATTTGAAAGTGCCATTTGGCTCCATGTTTCCATACTATAAGGAAGCATGTTAAAGAAGGATGAAGAAGCCGAGAGAGTGTTACGGGGGGTGTTTTAGAGTTTAGGCCTAGCACCCTCAGTCCCCAGTGATTTAATGTTGGAGTTATCTGATCGACCAGATTTTCAGGAGCATATTTCAAGATGTCTGATGAATCTCCAAATACTAAATTAACTATGCAGTCTCAGCATTATCATAAAATAGGGGAAGTGATTAGCTAGTGGTATTATTGGTAGACAATTGTATGAGGTCAGCCAGATGGATCTCATTGAGTTTGAGTTCCCTGATTGGGGCTGTTAACCTAGTCCAATCAGGGAGCCCTAACTGAGCGATATAAACAGGAGTGTCAGAGGTACTACTACTTACTTTAGGAGCTGGCTCTGAGCTAGCTAGGTCAGCGTCATGCACTGTGCACCTGTAAATAAAGGGTGTCTTGGTGACAGGATATCGGCCTCCATGGAGTTATTCCAACTATCAATTTAGGAATTATTAAGAGTTCTGGGCACCTGGGCTTTGAATCTTGTCAGAGCAGATGGTGGAATCGGAGTTCAATAAACATCTGAAATGAGAAGTCTAACGCTGACTTTGAAACCATTGTCGATTGTCGAAAAATATCCAACCCATCTGGTTCACTAGTGTCCTTGAGGGAAGAAACCTGCTGTCCTTACCTCCTTAGACTTAGACTTAGACTTACAGTGTGGAAACAGGCACTTCGGCCCAACAAGTCCACACCGACCCGCCGAAGCGCAACCCACCCATACCCCTACATTTACCCCTTACCTAACACTACGGGCAATTTAGCATGGCCAATTCACCTGACCCGCACATCTTTGGACTGTGGGAGGAAACCGGAGCACCCGGAGGAAACCCACGCAGACACGGGGAGAACGTGCAAACTCCACACAGTCAGTCGCCTGAGTCGGGAATTGAACCCGGGTCTACAGGCGCTGTGAGGCAGCAGTGCTAACCACTGTGCCACTGTGCCTCCTCTGGCCTACATGTGACTCCAGACCTACAGCAACATGTGGCCAATTCTTACATACCTTCTGGGTAGTTAGATTAGATTACTAACAGTGTGGAAACAGGCCCTTTGGCCCAACAAGTCCACACCGACACGCAACCCACCCATACCCTTACATTTATCCCTTACCTAACACTACGGGCAATTTAGCATAGCCAATTCACCTGACCCGCACATCTTTGGACTGTGGGAGGAAACCGAAGCACCCAGAGGAAACCCACGCAGACACGGGGAGAACATGCAAACTCCACACAGTCTGTCACCTGAGTCGGGAATTGAACCCGGGTCTCAGGCGCTGTGAGGCAGCAGTGCTAACCACTGTGCCACCGTGCTGCCCACTGGGACTGGGTAATAAATGTTGGCCAAGCCAGTGACGTCCCACATTCCATGAAGACAATTTAAATATATCATTACAATCACAATATCTCCATCGCACAACAATTTTTATTTATTCATCCATTCAATGAATGCTGCTGGTTCGGCCAACATTTACTGCTCATCACTAACTATCTTTGAGAATGTAGTGGTGAGCTGGGTCCTTGAACAATTGTTGTCCTTGGGGTATTTGTGCTGTTCGGAAGTGAGTTATAGCGACTGTAAAGAACCGATGATACACTCCCAACTCAGACAGATCTTGTCGGAGGGGAACCTGCTGCTGATTGTGTTTTTTGAACAACTTAAACACTTTTGATTCACACAATCTGCTGTCTGATTACTTCAACTTTTGGTCTTAATGTAAATACTGAACAATATAAATGATACTCTAAGCTAAGGGCTGTTTATATTCAATTCCTTTTAAGTATGGCCAGCCCGAAGTAACTATTCAGATACTAAACAGATGTGTAGAGAAAGCAATCAAACGGTGTTTAATCCAAGGATCAGTAAATCTGACCACGTGGTTCAGGCTGAGCAGTTTGCTTATTTGGAGATATCATTTTATTATACAATGCATGGTACTTTGAGTTTATTGGCTTCCAAATGGTCTATTTATTTGTCAGAATCTATTATAAACCCAAATGACCTGATACTCAGAACATACAGATGATACCTGTCTAGCAGAAATTCATAAACAAATTATGAATGATAGTGTGGAAACAGGGCATTAGGCCCAACAAGTCCACATCAACCCTCCGAAAAGTAATCCACCCAGACCCATTTCTATACCCTATTACTCCACATTTCCCCTAACTAGAGCACATAACCTGCACATCCCTGAACACTATGGGTAATTCGGCACAGCTAATTCACCCTAACCCGCACACCTTTGGATTGTGGTGGGAAACTGGAGCACCTAGAGGAAACCCAAGCAGACACAAGGAGAATGTACAAACTCCACACAGACAACTCCACAGGCCAGAATCGAACCTGGTTCCCTGGTGCTATGAGGCAATAGTGCTAACCATTAAGCCACAAATTATGGATAGATTTTTTTTGCCAGAGCTTAATCCTGGGTCTCATGCTGTCTGCAAAAAAGACAAAGTAAGCTGCAAGTTCTGAGGGGCATGAGGAGTTGGTCCTTGGGCATTATTTATATAATTAGCGTGTGCTACCAATGTACATCATGCCTCATAAACACCTCATTCAATGTGAATACACACAAAACAAAACAAAGAACTACATATGCTGGACATCAGAAATTGCTGGGGAAACTCAGCAGGTCTCACAGCATCAATTGTGGTAAAGCAGAGTCAACATTTCAGTTCCAGAGACCCTTATTCCAAACAGATAGTAGTGAGAAACAGGTGGTATACCTGTTGAAATCCGGGGTGGTGGTAGGCAGGACGGTGCGTGGAGAGTGAATGGAAAGGCTGAGGAGGTGTTGCCTGCTGTTTCAACATACCACTGTGTCCTCGGTCAAGCTTTCTGTCTCAGGCTTGCTGCAGTATGGCTCTGCACAAGCTGCAAGAGCACTACATCTCATTTTTCATTTGGCGACCCTGCAGTCTCGCAGACTCAATACCGAGTTCAATCATTTTTGAGTGTGAATGCCACCTTCAATATCCTTTACCACCCCTCATAACCCAAGCCCTGAGATTTTCATCTACTTATGATCCCCATTATTAGCTTTTGTTTCTCACTGGTAGACTACCATCCAAACCTTTGTCTGCCTCATTGTTATTCTCTCTCCCTGGGCTCCTTTACGACCTATCCACTCACTCTTTCCCCCTCTACCTGACTTCAGCTCAAATACCACTTTTCCTCACTAGTTTTCAGTCTGAAGAATGTTCGCTGGACTGGAAACATTGATTTGCTTTCTCTCCACAGATGCTGCCAGATCTGCTGAATTTCTCCAGCAATTTTGTTGTGGATATAAATATCTCCACGTAGGATTGTGCAAAAATCCCTGTCATCAAAAATATTGGACAAGATCCTGGACCTTTCCAATATCTAAAATCCAGGACAAAAACCTGAGCTCAAGCTGCACAAATACACGTAGAGTCAGAACAAAAGTCTGGGGCTATTGTTCAACCTGGAATAATGATTTATACCTCCAAGCTAAGAGAACCTAATACTCTGGACTGAGACAATTTTTTACATCTTGGGCTACTCAATGCAGACAGAAAGGTGCCTCAGAGATACTGCTCATTCAACTTCAAGCAAAATAAATTCACACATACTCTTAACTATCAGGAATCCAACTGACCTCAAGGGGAACACCTGAAACACAATGGCAACACAGATTTGAAAGGAGATAATGGGGCACACAGTCTGTATAACTGCCAGCCATGATCTTAGCTGGAGGAGAGCCTTTTCACCAGTAAGTTTCTGCACAAACAGCATTCCCCGAGGTTTCCAGGCCCAACAAGCAGTTTCAGAACCAAGAACCACAGAGGCTGAGCAGAGGAGATGAATTGAGGAGCCATACCAAGGGCTTCATTGCAACAAAGGACATCTGAGAGGAGAGAAGCCAACAAGTGCTATCCAAACAAGAAAAACACAGGCCTGTCCTAAACCAAGAGGACCGATTGCAAGAACATTAGCTACCGGACACACTTTAAAACCGTGTTTTCCTCAGTTGTCAGCTTAAAGACCTGAGGCCCCAAAGTTACTGACCTAGCAATCAGGGAGGGGAAGGCGGGTAGTGACAGTGCAGGAAACCCCAAGGGTAGGAAGCCTGATTAAAATTTCTGTAATTAAAACTGCTGATTAGGTTCTAATTGTATTTAATTTGTGTTTAACCTAATAATATACTTAATTGTAGGTCATCCTGTATAACCTGACAGTTATGTTCCTCTGCAACCTCATGCTATAAAAAAAATGCTGTGGAAAAACACTATAGAAAATCGCGCTGTCAAAGATTGCTATAGATAATCGCTATACCCATTCAGTAGAAAGTTCACATTGTCCAAACAACGTTCACAATTCGCCAATCACATTATAGCCAATTCGAGCTGACGAAACGTGTGTTACAGCAAAACAACCTTTTCTGTCCTCAGTATAGTTGAATGTGTTAATTTCACTGTTTATTTCATTCACCTTTATTTCTTGTGTTATACTTACTTTTTTGGTATTTAAATAACATTTTGCCCTCAATCACCTGTTGACTGCCTTCATTTCACATTCCCAAATATGTTCAGTATCAGGACAAGCCATCTGGGGGCTGATTCAAACCAGCTAAAAGGCAGCAAGTTACTGAGTGCAAACCAGAACCTACATCCAGAAGCTGGTTGGAGATAGGAGTTCTTACCTGGAACCTACACTTGAAGAAGAATGGGATGGGATGGGTCAAGATTCGAGTGGGGCTGGGAATGCACAGCAGGTCAGGCAGCATCCAAGGAACAGGAAAATTGACATTTTGGGCAGGAGCCCTTCATCAGATGCTGCCTGACCTGCTGTGCATTTCAGCACCATTCTAATCTTGACTCTAATCTCCAGCATCTGAGGTCCTTATTTTCGCCTGAGATGGGATGGGGTCAGTCACAACAATTTGTAAAAGACAATTCAATTCAATTCAAACTGCCTTTAGTTGACAGCAGCAGCGTTTGATGAAGATTGAATGGGGAAAACATAATGCCTTCTCAATTCAGCCTTGCTGTCCATCAATCAGCTTTCAAAGACCTGATCTGCATATGCAAAGAGCCTAAGTTGTGTTTTCAGTCAGTGGATGTGATATACAAAAAGAAAAGACCCCAATAAATTTAGCAGAAAGCCAAATGCCTCAGTAAACCAAGCACAGACTGTTTCATTGCTACATTGGTATATCTTTTAAGGATAGAAAGCATAACAAGTAATAATTTCTAGTTCAGTGCTTTGTGCACTTTTTCCATTTGAGTATTGTCACTGAAGGAGTTTATACTTCTTTGGGTCATACTTGATTATAGGATAGTGTGGATCTATTAGAGGTCTTGTGATATAATGGTGTTACCACTGTCTTCAAGCCAAAAGCTTTGGGTTTGTGTCTTATGTAACAACTTGTTGGTCTTTTGTGTTCATAACATGGATCAGACATACTGATTGCCTGTAAATCCTTCCAAGATAACTGATGATAGGCAGTAGGACTGGGGGAGTTTTCTGATCATCTCTACCTTGTTCTCAAATGTGAACCATTTCAATAGTGTCCTCTGCCCTTTCTTCCAATGCCATCCAGACATCCCATCATCCAGAAGGATAAAGTCCTTTAATTTATGAACCTTCTTTCCAAGTTGTTTCTGGTGAATGGGACATGGTGGTTGTAGTGATGGTGGTGGTGTGAGGAGTGGGAGGAGGGTGTGTGTCGTTCCACTGTCATTGTTGCGTCCAATTCAGATAAATCCCAAAGGATTCCCAAATTGTTTCCATTCAAGAATTCAGTGTTAAGTCTTCTTATAGCATACTGAATACACATACACTAAATACTGTTTTCATAGAGTACTATATTTAGACAGCTTTATAAAATACAAAATTATAGAAATTATGCTCTCTGAAATATAGAAATTACTTGAATAGAAGATGATATTTGAAATATTGCGAGTTTTCATGAGGTCAGTTACTCTCAGATATCTTAATTGAAAGAATTCACATTGCTAAGTGAGGAATATAGAATTGTTTCCATTAATAATGCAATGGGAGACAAATTAGAAAATAAGGGGATTTAATCAGTGAAGCAATTCAAACTAAATCTGTTTTTCATAAGGAGAAACTATCTCACTTCAACTCTTTGCTGGATTAGGATAGGAAAGATATGCAAAGCTCTTAGTGATGGCAAAGGTATGAAAAGAAATGGTCTCTTCATATTCAATAGTGGTTAAGAACCTGTTTTCTTTTCCATATTTGTCTTCTCCTGTCAGGATAGCACCTTTATCTAGGTCATTTTTTTCTTGCATTCCCCTTCCTACAGCAGTGGCAGATGTTTCCAAACACGATCCTCTGGACTTCAGCCAGCCTGAGAATGAGTCTTCATATCCTGTTAAGCCACATGTACAATTCTGTACGAAATCCTGCAGAATAGATTACAATGCAGTCTATTAACTGCTAATTCGATGATTCTCTGTAATTAACTGCCTTTGCATTGACCTGCCAGTTTGCATGCCATCTGAACAGAGGGAATGGATAATGCTGAAATGATAACACCCTAAGTCAGATTCCTACAATGGCTCATTTACTTCCAATTACTGATGTGCTAAATTTTAGTCAAATTCTATTCTCTTACCTCCATTTAACAGTTAATTTGTTCTTTAACATTGAGTGAGATTATACTGTGATATAACTGATGTGGCATTTCGGCAACCTTTGTTGCACCACAGTTATATCATATTGCTAAGAAGTTGCAGTTTTAATCCTCAAATCAGGACTCAATCTGACTGTGGGCTGAAGCAAAGTCAGACTCCAGATATCTCTGCTTTGATTAAACACTACATATTACCCAGACTTTGCCTTTATGTTAGACGTTTCTTGTACATTAGCACGTGAAGTCTAAAGATAGATACACTCAATCTCTACTCAATAACTGTGCAAATTATTGTGGCATGAGTTATTAAAAGGTTCAGATGTGTAACCCCAGCACTTCTTTGGGACAGGATTCTTTTCCTCTTTAAACTGTAATAGCATGGAAATCTTTAGACAAAGTGTCAGAATAATCTTTGGACTTTATCAACTACTTTAGTCAGTTCCTGAATATAATCTGAATCTGCAGCAACTGTCACATACTTTCGGCCCCTGAGAACTAATAATAATGTAACTGGCAGAGCCTCGGAAACTTGCCCTGACCAATAAGCCCATGGGAAATCACATGCAATATGACACAAACACTAGCTTTGTTTGCTGCTTGGAGCTTGGAGTGACAAACTCTTGCAAGTGTGCAAATCTTTAGGCTAAGTCTTGAATTCATAGGTATATAAGGTAAGTAACTGCAGATGGGGACAAATCTTTTTCAGACTCAATAGTAATTTTAAACATAGATTTTATCCTTTGCAATCAGTATATATCTGGGGAAGTGTTACCAACTTTACCTGTAGGAACTGGTAAAAAACAAATAAAGCCTGTACCAATTTCAAGATCTGCTTTGCACATGCATCTTCTATCGCTATGTTTCCAACGACGGCTTCAGGCAAAAGAGGAAAATGTTACAAGAGCTGAGAAAGTTCTCGTAGAATCATAGAGATGTACAGCATGGAAATAGACCCTTCAGTCCAACCCGTCCATGCCGATCAGATATCCCAACCCAATCCAGTCCCACCTGCCAGCACCCAGCCCATATCCCTCCAAACCCTTCCTATTCATACACCCATCCAAATGCCTCTTAAATGTTGCAATTGTACCAGCCGCCACCACTTCATCTGGCAGCTCATTCCATACACGCACCACCCTCTGTGTGAAAAAGTTGCCCCTCAGGTCTCTTTTATATCTTTTCCCTCTCACCCCAGGGAAAAGACTTTGTCTATTTACCCTATGAATGCCCCTCATAATTTTGTAAACCTCTACAAGGTCATCCCTCAGCCTCCGATGCTCCAAGGAAAACAGCCCCAGCCTGTTCAGCTTCTCATGTTAAGTCCCGCACTTTAATCACAACAAACCATTAAATATTCCAAAGAATTTCAATATAAAAATGAATGCATAAAAGCACTGAATTGAAAATTGGTGCATGGTTTGCTCTTTTAATTCTGAGATTTAGCTGTGCAACATTGTCACATAAATGCCAGATCAAGTTCGATCAACTGAATACTAAATTGATTATCCATCTATAAAAAAGAGAGTTGGATAAGGACTCAGGAGGGAAGTACAGTTTTGGCAATTGCCCTTCATGAAAACTGGAAAACTTTACAAATGGGCTATCTATAGTCTTTTATAAAGTATCAGTTCTGAAAGATTTCAAGTTGAAATTGCATTAGATCTCTCTAACCTGATAATGTTATACAGCCTTTAAGTGGAGGAACAATTTTGACTCAGTCCTAATAGAGACAAGTATGGTATATCTAGCTATTGATAGTTGAAATCGTGCCCAACAAGTTCATCTTAATTCTTATTGTTCAAAGAATTATACCTTGTTAAGACAAGTGCCTCTTCTTGTTAAGATTGTCTGTAGTTTATTCTTTACCACTGATAATTAGACAGGCCCTTAAATTCAACATAGAGAGAAAAATTATGTGGTCCATGATATTGTGGTTGTCTCCCTGCTCCAGAAGTGTGTCATAACAGTTCTGAACATGGGATAAAAATAGAAAAAAGAGTTGATGGCATTAAATTGCCCCAACCAGCTGTCGGTGGATGGTGTCCATGCCTTTTATAATATATAGGATTAAAAAACAGTAAAGGGAAAGAATCAGGTTTCAAATGAGTCAATGGGTGACCAAGAGATGATTAATTGATGAAAGCGTGAGCCGAAAAGCAGCATAATTAATAAAACTAGATAAAATAATGTATATATGAAAATGGAAAAGTATGTGAATAGTTATGGTAGGTTATTCAAATTGTCAAAATGTGATGTTCAAAAACCTGGCGAAACAGAACAGGTATCCATGCACTGCCATGCCTAACTTTGCACCATTTTCTGTTTGCCAGTTCTCAGCATCTGTAGTATGTAATCCTTTGGCTAAGAATCTCCTTAGAAATTCAAAATCCTGCCTGAAACAATATTTGTTCCTGCATTGCTGGAAACATGAAAGTGGCTACCATCCAAAACTACCATGCAGGTAGAGTCTACAGTTCCACACGAGAGTTGCACTGATTTGGAAATTTTAACTCTGTTTCCCTCTGCACAGATGCTGCCAGATCTGCTGAGTTTCTCCAGCATTTTCCAGCTTTATTTCGGGATGATTAGTAGTTCAGTTTATACAGATATCTGCATTTTTTCACAAGCATCTTGGAAATACAGGAGGACATTTTGCAGAAGCTTATAAGGGACTATTAAATAAACTGATCTGTTAATGTGTGGGAGGAACATATCTGATGGCTGAAAACATTTCCCTCACTTCATGCTCCTTGTTTTCTTTCTGTTCGGTCAGTAGAATTAGTATTATATCCAGTTACATTTCTGAAACTGGATGTGTTGGCAATTGCCTGTAGTTGCGGTGCTTTATGTTAAATATTAACAAAACCAACTGCCTGATTGAGTGATAACATTATAACTGTTGTGCATGTTAAGATGTGAATAAAGCCAAACCTTCTTATAATGTCCCATCTACCTGTTATGATTGCAACTTTATGAGTTGTTTTAAATGTTAAGGTGAGTTTTGTCCCTGAAATTGCAGGCTTCTGTGCCAGTATCTCTCAATATTACACTGTGCACAATCATTGTAACTTTGCAGATGATGACAATTATTGAATAAAAACCAAAAGAATGGCCGATGACGTAAGTCAGAAGCAAAAACAGAAATTGCTGGAAAATCTCAGCAGGTCTGGCAGCATCTGTGCAGAGAAATCAGAGTTAACGTTTTGGGTCCCTTCCTCCAAATTATTGGATGTTCTATGTAAGACTTTTCATTAAAGTATATTGAATAAATAATTTGACTTATTTCCAAGATTAAATGTTTTGAACAGGGTGTGCCAAGGACACAAAAGTAAATTCTAACTGCTTGGATTTGAAACTGAAACCATGCATGACCAGGGGTAACTTTAGTGCCTGAAGATTGTCTAAGGTGGAAAATAACAGACCCCTTCCTTCATATTTTGCTTGATCATAAAAACACCGTTAATGGCCTTAAAAAGAACAAAGAACCCTACTATTAATATGCTTGCCTCTTCATGTTTCATTTCAGCAACATTTAAAGTCGATTGTTCTAACCTGGAATTTAGCACACTCTTGGTCTAGATTTCAATCATGGAAGTTCAGCATGCTGAACAGAAAATATTATTATCGAAGGATGTAAAGAATGCAAAACCAAGAGCAGCAGTTTCTATTTGAGAGGATCCTAGAACTGAAGTGCTCTTTTTCTGGGCTTCTTGTAGAACATTTTCATTATTGTTATAGATATTATTTAAAAACTGACACATTTTGTTGAAGGAATTAATCTTGCACTCATTACAACACATTGTAAGAATATCCATTCAAAGAGAAAACCAACATTTTTTCTTTTCTTCTCTTTCTTTTTTACCCCCACACTACCACCTAATTGGGGTAGTGCTTATTTTTTCCCAGCACTCATGTTGTGTGTGTGCAGGTGTGAGACACAGTGAGAGAACAAGGTGCACAAATCTTTATTCAGTTTCCACCACTAGGAAGAAAAGAAATACCCAAGTGGCCAGTGACAAGCAGCGCCCTTCACATCAAAGGGCAATGCTGCATGATCAAACTGCTGAGGGGGAGGGTAGGGATTAAATCAAAATAGAATTGGAGGGAGAAATAATGCACTCCACTCCCTATCGCACCGACCTCTCCCTGAACAGCTTAAGGATATTGGTGGACACCGCATGAAAACCAACATTTATACTGCACAAGAAGAGATTTGTTTACTGTTGAACAGTTGACTCTGGTAGAGGCAATATCATGGGGAGTGCACCAATTAATGATAATTGGCAATATACTGCCAGTTTAAATTTTAAACAAAACAGGGTGTCTGCTTGTAGCTGAGAGTTAGTGCTTTTACCCCTGAATACAGTTATCTGGATTTAACTTCTAATGATCCAGACGTGTGTGATAACATCCCTGAACAGGTTGATTAGGAAAAATAGGTTAAATAAAATCAGACCATTGCATTGAGACAGAGATAGATTGCCAGCCACTGTTGCATAAGCGAAGGTGATGGACTACCTTCTTGAATACAACAGATTGGAGGGGCTTTTGTGGCACAGTGGCAGGGTACAGACCTTTGGGCCAGGAGGCTTGGATTCAAGTCCAACCTGCTCTTGAGGTGTGTAATATTATCTTTTAACAAGTTGGTTAGAATATATCTACAGCAGGTTAGCTTGTCATGTTATTTTAGAGGTAGTTAAGAATTAACCATATTCCTGATATCTGGAGTCTCATAATAACCAAACCAGGAAAGGATAGATTTCCTTCCAAAAAGACATTTGTGAGCCTGATGAGTTTTTAGAGCAATTCAGTATTTTCAAAGTCACCATTACTGATAGAAGCTTTTTATTTATTCTGGACCTGTACTTTTTTTTTGCTTTTATTCATGAAAATGTGACTACATACAACTGAATAGCATTTAGTTCCACCACCAAATCACCCATGGTACGTTTCATCTGTTATCCATGAACAATAAATCATCTGTGTTTCTATTTAATCAAATTACATACAACGCCCGTCAAAATGACAGACCTGTATTTCACGGAATTCAAATTCCTCAGTGCCATGGTGTGATTTAAAAACGTTACAAAAATGTTTAGTTGCAATCTCACTTTTTCTATTCATGAAATAAAAAAATTTTAATTTTGGATATTTCACTTCACTCTTGCAATGAAGCAACAGGAAAGCTGGCCAGCAATAAGATAGCAATATTACTTCTGGTCTGAATTAATAAAATCTGTTTCTTTTCACTTCGTTGCCATGATGCCTAAGGATGACTGAAATAGCGTCAGAAAGCAACCCACCCTGCAGGAGTTGAAACCTATTATTTTTCAGTTAGATTATTCTCCGAACTTCTGAATCAGATCTGTGTCTAGGAGTACAAAGGAAGATTCTGCTAAGCACTCATCAATAAGAAATGAAAATGCCAGTGCATTCGTCTAGATTGGGCAGCTAAAATTCTGCAAATGTCAAAGAATAACAGACCTGAAAAAATTCTTCATTTAGAGTCTGTGTCTGCAGAGTTAACTGCTACTCTCGAAGCTGAAAACCATTTATTAGGTGTTTGAAGAGCTTTCCGGTTCCTTACATGGATAATCAGCTGACCGCAAAACATCATACCTGAAATATTTTAACCTTTATGTGTTCTGGAGTTGAAGAATTTGGAAAATCTGGCTTAGATTCCTGAATTTGAGTTGTATTCCAACTTGTGGCTGGTACACTGCAATGCATTAAGGCATCTGAACATGATTAGAAAAATTGCATATACTTTGACCAATTATATGTAATTGGTACAGTATATATAAAATTATGTCTATCGACTGGTTTATTATACTTTGCACCAATTCTCAATTTAGCTTTGTAAAATTAAAGAGAAACTTTTATTTGAATTTTTGAGGTTTGGAAAAGTACAAACAAACAGCAAATTACAAAATAAGAAGGGATAGCTGTAACACACAGTGATTCACGTAATTGTTAAATTGAGTACAGAAACTTTATGAAGCTAATCGGAATATTATAAGAAGAGGGAGGCATGACAGTCTTTTACTATTTGTCCCTGTCACTAGCACATAATGTGGCTTACTCATTCTGGGAATATATGCATCCAAATGTATGAATTGTCCGTCAGATTAATCTGGTCTTGAATTCACGAACAATAAATTATCACTTGAATGAAGCACCCGTATTGTCAATGGAGTATTTGATGCTCACTCAGTAAGAATGCATTTTTACCACTTGTTTTCAAACAGTGCCTTTCTATAAGCACCATGGGAAATTATTTTCTATCAGTGTAACTAGACCATGTTGAGCTCTCCAAATCATGTCCTTGTTAGCTTTCACTGTATTTGGCAACTTAATAACGAAACTAACTCTGTATACTATTTTGGGAAGGTAAAAATAAATTCTGAAACACTAACTTTTTTGTTCCAGTGGATGCTCATGAGTAACCAAACGGGTTACTCACTGCTTGTGAGTAACCCGTTTGGTGTCCAAATGCTAGCTGATCAAGTGTGCCTCACTCAGATATGATCATTTAAACATTGCTGCAGTGATTTTGAGCACAGTTTCCAAGGTGCAAGAGACTTAGCAGTGAAAATGAGGCAAGATTGTTTCGTATTTCATGGAGAGCTGGGCTTTAAAAGTTCAGAATTTCAATATGAAAAAAGGCTCAGTTCTTAAATTAGTTTCTCAGTTCCCAGTCCCAAAGAAAGGTTATACCCAAAATGTTGACTTCCCCACCTCCTTATGCTACCTGGCTTGCTGTGTTCTTCCAGCCTCCTGTTGTCTATCTCAGTTCCCTTTTTGCCGAGAGATTTTATGATCGTAGACATGCTTCAGCAGTTTTAAGGTTTCTCAAGCAAACAAAATCAAAAAGGGTGTGAAATGAATGTTTTCAATAAGACATCAAACGAGGAAGTCAAACACCATTCCTGCAGCAATACTACATTGTGACAGGGTCTGCAGGTGAATACAACAAAGCTGGACGCAAAGAAATTGAGAAATAGCGGTGATAAAGATTGTACAGAGCATTGTAAGTTAGCAATGGTCAGGATGTTCTTCTAACAATAAGAATATCAAGGCAGAGAAACACAGGCATGTCCATCATTCTAAGGTTTCCAGACCAGCTCTGTACATTGAGTTGTTAGAGCCTCCAAGGCAGCAAAGGTTCTTCTCGTGACACAGAGAGGACAAATTAATTGATTGAATCTTTCAGACAACTCTCATAACGATGTCACCAGGCATCCATAGTCTCACCCATCTGCTGATTTTGGTGCAACAGATTTATTTTTCTTAACAATTTCTAGAAATCATTAAATAAAAAGACGTTTGTAATATGGCTTCTTTTATAGACTACTCCATGCGATTTATTTCCATTGACCTATCTCAATAGTTTTCCTCTTCATTAAAATATACCATAAAGTGCAGGATTCAGCATGATATTCAAAGCGTATTTATGGAAAACAGGCATTTCATTTAATATTAAGCTTCACCAGACTTTTTCAAGCGACAATATAATGAGTGCCAAAGACAAATGAATAATTGTGCAAGACATTTCCAAACTCAAAATTGTTATTTCTTATTATTAACATTATTCAATACTATTTATATCTGCAACGCTTTTTGTAATTGTCATTGTGCTAGACCATTGTAGTTGAGTTCCATCATTGCCAATCATTCAAAATAGCTTAGATTGTTTCATCAAGTTTCAGGATGGCTGATGGAAATGAAATATAATTCCCCAGGAAGAGGGTGAAGGAAGTGCTGGCATAATCTATGTTGATATTCTAAATACATGTTGATTAATCACGGAGTAGCACCAGCAAAAGCTATTGAAATCACTGGAGGATTACGAATCCATCCACCTGGTAGAAATGTGTGAGATTACAGGCATAGAGAGAGAATAATAGCAGCGTAATCTACTGATTCCAGCACTGTATAAAGCTCTGTCCATTAGGAAATTTGAGGTCCAATTCTCCTGCTTGCCCACCAGACTATAGAACCACCACAAAGACCTAATGCATAAACCTAATGCAATTAGAGGTAGATTTGTTTGTATGTTATTTAATCTGCATCCATAGAATGAATTTAGGACAGTTGAGAATAGTAGAGAGAGAAATAAGATCTATGGTTGTAGAATTAGGGCAGAGACTAATGTCATTCAAAGAACATCTAGTGAGTGATGTGAAGAGGATCTTTAATGACTGGCTGGATGAGCTCCGTGTTAATGGCTACCACTAATATGGTTTTCTGCATTTCCCTAGTTTTGACCTTGCAATATTCTTAGAGGTAGGTTAGTGCCCTCCATTAACAACTTTCATTCAGATGGCATTTAAACAACGTTTGTGCGCAGTAGTGGCAAAGGTGTCCTAGTGGCCTCCAGAGTGTGTGTGTGTGTGTGTGTGTGTGTGTGTGTGTGTGTGTGTGTGTGTGATCTCACCACTGACTCTGTAAAATATTGAGAAGTCAGGCTGTGAGTGCCAGCTCGCAACACCATCCTGACTGTATATACATCGGCACTGAGCATGCTGAAGACAAACACAGGTGAGGTCATGAAAACATTATCTTTCCTGCAGCTTTTCATTTCAGTGTTCTGCTGTACAAAATCAATATTACACCATTAACTGCAAAGGATGTACATATCTTTAAAATCATTCATTTTAAATGGTACCCAGTTTGGTATCATGTTGATGTTGGGAAGAATTTGACAAAGAAAGAAAAAATGCACTATGACAAATGCAATAGAAGAAAAATCATTTGCTTCTCAAAATTTATAGTATTTGTTCATTTACAAACTAATTGGGTAAATTGCTGCTTTGACAGGCTATTTCATTTATCAACCATCCTTTGCACACACAGCAGAATGCAGTCACATTGTGGTTAGTCCACTAGTATAAGAAGATGAAGTGTCCCAGAGAAAATGGTCCCCACGGAAGGCTGACAAGGGAGGGGAGGAGAATATGTGTCTAGTGGTGGCATCCATCTGGAGGTAGCAGAAATGGCAGCTAATGATCCTTTGGAAGTGGATGGTAAGTGAGGGAAAGGGGGACCCTATCGCTGTTGTGAGAAGGAAGAGAGGGGATGAGGGCCAAAATATGGGAGATGGATCAGAAATGACTGAGGACCCTGTCAACAACAATACTGGGGAATCCTTTGTTGGGGAAGAAGGTGGATATTTCAGACACCCATCTTAAAGCTGGCATCATCAGAACAAATGCAAGGAAGACTGAGGAACTGAGAGAATGGAATGGAGTCTTGACAGGAAGCAGGGTGTGAGGATGGATAGTCAAAATAACTGCGGAAGTCAGTTGGTTTGTAGTGGATATCAGTGGTCAGCCTATGCACAATAGATGTTGAGGAAGGGAAGGGAGGAGTCAGAGATGGACCAGGTGTAAAAGGGAGAGCAGGATGGAAGGTGGAAGTGAAATTGATAAACTTTTCCAATTATAGATGAGAGAGGAAAGTAGCATCAATAATGTCATTGATATACCAGAGAAAGAATTGTGAGTGGAGGCCAGAGTAGGACTGGAACAAGGAATGTTCCACTTATCCCACAAAGAGACAGCCATAACTGGCACCCCAGCATGTACTATTGCCCTCGTCTTTAACTTGAGGAAAGTGGGAGGAGTAAAGTAATTGTTCAAAATAAGGATGAACTCAGCCAAGCCAGCAAGGGGGGAGGGGGGGTGTGTGTGGGGTTGTGGTGGGTAGTGGGGTTGGTCCAATAAGACGTGGAGATCCCTGAGACCATCCAGATGATGGAATGGATATGTCAAGGGCACACATCCACGTGAAAGGTAGATAGTTGAACCTGTGAACTGGAGGTTCTGAAACTGATATACAGTGCTTGAACAATCATGGTTGTAAACAGGAAGGGACTAGACAAGGGGAGGAAAAATTGAGTTGAGATGGGAAGAGTTGAGTTCTATGGAGCAGGAGCAAGAAGAAACAATGGTAGTCCTGTTTGTGGATTTTGGGAAGGAGTCAGAAGTGGACTGCACAGGATTGTGGGACTATGAGCTTGGAGGCTCATAGTCGCAAAAAGAACTAAACTGTCTCTTCACTCTTTTAAATTTTAGACTACGAACAGTCAGTGTCCACTCACAGTAACTTGCAATTTGCTCTTTTGTGCCATTCTCTGCATTTATGGATCAATTTACAATTCCTGAATGGTCTTGTTCTAAGCGTGAAGTTCCCATCCAGCATCTGAAAACAAAGCCTGGATAACAGATCCATTATCTCTGTGGACAATGCTGTGCTGTCTCTTGCCAGTTGGTCATCTCTGTTAGCTTCACTTTCCTTCATCAATGGTACTGGGCTTGAAGGTAAATCTAGTTACAAGTTGCATGGATGCACTCAAAGTATTTCCCTTCACCTATTTTGGAATGTCACTGTTAAAATTGTTCGTAAAAGATTTCAGGTGATAGATTTAATAAGCTGTTTATTTGCTTCAAGAACAAATAGCAGTTTATAAGGCATTAGATTTAGGGAATTTTATTACCTCTTATTAACTTTATAGAGAAATTAAAGACTTTCTTTGTATAAGAATTAAGAACAGGTGTAGGCCATTCACTTCTGAAACCTGCTCCTCCATTTGATTGGATCATGGCTGATCTGATTGTGGCTTCAAGTTCAAATTCTTTTGTGTCCTTGACTTAAATAGTATTACAGTCTTACTTAAGAGCAAATTTTAAAATAAGTTAAGACAGTATTTGTAATACCAATCATAATGAATGTACTGCAAGCTCCCATGAACTCCCTTGGCTTCAAGATTGGGTGGTTTTGCAAACATATTTTCTAATTACCTCGGTATCTTTAATTTGGGCAGTGTGGAGTTGCCCATCCCTCAAGATTTAAAAAAAATGACTGTGTTATTTTAAATTGAAACACATGCTTTAGATTTTAGTTATATTTCTTGCACACACTATTCATTCCTCCAAACTTGAAAAATGTAAATTTCTAGTTGGTCAAAATGGTTGAACTTACATTAAATGAAACTTGCTGTTTTAACATGTTTTATTTTAATGTAATAGATTTTTAAAACAATTACATTGCACCCAAGTGTAGTTTTCTATGACTCTCTACTTTCACGTTTTCTTACCTCCATGCTTTTTACACTCATTTTGTGGTTAAGGAGTTTGAATAATTTCAGTAATTAACTTATTCAATTTCAAATTTGACTACCAGCATTGATCATAATATTCAGATTTAACAACTGAACAGCCAAGAGTTTTAAATTGGTCTGAAGTTGACTCTGGGTGGGGAAAGGGAGGGGCATGAAATTGGCTTATACTCTTGAATCCCAAAACTGCCTCTTGGTACATCAACGTACATAGCACCAGTTTCTATTTTGCAATTAACTGGAACACATTGCCAATTTTTAAAAATCTCATACCACATCAAAGATATAGTCTCCAAACAAAAATCGAATTACCATTTTGTGAACTTCAGTGAAAAGGATTTTGGGGCATTGAAAAATTATTTCTGATTTGTTGCAACCCTATTTCTCACTGCTGGCTAACCAGACTACAGGGGCTGCTCTCTCATTAGAGAGAAGCAATTGGCCGTGATTTAATTTGAAGGCCACCAAACCTCAGGCAAGGGATGAGGTTGAGAAGGAAAGCTCTTCATGGTAACCTCAAACCAGTGAATCAATCTATGTTGTTGATATCACACTGCTCTATAAACCAACAGTCCAGCTAACTGAGCTAAACCAATTTCAACTGTTGGCCTAACTCCATTTTATCTACTCAACGTCCAATCCTTGTTTTATTAAAGGGACAAAATTCAAATTAGAGTCTTAATATTAAAGTCTTCTCATGTACAATGAAAGACCTCTCTGCTACTATTGGTCCTGACCACAGAAGCTTTTGGAGTAAACTGATACAGGGAGAAGTCCTTTCCAAAACTGGCAAGGAAATAAGTTGTTATGCTTTCTATTTCCAGACCCGCGTGCATTTTTCTGGTTACAAGGTAAAATATTCAATGATAATCTTGAAGAAACGACAGTCATTTGTAAAGTAATATTAATAGATAAATTCTTTAAAACTACAGCATTTGCAACTTCAGAAACGAGGAACAAATGTCTGAATGGCAATGAGACAAAAAGAATAAAGCATTTTGACAGTTCCATGCATATTGTTTTAATTGTAAATCTTTTAGACTGAAATGAATTTTCCACATTTACTGCTGAAAGATCAAGAACTTTTTGTTTTTTTATTGACAATTGCTTGTTATTTGTTTATCATTGTTGTGGACAGTGTAAAGGATACTAGCTAATTATAATTGTCTGATGTTATTTTTGTCTCTTTTGATCCTGAACTGGTGATCCAAGAAAAGAAAACACTTCAGTCAATTTTCACCATTTGTGCATTTATTCCAAAAGTATGAACCTAATCAGTCGATACAGTTTTCAATTAAATTGTAAGAGTTGGCAAAAGCCGATGCAATTGTTTTAAGTGTAAGACAAATTAGTAACTTATTACTGGGTTCAGAGGATGTCATCCATAGCTTTGTTACATAAAAGCCATTTTCTGAAAATGTAACTACATTGCATCAATAAAATACAATTGTGGGTGCTCCTATTTGCAATATTTGGCTTAATTCCTTAATGATCTTTATCACTTCGTTTGTTTTTGTGACTCCATCAGCTCCCAGACTGGTTCCATTCTACTACATTATAATGTGTTATTACATAGAATTTAATGGTCTTCCTCATCCTTCATTTGTATTCTTTCCTTATGTTAGCAAAATTAGAATGATCTACATCAATAATAATAGTTACCCAGAAGTGATTATAATGCAGTAATTTTAATTGAAGGGTTTAGTTAAAAGACTGATTCCACATTGAAACAAATAGCAATCACAAGGCGTGGTAATTGAAAAATTGTAGGTACATAGTCACTGATTTTCAATCCACTTTGGGAGAAATCAGACAGTGCGGATGTGCCACTTCCCAAACACACTCCTTCTAAAGGCTGTTTTCTGGCTTGAATTGTCCAAGTCAAACATTAGCCCCAGGATGTCAGCAGCAGTGATTTTTTACCAGTACTTTAATAGTAGTCACCATCCAAACCTAGTTGTCAGTTAAATTTTGAATCATAAAAGGCCGATGCATGGCTCTTTAATTTGTTGGGCATTATGGGTGGTATTTAATGGAGGTCTTGCCTGTTGGCTCTTTTTTGCAAAGTAGCATCATGTGCCACAAAGCCCCCGAACAGGCCGGAAAACCCCAGGTGGAATTTCACCACCACCACCACCACACCCCCCACCCCTGCCGCCCCCATAGTGCTGCCAGCCAAGTAGAAGCCAGTGGTAGCCTAAATGGGAGTGATCCAAGTATGAGGAGAGACTCAAGCCACAGGTGACCTATGTTGGGAAGGATGTTGTGGGTTATGAGGGGGGTAGGTCAGTACAAAGTCAGTGCCAAACAATTGGATCTTCTCATTCCTTATGTCGGGTTTCTTGATCAAACACCAGGTGTCTTTGAGCAAGTGACCCACACTCCACCCCTGAGAGCCCACAAGCAACCCCTCAGGGGGTTGCCTGTCCAGCTCCCCAACACGGTACAGTTCCATCGGAGGCAGTTCAGAGGAGGTTCATGAGTTTGGAGGGATTGTCTTCTGAGCAACAGGTTAAACAGGTTAAGACTACTCACTGGACTCTATCGGAATGAAAGGTGATCTCATTGAAACCTCCAAGATTCTTACAGTGCTTGACAGAGAATACACTGAGAGGATGTATTCCCCTCATGGGAGAGTCTAGAACCAGAGGGCATTATCTCAGAATAAAGGGAAACCAATTTAAGACTGAAATGAGGAAGATTTTATCAGAGGGTTGAGAGTCTCTGGAACTCCATGTTGGAGATGGCTGTGGGGCAGAGCCTTTGTGAATATTTAATGCTGAGATCGATAGATTTTTGATCAGTCAGGGAATGAAGGGTTATGGGGAAAAGGCAGGGAGGTCGACTTGAGGAATGTCGGATCAGCCATCATACTATTGAATGGCAGATCAGGCTCGAGGGGCAAATGGGCAAACCAGTTCCTATTTGTTACGGTCTTATCATCTTTTTGATGTCTTCTCTGAAATCTGACATTTCCTGCACACAAAGGACCGTGCAAGAATCACATTGTCAGTAACTATGACGGTGAGTGTGACCAGAAGGATTTATTGCTGTCTGGTCTCGTCTTGACTGCAGAAAACAACATTTGCAACACCTTCCAGTTTGTTGTCCATTTTTACATCACAGGAAGATAATTCTGTGTAATCAGAGAGGTCCAGACAGAGTAGGCTAGGTTCCTCCTGGTGAGTGGGACCATTGAATGTATATATGCCACTTTGCACATGTCATTTTGCATATGGATGTGGTACATCCATGATGTACCAAAAACACAAATAGGACTCAATTACCATTCAACTGGTGTGCAACCATTCACAATACATCATGCAGGCAATTGTCCCACAGCCAGGATCGAATCTGTGTCCCTGGTACTGTGAGGCAGGACTGTTAACCACTGAGTCACCAGGCCACCCTTTTCACTCAAGCATATTTGCAGATTGTAAAATGAAAAGTTTCCCACTATCTAGCACTCACAGGCAGTGTTTTGAATTTTTTTTTAAAGTTTCCTCTCCATATTTAAGAGAGGTAACTTGGCCAAGCAGCAGTGTTGTCACAGATTCAAGGGCAAAAAGGAGTGATCAGCATTTATGTCAGTCAGAGTCTCAAGCTAATTAAGAACAAGATGCAGAATGACTCCAGATGAAACTTCAACGGCTAGCTTTGAGATCAGCATTTTTCCCAGAGGTTCGGAGACATTTCCATTGGTGTACAGTCTTTACAAGCAACAGCCCACCAAGCTGGGGGCCACAGAGACCTCTGAACTCACTCAGGTTCAACTCATCCTTCCTCACTGTCTCAAGTGTCCGGTGTTGGCAACAGTTTACGAGCAAGCAGGACACCAAGTGGCAGAAATGACGATTACCCTGAGCAGATGACCGTTTTTAATCGTGCCGCAATGACCGTGGCTAAGATTGATGAGTTTTTATGGACTTTGACCTGCAGTAGTAATGGGACTGAGCATATTCTCATATTCACAGATATCTTTGCAAAGTTCCCATAAGTCATTCTCACCCATGACCAAAAGGCCTGAACCATAGCCAGAGTGTTAGTGCGTGATCGATTTGTCAGTTTTGTCAAATTCCCAGTCATCAAGGACTCAACTTTGAGAACAAAATCCCACAGGAGCTTTGCAAAGGCTATGGCATTGCCAAGATCCACACCATTTTCTGTTATGTGGAAGATAACAGACAGTGTAAATGATTCAACCACACACTCCATGATGGTCTGCGTACCTTGCTTACTAACAATAGAGAAAAGTGACCTGAGTACCTCCTAGAGCTGCTTTATGCTTATAGTAGCACCCAGAAGTCATCAACAGGCAATCTCTTCTTGGAAGTGACCGTATCACTCCCAGACACCGAGGTTTAGCAGATTATCATCATATTTTTGGTCTTATTATTGAATTAACTAGCACAGTATAAGGTCACTTAGCACATCAATTGTTTCTGCGCTGGTTTTTTATGAAAACTATCCAATAGATGCCACTTCCCACTTCTTAACCCATGGCACTGCAACATTTTCATTTTCAAGTATATTCTTAATTTGATGATTTGCTCACAATTTGAAAGCCAAAACAAAAGAACTGTTTGGGTGGCATTATGAAATCAAATGCCCTTTTTATTGCCTGAAATCTTGATATTTCCACATTCACTGGATATAAGTTATCCCGTCATGTGATAAGTTTAGGAAGAAAAATTCAGCACCATCCTGTCTTTATTCTACAAATTTAATTAAGTTAATAAAACATGGCTTTAATAGTACTTTAAAAAAAATGCCAGTTACCAAATTAATTTAAGCATCCCATTCAATATGATTGGCCTTTGTAGATTAAA
Source organism: Hemiscyllium ocellatum (assembly GCF_020745735.1). NCBI lineage: Eukaryota > Metazoa > Chordata > Chondrichthyes > Orectolobiformes > Hemiscylliidae > Hemiscyllium > Hemiscyllium ocellatum. The sequence continues at coordinate 28,965,873 of NC_083432.1, forward strand.
ATAATTAGTAATTTGTTAGATTACATAAATTAGATACTGACAATAACTAGGTTTCATACTAATATAATTCATCATTTCTTCTGAAGTGTGAGAAATTGCCAATTTCACTTAATGTTTGTCACAAAAGACAGATTAAAGAGATAGTAAATGATGAGTCCAATTGCATTGATAATATCTCAGTCGAAGTTAAATTCCAATGTTTAACCCTTTATCTGCCTTTCCATTACCTTGTCGTGGGAAAGCAGGAATTCCTGTGTTCTAAGAGCATTTCTAATAGACAAGCAACAGTCTGGAACAACACAGCAAGCCAGGCAGCATCAGGAGGTGGAGAAATCAATGTTTCGGGTGTAACCCTTCTTCAGGACTGGGGTGAGGGTAAGGGGAACTGCAGATAAAGGTGAAAGCGGTGTTTTGGGGGGGGGTGTTGGAGGAGGGTTTTGGATGGGGAGAGGGACTGAGGGGTGAGTTAGGGATAGGTCAACATAGTTTAGAGTGGTGCTGGAAAAGCACAGGAGGTCAGGCAGCATCCGAGGAGCAGGAAAATCAATGTTTCGGGCAAAAGCCCTTCACTTAGAGGATATGGCCTGGTTGGTCGATAGGAAGAATGAATGCAGTTAGTGGCTAGAAGCAAGGATGGTCAGGGGAATGTAAGGGAGGGGGAGAGGTGGGAAGGGAGGTTATTTTAAATTGAAGAACTCAGTGTTGTGTCCTTCAGGTTGTAGGCTGCCCAGGCAGATGAAGTGTTGTTCCTCCAATTTGCGGTCTCATTCACTGTGGCAATAAAGGAGGCCAACGATGTTCATGTTGGAAAGAGAGTGGGAGGGGAAATTAAAATGGACAGGAACTGGGAGGTCAGGTCAGTCCCTGCGGGCTCGACTGAGATACTTGGTGGAACGTGCCCTTAGTTGATGTTTGGTCTCATTGATGTCGAGACCACATTGGGAACACCTGATGCAGTAAACTAGGTTGGAGAAGAGGCAGGTGAACCTCTGTCTCACCTGGAAGGATTGTTTGTGGCCCTGAATGGAGGTGAGATGGGTGATGTGCTGGTAGGTTTTGCATCTTTCATGGTTGCAGGGAAGATACTGGGGGGTTCTTCCAGCCTCCTGCTTGTCTACTTTGAATACCAGTACCTGCAGGCTTTTTGTCTCTAACTAACTACATCTCAGTTCTATGTCTCATGTTAGATATATCCCTGAGCCATATGAAAAGAACATTCAACATTTCACAATTGAACTAATTGGTGAATCTACACATTATCATTATAGAAGGTAAAATTCTGGCAATCAAGGTATTTAACCTGTCTCTCTACATCTACAGGAATGCTGTCCGACCTTGACTGTCTCCAAATTAAGAGGTGAAAATGTCTCCTTCATGAAGTTGGTGAAGGAGGTGATGAGAAAGGGAGGTAATGTGGCAAATTGGTCTTGGGGAGAAACTTACTCCCATCTTGTCTCCTCAGCAGTTACATTCTGGACAGGAAGGTTAATTAGCATCCCACTTAAGGGTCTTGGCTTACCACAATGCCAATCACCTGCCTCTCCAGTGGGTAATAAAGGTAACCATTTCTCCAACTGGGGACTTGTGGTGATCTAAAACCTGTGTTGAAGCAATTGGAGGCATGGATGGGAAGGTGGTGGAGGGCAAAGGGTTAGTGTCCGAAAGGCCCTTTCCCCAAGGCCTCCACTCAGTAACAAAATAGATTCATACAGTCATACAGCACAGAAATAGACCCTTCATTCTAACTCACCCATGCCAACCAACTTTCCCAAACTAAACTAGACCCACTTACCCGCATTTGGCCTACACCCCTCTAAATCGTTCCTATTCGTGTACCTACTTCTACTACTTCCTCTGCCAGTTCATTCGTGTACCTAGTTCTACTACTTCCTCTGCCACACAAACCACCCTCTGTGTGAAAAAGCTGCCCCTCAGGTCCCTTTTAAATCTTTTTCCTCTCAGATTAAAAATGTATCCCCTAGTTTTGAACTCCCCCATCCTAGGGAAAAGACATTTGCTCCTCACCCTATCTATGCCCCTCATGATTTTATATACTTCTATGTCACGCCTGAACATCCTGTGCTCCAGCTAAAAAAGGTCACAGCCTATCCAACCTCTTCTTATAACTCAAACACTCCAGTTCCAACAACATCTTGGCAAATCTTTCTGAACCCTCTGCAATTTAAGAATATCTTTCCTCTAGTAGGTCAACCAGAATAGTACACAGAACTCCAAAAGTTGACTTACCAACATCATGTACAATTTTAACATGATGTCCTAACATCTGAACTCAATGGTCTGAGCAATGAAGGCAAGTGATTGAACATCTTCTTAACCACCCTGTCTACCTGTGATGCATCTTGCAAAGAACTGTGTGCCTGAACCCTCAGGTCTCTCTGTTCAACAACACTAACCTGGTCCCTACCATTAATGGTAAAGGTTGTGCCCTTCTTCATTTCACCAAGACGCAACACCTTGCATTGATCCAAACTAAACTCCATCTGCCAATCTTCAGTCCATTGGTCCAATTGATCAAGATCCCTTTGTCACCTTAGATAACCTTCTTCATGGTCAACTATATCATAAATTTTGGTATCACCCGTAAAATTAGTAACCATGCCTCCTAAACTCTGATCCAAATCATGTATATGTAGATATAAACAAAAATCTCAAGAGAAAAGACTATGTCATGGCTAGAGGCCCTCAACCAATGGCTTTTAGGACCCAGGAGTTACTGACATCTGGTTGACATAGATTGTCAGTAGTGAGGCCTATGGTAGGCAAAGAAACCTACCCACTTGCTCCTAATGAGCTGATTGATGGCTGATTGGATGAGTTTTTTCCAGTGGTGATGCTGTATTCGTCACCATTAAAATGCTCACCCCACATTTTAAATAAAAATTGAAAAATTGTACCTTTCATGTTTACATAAACACTGATTTTTTGAATAGAATTATATGTTATTCTGAATTGTTAATAACTTGCTTAGGACACATGATAATTTGCTTTACTTGCTTAAAGAAAGCTGTGTGATAGGATTTTATTCCAATTCCAGCCTATTCTACTAATGCTAATTACTAATGCTCTTTTATTGTGACCTTTTAATAACACCAAGTGATATATTTGCAACGAAATCTAACTTAGACTGCCTAAACCACTTGCTATGGCACTGACCTTCATCCACCAGATAGCTATAGATAACTGAAATCTAACTTGAGCACTGCAATTAAAGGATTTGAGAACAGTAATTGAGCCAACAATTATAGACTTGGTACATTCCCTCCAGCTGTAGCTTATTCCCTGCTGGCATACCCTCGACTCCACTACATCACTGAAGGTTCTTCAATGTCTTACCAGTGTTATAGAATAGTGTGCAAGAATTTCAAGATTGAAAATATGGATTCCATTTTTAATGTTCGATTTGAACACAGTAAAAGAGTTGGATTTTATGGTGTGTGTGGAGAAGGCTGGCTAATGAAATACAAAGTAAACGAAAACTATTATGATTTGAATGTTAATGGTGAATGTAGTTTGCGGCATTGATAATTTTCTGGGCAGATGAAACCACCATTAAACTAGAGATTGGTCTGTGGATTAACAAAACACATGGGGGGGTATTCCATTTGCAGTGATCGGTTGGAAGTATGTGACACAAGAAACAGACTTGTAAAAGGGCAATTCTGTCCAAATTTGTGTCCCTTTTTAATGTCTGTTTTAACATAAAACAATACTTCAACTAGTTAATATCCTCTCAATAATGTTTGCACGATTTTGTTGTAGAGACTCAATAGGCATGTGTCTCATTTTGTGGTGACTTAATGGGTACTAATGAGTCCTCTTTTGTCTGGCTAGATGTGATCATTGAAGCCTCATGTTTGCGAGCAGTGAGTACACATCTCACTCCTAATAATCTAAGGAGATGGTTATCCATCTAATCACTTGTGGCTAGTGTCTCACATATTTTGAATCCCTGTAAGAGAGGGAAGCACTTTCATATGTGTCACACCAACCGATTTTGTTTGGTCTTTGGCTTCAGGGAGCTTGAATCCCAAAGTGATCTAAAAGCTCCTCCCAAGAAAAAAAAGTTAAGGATATATCTAGCCAAACACAACAGATGGAAAATACAGACCACAAACTTTTTAAACATCAGCCACTCAGTCTTACTTAACGACAGGCTGGTTTGAAACGAGCAGCTTGCTGTTCTGGAAATAAATATAAAATTACAACTGTAGAAACCGCTGCCCAGCATGGTTCATATAAGGGCAATGTCATGCAGATACAGGCATTTAGTTATGTCTGAAGGTTAGTCTGCTTTACCTCAGAGTTGTTGCTACTGGCAATGTTCCAGAGTCAGACCAGAGCTAAAATGTGGGAAGGCGGGTACAAGAGCAGTCCTTAGTTTTCACCTCTGCAGTGTTGTTCTTGGAATAAAATCCATCAGTGCACTATTTGAAAATACTTTTCACCATCTCATATTTAATGGTCTAGATTTCACATTACCAAAGTTTCTCAATAGAGAATATCAACATTTCAATCATCCTGTTGATAAGGATGAAAACAGCAGGAAAAGCCCCAACTGTTCAGATGCTTTAATGTTCAGTCTTCAGATCTCTCCTTGACTGCATTTGAATTAATTTTCTGAAACAAAAATTAAAACAGAGTTAAAATTCAACTCACCATAGGATCTGCTGTTCACAGACACAATTGAATGATGAATCATTTAAAGTGCTTGAAATTAGATTCCACAATGGTTATATTTTCCTACCTTTTTAGACATTAATGGTTTTGAAATTCAATAGCATGGGCTGTGTCCATTTAGGCCAATGATCAGGTGATGTGGGGCTAGTTTGGAATGTGTCATGTTTAATTGTCAAAGGTACTTGCTTGAGTTGGGTGCTGGGTCCACCTTTTTGGAAAAGTCAAAGAGCCTTTCTGACACAGTTTCTTAATTGACTGTGTGCTCTGGTCAGCTCTTTGTCAGACGCACTGCAGACAAATCGACCGTCCTTCAAGGGATAGCAGGATGTTACCAGCCAAACACTAAGCAAACTGTTCATCAGTGACTTCAGCATTTCTACTCCTACTTTTAGATTACTTACAATAGTGGAAATAGGCCCTTCAGCCCAACAAGTCCACACTGACCCTCCAAACAGCAACCCACCCAGACACATTCCCGTACACCTAACACTACGGGCAATTTAGCATGGCCAATTCACCTAACCTGCACATTTTTGGACTGTGGGAGGAAACCCACGCAGGGAAGAATGTGCAAACTCCACACAGACAGTTGCCTGAGGCGGGAATTGAAGCTGGGTCTCTGGTGCTGTGAGGCAGCAGTGCTAACCACTGTGCCGCCTCAAATCACTGTCAGGCCAAGGTAGAAATTCAAAACAAGCAATTCTACTTTCTGCAGAACATTTTTTTTTGATATTCCACAAAATGGAAAGCGCTATCTCACTCTCCTCCCTCCCTTGCCCCCCACTATTCTCACTCCACCCTAATTCTCCTGATTCAGGATCTTACAGGGGAAGAAAAGTAAAAATGTCAAGGCTAACATCTCTGAATTTTGGTTAACTCCACCTGAAAGCTAATGTCTTTCATGACATCTTTCCACTTGTTCCACAGTAAAAATACAGAATGTTGCCAGCCTGTGCTTAACCTTCCAGCTTGTCCCCCTTCTCCTCATTAGACATTTTGCTCCTCTCCCACTGTCTGACAAATTTGCATTAGGAGCCATGAGTAATGCTGCTGGTTCAAATGGGGCCAGAAGACCAATTTACCCTGGTTCTGATAACAATCACTGCAATTGTTTTCAAGCATTCTCTACATCCAATCAAACCCTTATTTAATTGGGAGATCTGGAGCATTTACAGATCGAAAAGTGGAGTTGTAACAACAATCAGATCAGCAATGATCTTATCAGACTGAAGAACAGGTTAGAGAGACTGAAAGGCCTAATGTAGTTGACAGCTCTTATCTGGTTTCAAATTCTGTATTGAAAGCTATGTTGTAATGCAATCTAATTTATTTCAATTACCTGATGTGATGGGCTGCGTCATCTTGTAAACTCAGTAATACAGACAGAGTTTCATTTAATTCAATAGGACCGGTAACCATGCATGCTCTGAGTGAAACAAGTTTGTTGGTGCAAGTTAGGAAGCAGTGAATACAAATGATGAGTAGATTTTTCCCATTTGCAGTTAACATGCTTTGTTGAGTGAGATTCATGGCATCTGGTCCACCATGGCTCAGAGTGACTTTTCTCACAAAATCTTTATGTCATTAATTTGGTAACCAGCCTTTTGGACACCTTTCACAGGGAATGGCACAGCCAAAGAGGTAGAAACTCTTGCCACTGCCTGCACCTTCTGGCATTTATGCCGGAGGCATCATATTTAATACCTGGCTACCCACCTTTTCAAAAGCTGTGAGTCAGGATCTAGCCCTCAAACCATATTGTTCGGCCATTAAAAATAGTAAAAACCCCAGCCTCAGAAGATTGCCCTTATTAGAGCGAGAAGACTAATGGTGAGTATCACCTGAGATTCACCAAGCCTCAGATGAGGGGAGAGGTTCAGAAGGAGTCACTTTCATGGTAACCTCAGCTGGTACAGGAATTGAACCCACATTGTTGCTATTACTCTTCCATCATAAACCAGCCATCCATCTAACTCTTATTCCCAAATGTATGGTTCAGAGGAAGGCAAAACTCATTCCTGGCTTTGCAGACAGGGTCCTGGAGGTGTGGGGAGACAGGATGTTGGAGGACAGGACAGCCCTTTGTCCAACTGATCACCAAAGGAGATCACACCACCAGATAGAGCCAGCCTGGATACATATTGTAACTTGGGTCAGTGCTGTGTCCTGCACGACAAAAGGATGCCAAGCAGCGTGGAGAGAATGTCAATGTCTTATGTGTTCCACCATCTTCTCTCCGATATCTGAAGACCACACGGCAGCCACTCAGTCTAACTTTCAAAGCACACATCTCTTACCAAGACTCATGGACTACTGCTCCCTGCATTGAACAATAGCTCTCAATCATCTCATCCTCCCAGACTACTAACTCATCTGTCCTCTGTGTTTTAAATTCACTCATGGGGGAAAGCTCTCCACCTCTCCCACCCCTTCATCACCACAAACTGGGATTACTTCCACTTCCAGTGTAATTAATTCTTCCCTTTCTCATATTACAATTAAAAATGGCCCACCTCTACCCCTGTTAATGTCTCAGCAGCACTCCAGCTGACCTACCTGTAATCCCTGGACTTTTTATATTTGACCTACAGGACTGTCTATTGCCCAAATCCAAACTGCAAGGAATTGGATCCCCAGACTCTTGCAGGAACAAATGCCTGACAGATTGTGGTCAGTCCTCTGTAATTTTATCCATCAAGTCCCTTGACTGACTACAGTGACAACTCCTGACTGACCATAGATGCACCTTTACCCCAGTTAGGGCTGTTATTCTTTGACTAAAACAGCAGAGGTATGGCTCAGTGGTTAGCACTACTAACTCACAGCACCAGGGATGTGGGTTTAATTCTAACCTCAGTGTCTGTGTCGCATTTGCATGTTCTCCTCATGGCTTCATGGGTTTACACTGGAAGATTCCATTTCCTGCTACAGTCCAAAGATGTGCAGGTCAGGTGAATTAGCCATGGTAAGTAGTCCTGTAGTGACCAGAAATGCACAGGCTATCTGGATTAGCCATGGTAAATGTGGAGTTATGGGGATAGAGTGGGGGAGCTGGGTCTGGATGGGATGCTGTTTAGATGGTGCAGGCTGAATGGCCTTTTTCCATACTGCAGGGATTCTATGGCTCTATGCTTTTCACACATGGCTCTTTGCTTGTGGCACGTGCAATATATTTTGTTGCATAAGCTATTGATTATTACCTCAGGTCGAACTTTGACTACACAGTGGCATGCTTATCTTCTACCTGACTGAGACAGAGACTGTGACGTGCTGTTCATCACAAGCTGCCTTGCTCTTTTAAAGCACTAAAAAGCAATGCAAGTCAGCCACAGGCTGCAATCCACTGCTGAAGTCAGTGAGTACATGTTAAGAAGGCAATGTGAAGAGTCTGGCAGTCTTTGTGGTGCAAAGTGAGTGAGCATTAAGAAAGCAAGCTGAGAAGCTATAAAATGCAACCCATGTAGATGCATGAGATACATGCATGTCTCTATGCATAAAACAACCTGGCAGATGGATGGAAGTGATAGGTGTCCCTGAGAGGACTGAAGTGGTGTTTGAATTGGTCTGAGAGTGGGAATGATAACATGGTCAGGTTGGCGGCTTGCTGATGCTGATTTGCATGAAAGAAGGGTCAAGGATACTGGTGGCCATGGAACATGCAGAAATGTTGTTATAAAGTAGCAGTTGCACGATGGTTGGACTTCGTAAAGCTGTAGCTGATTTACATGTCAGCTGTTTGTGCTTTCCAGGTTCTAAGTCAAGGAGAAGGTATTCGGAAGTGGTGTATAAATAAGGCAAGTTGGGATTTTAAAGAGATGCAAAAAGGATGGAAATAAGGTTGTTCTTCACTCAATAATGAGATTCTGAAATTACCATTTACAGCTTGATGCCATGAAATAGAATTTTTCATTCTCACTCTTTTCTCACCTTGTTCTCACCACTGCAGGGAAAGGAGACTTCCACTAATAAAACAAAAACTAATTTCTTAAATAAAAACATTACCTTATACTCTTAATTCTGTAAATTGCTTCTTTGCAAATGTTCAACTGAATGTTGCTGTCAGAAATCTTTCCAAGTCAATAATCTCAGCTCAGTCTATCAAATTGCATAAAACTTGAGGCTGAATCATCACTTCAGTCATGGAGTCATATAGCATGGAAACAGACCCTTTGGTCCAACTTGTCCATGGATACAAAGGCTAAATAGGCTGGGATGTTTTCCCTGGAACATCAGAGGCTGAGGGGTGACTGTATACATGATTATACATTCATGAGGGGCAAGGTTAAGGTGAATAGCCATGTTCTTTTCCCAAGGATACATGAGTCCAAAACTAGCTGGCATAGGTTTAAGGTGAGAGGGGGAAGATATAAAAGGGATAACCTTTTCACACAGAGGTAGTGCATGTATGGAATGAGCTGCCAGAGGAAGTAGAGGAGGCAGGTACAATTACAACATTTAAAAGACAATTGGACAGGCACATGAATAAGAGAGAGTGAGTACTGCAGATGCTAGAGATCAGAATGAAAAAAGTGTGGTAAGCACAGCCAGTCAGACAGCATCCGAGCTGCAGGAGAGTTGATATTTCAAAGTTGAAGAGCTTACACTTGAAAAGTCGACTCTTCTGCTGCTAAGGTGCATGAATAGGAAGAGTTCGAGGGATATGGGCCGGATGCCAGCGAACAGAACTCGTTCAGTTTCGGATTCCTGGTCAGCATTACAGAATAGAGTTTAATTACTTACCACATACTGGACATTGAAAGCACAAATTATTTTCCCTTTAGCTTCAGGAAAATGTAAAACCGTTCCTAAACAAACTCTCACGTCATTGGAATGGTGTTTATGCATGTGAATTTTGAGCTATGTTCATTTGACTTTCATCACCAAAAGGGCCAGAGTTGTCTTGTAATATTGAGCTTCAACTCACTGGGACTTAGAAACAAACTATTTTAGATACGGCCTGTGAACAAAGTTAGTGACATTGCTTTGTGTACACAATTCCACAATGTGGAATGAAAGACATACAATGTGACAAAAGATACATAATTTAGTTTTGGAATTTTGATTTCCAAATAGAGGCTGTTGGGTATTGGTTACATATGTGATTGGCTTTCTTCTTTCAATGCCTTCAGGCACAATGACAGGCATTCGGCATAAAGCAGGTGACTGAAGACCCTGTTATGTGAATGGAAATTGTTTACACTATTGAGCGAATGACATGTCATGTAAACATTTAAGGTTGTTAGATTTGTTTCAGTTCAGAAAAATCTAAGGTAGAACCAGTTTTTTTAAAAAAAACATCAGTTCAGAAAGCTCTGGGGTTCAGTTTAGAAGCAAGTTTAGTTTGTCTCCTATGAGGAGTACAGGGCAGTTCTGGGAACAAATTATCTCATTACAAGTTTTTAGTTAGTGAATCTTCCAAATAGGAAAGTTTGATTAGAAACTGGCAGGCTATTAGAACCAAAAACATTTAAGCTCTAAGATTTGTTAACAGATCATGTTAGCAAATTTGGAAAGGAGTCATCAAATTGTCTTCCCTGTCCTTGACAAAGAAACTGCAAGGAAAGACATAAGTTAATTTTTAAAGAGTTCTTTGGATTTGAGTCTCTGTCATCAATAGAGTCAGGAAAAAACATTGAGCCTTTGATTAACTGTTGAATTTAAGACCATTTAACTATCTTCAATATTTGGATAACTTGTTTTTATAATGTTGCACGTACAAGTCTGTTTTTTTTAAAGAAAGCCTGCAGCTTACGTGAATGTTTCAGCGATTAGCCATCACATTAACGAGATAAACAAACAAAAACAGGCCAGAATATCATTTAGGTAGATTCTTAGTTTCAAGATATGATTTTATCAAGTACCTCAGAGACTCTTGGTGATTAATTGGTAAAATGTTTATAGCAAGCAGAATGAACACATTAAGGTATTTGATTTAGTTTCGACTTCAGAACAGACATTCAAACTTTTAGTTCTGAAGACTCTGAGTTCGATGCTGAAGGCTACCCACCATTAGGAGAAGCAAATATTTTCCAGGTCAGATCAGGGGAGCAATTATCTCAGCAGAAATTGAAACTTTCAACTCAGGTGAGTTTGGATAGGAAGCTTCATGCTGTTGGAGCTGAGAAAGGTTTCAGCCATAACCATTGTGTGAGGTTCATACCAGTGGGTACAGAAGGGAATCATAAAATTGGTAAAATCAGAAAAAGAAACTGGACAGGCTCAGATAAGTAAAGATTTGAAGAGCTTAGATTTGAGTGATATTTCTCTGGAATTGAGTCACTGTAATGGATAGTATTTGGAAATAGTTTGAAACTTTATTTTGATGTTTGTCTTAACATATTTTGAACTATCTTCTACAATCATGTATCGATTTGTCTGTGTATTTCTTCTTTTATGTAATAAATTATGTTATATTGTTTAAGAACACCATCAGCCACGTGTAAACATGTTTCAGTGACACAACTGCTAAATTGATAAACGGAAAAACTTAAACATACAATGTATCAATCAGGTTTAATTTTAGGATCTGACTCGAACAACTGAAAAAGAAAGGTATCGGTTTTGATTAAAATTTTGAGGTGCCGGTGTTGGACTGGGGTGTAAAAAGTTAAAAATCACACAACACCAGGTTATAGTCCAACAGGTTTCATTGGAAGCACTAGTTTTTGGAGTGCTGCTCCTTCATCAGGTCGTTGTGGAGGACGCAATTGTAAGACACAGAATTTAGAGCAAAGGTTTACAGTGTGATGTAACTGAAATTATACATTGAAAAATACCTTGATTGTTTAAGTCTCTCATCTATTGGAATGACCATGATAGTTTTACTTCTTTCATATGTAAATCACAAAACTTTTTTAAAAAATGTTACATTCTCAGGTTTGTTTCGTGATTTACAAAAAAGTATTGTGATTCACATATGAAAGAAGTGAAACTATCATGTAATTCTAACAGATGAGAGACTTAATAAACAATCAAGATATTTTTCAATGTACAATTTAGTTACATCACACTGTAAACTTTTGCTATAAATTCTCTGTCTTACAATTGTGTACTCCACAACCATCTGATGAAGGAGCTTCAATTTCTTCTCTCAGAGGATTGTGAGTCTTTGGATCTCCTTGAAACAGTCAGCTGGAGCAGCAGAGTCTTTGTTAAGGCTGTGATGTGGAGGTGCTGGTGTTGGACTGGGGTGGACAAAGTCAGAAATCACATGACACCAGATTATATTCCAATAAATTTATTTGAAATCCACAACTTTCGAAACGTAGCACCTTTGTCAGGTGTAGTGAGAGGAAAGCACATAGAACACAAAATGTATTGCCAGAGAGATCAAGGGCAGAGAGATCAAAAGATCATTCAAATGGAGTTGATTAGTAAGTCTCTGTAGGTGACCAAGGCCGTTAGACAGTGTGGCTAAAGAGTCACTACTGAATAACAACTGAAGAGACAACCTATAATTGAATTAAATGAGGCAGAGAGTTAATTACAAAAAAATAAATATAAGGTGGTGCTGGAGACAAACCAAATGATTGGAATAATATGGAACAAAAGCAGAAGCTGCTGAACAAGCCAGCAGGTCTAGCAATATCTCTGAAGAATCTATTCCAGACAGTTAGTTTGTCTCTAGCATCATCTTATCTTTAATTTTTTGTAATTATCTCTCTGCCTCATTTAATCAGCATGACTTGGAGGTGTCGGTTTTAGACTGGGGTGGACAAAGTTAAAAATCACACAACACCAGGGTATAATCTAACAGGATAATTTGGAAGCACTAGCTTTCGGAGTGTTGTTCCTTCATCAGGTGGTTGTGGAGGATAAGATTGTGCTTACAGAATTTATAACCAAAGGAGTCCAGTATCATGGAGATGTGATACAGTAAACAATCTTAGATTAAAACTTTCATCTGTTATATTGGGATGTGCTGGTTTCTGTTCTTTGATATGTAAATCCCAGAACTTCTATGAAATTACATTTTCAAGATAGCTCAGCTTTTTGAACAATAGGTGTGAAGTCATAGAGTCATAGTGTCATAGAGACATATAGCATGGAAACAGACCCTTTGGTACAACTTATCCATGCCAACCAGATATCCCAGTCCAATCTAGTCCCATTTGCCAGCACCCAGCCCATATCCCTCTAAACCGTTCCTATTCATATATCCGTCCAAATGCCTTTTAAATGTTGCAATTATATCAACCTCCACCACCTCCTCTGGCAGCTCATTCCACACACACACATCATCCTGTGCATGAAAAACTTGCGCCTTAGGTCTCTTTGATATCTTTCTCCTCTCACCCAAAACCAATGCCCCCTAGTTCTGGACTCTCCCACACCAGGAAGAAGACCCTGCCTATTTACCCTATCCTTACCTCTCAAGATTTTATGCGCCCCTCATGACTTTACCCAATACTATGTCAGACTGCCAAACCCTCTGTAAGTTTTACAGAGTCTTACATGGATTCATGCAGTGTTTGAGCAAAATAACATGTAATACTGCAAAAATAAGTTCACCCTTAAGCTTATATGTGTGCACGTGTTGATGTGAGTGCACGTGATACACTGTGTGTGTAAGCTTGGTTAAATGTGTGTGTAAGTGTGATGGGATATTGTGAGAGGGTACATGTGTTGGTGTGAGTTCAGGGAGTGTATGTGTGTGCATATGAGAGAGAGTTTGTCTGTGATAGAGAGTCTGCATGGGTGTGTGAGTATGTAGGTCTGCGTGTATGGGAGAGAGTGTATTGTAGGGTGGCATCGCCTGTAGTGTGACATGAACCCACATTCTCGGTTGAGGCCATTCCCATAGGTACCAAAATTTGCTATTAGCTTCTGTGTTGTTGCTTGTCCTGACGTCTGCCTTGGAGAATGGTCACCCGAAGGTCCGAGGCTGAATGGCCTGGATCGTTGAAGTGTTCCCTGTCTGGGAGGGAGCACTCCTGCCTGGTGATTGTTGTGCAATGTCCATTCATCCATTGTCATAGTGTCTGCTCGGTGTCCCCCTTTTGTCATGCTTCAGGGCATCCTTGTCTACAGTGTATGAGATAGACCGTGTTGTCCGAATAACACGAGTACACGCTGTGTACATGGTGAGTGGTGTCCCCAGGTGTAATAGTGTTATCCGTGTCAACATTCAGACATGCCTCGCAGCAGCTGCTGTGGCACGGTTGTATGGTGTTGTTGTCGTGAAGTTTGGGCAGGTTGCTACAAATCATGATCTGTTTAAGTTTTGGTGGTTGTTTAAAGGCGAGAAGTGGAGACATGAAGAAGGTCTTGGTGAGGTGCAGATCCTCATCGATAATGTGTTGCAGGCTGTGAAGAACATGGTGTAGTCATTCTGCTCTTGGGAATTACTGGGACAACAATGGGTACCCTGTCTGTTGCAGCCTGTGTCTGTCTCCTGAGGAGGTCATTATGGTTTCTCGCTGTGGCGCAACGGAACTGGCCGTCAATAAGTTGAGCATTGTACCCTCTTCTTTTGAGGGCATCTTTGAGCACATTCAAGTGTCTATTACATGCCTCCTCACCTGAACAGATCCTGTGTATATGAAGGGCATGGCTGTAGGGGATGGCTGTTTTAATATGTTGCAGATGGAAGCTAGAGAAGTGTAGCATCATGAGATTTGTGGTGTAGTGAGGTGTTAAGATGCCCACCCTTGATGGTGATGCATGTGTCCAAGAATGAGACAGATACAAAAGAGTAATCCATTGTAAGTCTGATGGTGGGATGAAACTCATTACATTACTGTACAATTGTTCCAGTGACTCTTCTCCATGTGTCCAGAGGAAGAAAATGTCATCAATGTATCTGGTGTATAGTGTTGGTTGGTGTCCTGTGCAGAAAAGAAGTCTTGTTCGAACCTGTGCATGAAAATGTGGCATATTGGGGTACAAGGTTGGCCCCTATGGCTGATCCATGTGTCTGGATGAAGAACTGGTTGTCAAAGGTGAAGACATTGTAGTCGCGGAAAAACCCAATGAGAAGTAGCACAGTGCTCGGAGATTGGCAGTTGTTGGTATTGAGTGCTAACGCGGTTGTAGTGATGCCGTCATTGTGGGGGATGATGGTGTAGAGTGCTGACACGTCCATTGTGACGAGGAATGTTCCAGTTCAACTGGTCCATAGGTGTTGAGCTTCTGTAAGAAATCTGTAGTGTCGCAACAGACGCTGGAGGTCCCTTGTACAATGAGTTTCAAGATGCCTTTGATATAGCAAAGAGGTTCTCATACAGAGTCCCATTGCCTGATACAATGGGACATCCTGGCATGTTGGCTTTGTGTATATCTTTGAAAGGCAGTAGAAGTCGCCTACACAAAAAGTATAAGGGATGAGGGCATGTCGGGCACTCTGAAGGACTGGATCCAAGGTCCTGATCAATGTATTTAGTTCATGGCTGTGCTGTTTGGTTGGATCAGCCAGTAGTTGCCTGTAGTGTTCTTGGTTGTTCAGTTGTCAGTGCACTTCCTTGCGGTTATCTGTTCTATTCTGAATGATGATGGCTCCTCCTTTCTGTGCTAGTTTAATGATGATGTTTGATTGGTTCTGAGAGTGTGGATGGCATTGTGTTGCAATTTGGTGATGCTTTGCTCTACCTTGTGGGTGCAGCTGATGAATCTGGCATTCACAAATTTCCAGACGGTTTGAGCATACATGTCAAGCTGAGTGCAGTGACTCTCTGGTCGGGTCCAGGTTGACTCCTTCTTTGGTTGCTCCTCTGTGGATCCCTGTGATGACTGTTCTGGTTCATTGATGGAGTCACTGGGATCACTGTTAGCATCTTGAAAGAATTCCTGGAGTCTCATTTGTCTGATTAATTCCTCCTTGACTCATGGGAACCATTTAATGGTGGGGCAGAAATTGAGCCCTTTGCTAAGAACTTTGATCTCTTCTACTTGAAGGGTGTGGTCCGTTAAGTTGACGATCGATTTCCCCATTGCGATAATGTTTTCAACCATGGTGTTGGGGGTGGGAAGGGGGGAGGGCGAGCTGATGGCTACAGCTGGTGCTAATGTCAAGTTCCTCCGGTTTCTTGTTTTTGGTGTGCATGTACACAATGTAGTTTTGTCGCCTTATCTGTTTGGCAATGTTGCATAACTGTACTGTTGTATCTTGAGTGCAAGCTGAGAATATGGAGTCCATCTTGGTCTCAAGGTTATGGTCCCTGCTGCAGAGTTGATGCAAGAGATGGTTGAGGAGTTTGCGAGAGGTTCAGTGACAATGTTTCTCCATGTAGTCTGTGTTGTAAGTCAACTTGAGTGGGTTCCTGATCCATAATTCTTTTGGGATCCTCATTGGTCTCCTTATTTCTGCAGAAACTTGGTGTTTGTGTCGATATGCGCGGTCTTCTTGCAGATCCTCTCCACTGTGAGCCGCCAGTTCATGGTGGCGATGGTCACCATGATGTGGAGATGCTGGTGTTGAACTGAGGTGGACAAAGTTAAAAATCACACAACACCAGGTTATAGTCTAACAGGTTTATTTGGAAGCACTAGCTTCTTCATCAGTTGATTGTGGAGGATAAGATCATGATCACAGAATGTATAGCCCAAGGGATCCAGTGTCATGGAAATGTGATACCGTAAACAATCTTAGATTAAAACTTTCATCTTTTATAATGGCATATGCTGGTTTCTGTTCTTTGATATGTGATTCCCAAAACTTCTCTTAAATTACATTCTCAAAATAGCTCGGCTTTTTGAACAATACATGTGAAGTCTGTTTATCTCCCAATGCTATGTCAGACTGACAAACCCTCTATAATTTTACAGAGTTTACACATCAAAGGTATATACCTTTATAAAAGATGAAAGTTTTAATCTAAGATTGTTTCCCGTACCACATCTCCATGATCCTGGACTCTTTTGGCTGTAAATTCTTAAACTCCACAACCACCTGATGAAGGAGCAGCCCTTCAAAATCTAGTGCTTCCAAATAAACCTGGTGGATTATAATCTGGTTTTGTGTCATTTAATCGGATTATAGGTCATCCCTTCAGTTGTTATTCAGCTATTAGCACTTTACTCGCACTAACACCCTTGGTCACCCACAGAGACTTATTATTCAATGCCTCACTCACACTATTTGTATGATCTTTTGATCTCTCTGCCCTTGATCTCTCAGCCCATAAATTCTATGTCTGTGTATTTCCCTCTCACTTCACCTCATGAAAGGACTAGGCTCCAAAAGCTTGGGATTTCAAATAAGCCTGTTGGATTCTAACCTGGTGGTATGTGATTTCTGACATTGTTAAGGCTGAGTTTAATAAGATTGTTGATCAGTAGGGGATTTATAAGGCTAGATTACCTACAGTATGGAAACAGTCCCTTTGGCCCAACCAGTCTGTACTGACCCTTGAAAGGGTAACCTACCCAGACCTATTCCCCATATGTATCCCTGACTATTGCACTTAACACTAAGGGCAATTTAGCATGGCCAATTCACCTAACCTGCACATCTTTGGATTGTGGGAGGAAACCAGAGCACCCAGCAGAAACCCATGCTGACACAGGGAGAATGTGCAGACTCCACACAGACAGTCACCCACTGCAGGAATCAAACCCAGGTCCCTGGCACTGTGAGGCAGCAGTACTAACTACTGAGCCACTGTGCCTTCCCTGGTTAGCAGGGAAAGGCAGAAAGGTGGACAAAAGAAGTGTCAAATCAGCCATGATCCTATTGAATGGTGAAGCAGGCTCAAGGGGCCGAATGGCCTACTGCTGTTCCTATTTCTTATACTTAAATGATTTCACTACAGTAAGAAGTTTGGTTATAATGCGAGACCCAGTTGGAAGGACTGGGATTTACATAGTCTAGTTTACATAATAGATCAATTGGTAAAGTGACTTTCTTAAAAAAATACAATTTCAGTTAAATAGTGCCACTGAAGTATTCCTGGGTAAACCTCCCAACACCCTGCACAAGTCATTTCTGCACTCATTGGAAATTAGACCCGCCATTTTGGTCTGATCTGGACGGGCTGTTGTCCTTCACTTTATGATGCAGTTTCTTCTTGAGCAATATCAAATCCCTCTCAAATGAAAGAGAAAAAGTTGCTGTCAGAGTATCAGTGCAATGGATTTAAAAAGAGTAAGGATTACAGTTTTTAGGATGAAGTGAGCAAGGGGCCACTGGTGATATGGAGATGATGTTAGAAATACTCCATTGGTTTACCTCCATTTATATTTAGAAGTAATTATTGGTTTCATATTTGTGTGCTTTTTTTTGCTAATTGTGCTTTACTATTTTTGTGCTTCTTAAATGTAACTGTTTAAGGAGGGCAGGGTTTGGGCTTTCAGAACAGAATTTGGAAACACATTATTTTTACCATTTCGTTTCCTTCTTTGGTTTGGCAACACATTAGAATGAACTGTTGGCCAGCAAGCAAATGGTTTGCTATATACCTTTGTTCATTAATGGCTTTTTTTAACAAAAATTGGAAAGCTTCACAAAACTATTTTACAAAAATAGTAAATGGGGACTAACAGTGTGTACAAAGATACACAGAGTATTAAAAACAAACATCAAACTGTGCCTTAAAAGACAAATGCCTGTCCAAAGTGTAGAAGGCATTCAAATCAACTTTTGATTTGGAGATGCCGGTGTTGGACTGGGATGTACAAAGTTAAAAATCACACAACACCAGGTTATATCCAACAGGTTTAATTGGAAACACAAATTTAGTCAGTGTAATGATCTGAGTCATTCATATAAATTGCACTCAGACTGGAATGTGTGGTGTCATTTCTAATTGGTTTAGAATGGGCATTGGGTAGTGGCAGATCGCACAGCTATCGGTAAGATTCAAACAAGATCCCAAACTTTGCAACCAGATCTCAAAGTGCAATCACTTTGTCCACTTACATTGGCGATTCAAAATTGTAAAAATTCTGCCCTTTGAAGAAATCATCTGTTAAAACAAGAAAAAAGATTTGCTAAAATAGCTTTGGCACATTGTGAATTTTTTTTTCTGGTCAGTAATTTCCTGAAACACAAAAGGAAAACCATTGGGGAGATGAGTGAATACAGCTGTAACTACAGACCCAAGCACACCTACCTAGAAACATCTACAGTGAATTGCCTTCACAGATTGAAAAAAGTTCACCATTTTTTCTTTGTATTGTCATGGGATGTATTGGCAAGCCACTCATTGACTGCCCCTAACTGCCATTGAATAGAATGGCTTGTTAGGTCATTTCAAAGAGCGGTTAAGAGTCACTGCTTTAGGTCTGAAGTCATATAGGAGAAAGTGAGGACTGCAGATGCTGGAGATCAGAGTCAAGAGTGTAGTGCTGGAGCCTCCTCCATTGCCACTCCCTCACCACCCAATGCCCGATGGAAGAACGCCTTATCTTCTGTCTTGGGACCTTCAACTCCAAGGCACCAATGTGGACTTCACCAGATTCCTCATTTACCCTCCCCCCATCTTACCCCAGTTCCAACCTTCCAGCTTAGCACCAACCTCATGACCAGTCCGACCTGTCAACCTTCCTTCCCACCTATTCGCTCCACCCTCCTCTCCGACCTATCACCTTCATCCCCACCTCCATCCACCTACTGTACTCTTAACTACCTTCTCCCTAGCCCCACACCCCTCCCTTTTATCTCTCCACCCCTGAGGCTCCCAGTTTCATTCCAGCAACACACTCTTGACGAGTGCTGGAAAAGCACAGCATGTCAGGCAGCATCCGAGGAGCAGGAAAATCGACGTTTTGGGCAAAAGCCAGCTCTATTCCTGATGAAGGGCTTTTGCCCGAAGCGTTGATTTTCTTGCTCTTCGGATGCTGCCTGAGCTGCTGTGCTTTTCCAGCACTGCTCTAATCTAGAATCTGGTTTCCAGCATCTGCAGCCCTTGTTTTTACCTGGAAAAGCACAGCATGTCAGGCAGCATCCAAGGAGCTGGAGCATCAGCCCTTCATGCGGAATGAGATCAATTCTTCCTGCCAGAAGGCAGATTACGGTCTCAACATTTACTTATTCTGAGGGGAGAAGGCCTTGCCACCTCCCTTCAACTGAGTCAGAGGCAGAAAGGCTTTGGGGTGGCCTTTCTTCTTTCCTGGACGCCAACTGAGTGGACAGTTAATGGAAGAATGCCTCATCTTCCACTTATGGGCTCTCCACTCACACAGCATCAACATCAATTTCACCAGTTTGCTCATCTCTGCTCCTCCTATCTTATCCAGGATCCAACCCTCCAACTCGGCACCGTCCTCTTGAACTTCTCCTGCTTGTCCATCTTCCTTCCCACCTACCCGCTCCACCCTCCAATCCGACCAATCACTATCAGCCCCCACCTGCTTCCACCTATCGCCTTTCAAGCTGCCTTCCCCTCCAGCTCCGCCCCCTTTCCCATTTCTCTCTCAGCCCCCTTGGGTCTCCCCCAACATTCCTGATGAAGGGTTGTGCCCAAAATGTTGACTCTCCTGATCCTTGGATGCTGTCTGACCTGCTGTGTTTTTCCAGTGCCATACTGTTTGATGTTATCCAATGAATGGTGAGCAGGTGTTCACTATTTAAAGATACACCTTTTTATGGAGAGACTCTTATTTAAAGACATTAGTGTCTGGGTGAGGAATCTGGCTCAGGAGAGGGTTAGTGCACTGACAGCCATCCACCTGCCTTTCCTCTGGCCCTAACCCCTCTCCAGTGAACTGTACCCTACAACTTCTTGGTAGGGATTCCTGACAAAAGCCCTCAAGAAATATTGGCATTAGCCACCCTTCACAGAGGGGATGGTGAGTTTTGAATTCTCAGCTGTGGAGCTAAAAAAGGTCAGTAGGAGGATTTCCACTGTAGATATAGTTCCTTTCAGGGCTCCTGTTGCCACTTTTGTGACGGATATCATGCCATCTGCAAATTCATTAAATTTTGCACATGGGTAATTTACTTATTGTAGAGTAAAAAGTGAGGTCTGCAGATGCTGGAGATAGAGCTGAAAATGTGTTGCTGGTTAAAGCACAGCAGGTCAGGCAGCATCCAAGGAACAGGAAATTCGATGTTTCGGGCCAGAGCCCTTCATCAGGAATGAGGAGAGGGTGCCAGGCAGGCTAAGATAAAAGGTAGGGAGGAGGGACTTGGGGGAGGGGCGATGGAGATGTGATAGGTGGAAGGAGGTCAAGGTGAGGGTGATAGGCCGGAGTGGGGTGGGGGCGGAGAGGTCAGGAAGAGGATTGCAGGTTAGGAGGGCGGTGCTGAGTTCAAGGGAATCGACTGAGACAAGGTGGGGGGAGGGGAAATGAGGAAACTGGAGAAATCTGAGTTCATCCCTTGTGGTTGGAGGGCTCCCAGGCGGAAGATGAGGTGCTCTTCCTCCAACTGTCGTGTTGTTATGTTCTGGCGATGGAGGAGTCCAAGGACCTGCATGTCTTCGGTGGAGTGGGAGGGAGAGTTAAAGTGTTGAGCCACGGGGTAGTTGGGTTGGTTGGTCCGAGCGTCCCAGAGGTGTTCCCTGAAGCGTTCTGCAAGTAGGCGGCCCGTCTCCCCAATATAGAGGAGGCCACATCAGGTGCAGCGGATGCAATAGATGATGTGTGTGGAGGTGCAGGTGAATTTGTGGCAGATATGGAAGGATCCCTTGGGGCCTTGGAGAGAAGTAAGGGGGGAGATGTGGGCGCAAGTTTTGCATTTCCTGCGGTGGCAGGGGAAGGTGCCGGGAGTGGAGGTTGGGTTGGTGGGGGGTGTGGACCTGACGAGGGAGTCACGAAGGGAGTGGTCTTTGCGGAACACTGATAGGGGCGGGGAGGGAAATATATCCCTTGGGGTGGGGTCCGTTTGGAGTTGGCGGAAATGACGGCAGATGATACGCTGTGTACGGAGGTTGGTGGGGTGGTAGGTGAGAACCAGTGGGGTTCTGTCTTGGTGGCGGTTGGAGGGGCGGGGCTCAAGGGCGGAGGAGCGGGAAGTGGAGGAGATGTGGTGGAGGGTATCGTCGATCACGTCTGGGGGAATCTGTGGTCCTTGAAGAAGGAGGCCATCTGGGCTGTGCGGTATTGGAACTGGTCCTCCTGGGAGCAGATGCAGCGGAGACGAAGGAATTGGGAATATGGGATGGAGTTTTTACAGGGGGCAGGGCGGGAGGAGGTGTAGTCCAAGTAGCTGTGGGAGTCAGTCGGTTTGTAGTAGATGTCTGTGTTGAGTCGGTCGCCTGAGATAGAAATGGAAAGGTCTAGGAAGGGGAGGGAGGAGTCTGAGACAGTCCAGGTGAATTTGAGGTCGGGATGGAAGGTGTTGGTAAAGTTGATGAACTGTTCAACCTCCTCGTGGGAGCACGAGGCAGCGCCGATACAGACATCGATGTAGCAGAGGAAAAGGTGGGGGGTGGTGCCAGTGTAGTTGCGGAAGATGGACTGTTCCACATATCCTACAAAGAGACAGGCATAGCTGAGGCCCATGCAGGTGCCCATGGCAACTCCTTTAGTTTGGAGGAAGTGGGAGGATTGGAAAGAAAAGTTATTCAGGGTGAGGACCAGTTCAGTCAGTCGAAGGAGGGTGTTAGTGGAAGGGTACTGGTTGGTGTGGCGGGAAAGGAAGACTTATTGCCCAATGCACCACTCACCAGTGGGAAACCTTTTGGACAGATGAGAACCAGTGAAATACAACCAATGAGAATGGGCATGATAGACAGGATACAGAGGGAAAATATTTTGACTGGCAGTCACTTGCTGGAATAACACAGAAGCCCAAAGCATTTCTCTGCAATCTGTTTTCATATTCCTCTTTACTTCTGTACGATGCTGGTATTTAGAGAGAATGTGGAACTGAAAATAGCATTTTAAAAATTGTGTTACTGCATGGACAAACTTGACATCAGCTCAGAATTGTAGCTTGGAAACTTTTGACAGATATACAAATATACTTTCTATTTTGTAATTCCAAGCATTTTATGCATTTCATTTTAATTGCAAACCTAATGCTTTTCTGATACACAGAGCTAGCTGAAATCATACTTCAACATAGCCATGATGGATAAATAAGCATTTAGTGGGAAATTGTATTTAGGAAAGTATAGTGGTAGTGTTGGAGTGCCTGCTGAATCAAGCATGTGTTTAAATTGAAATAATTTCAACCCAGATTCCCACCGTTGAAGTTCAATTCTATGTCATTAGTGCTATGAGGCAAAGAAAGGCAAAATATACATGTAAAGACTTCTTCTAAACTGTGAAAGAGAAGAAAGTGTTATTATTAACAATATTTTTGATTTTGATTCAGCTTATGTTCTTCCAAGAGTCATCTCCTCTGTGAGTAATGATGCAGACTCACAGAAATTAGACATTACTCCCTGAAGTTCTTCATCATTAAACCCCTCCCCTAGATAAACCATGCTACCAGTGACTATTTCAATTGACCGTTTCCTGCCACCCAAATTTCTGCACCTACCTGGAATCCAGCTGCTGAGTCACAGCCATTTGGTTGACCAGTCACATGCTGGTGCTGCTGAGAATGAGGCAAGTTGGAACATCCCTTCAGCTTGGCCCAACAGATTGCTGCTTCCAGTTAAAATCAGAGCCGGTATTCCTAAAGTTTGTGTGGAAGATTATTGGGGGTACGCTGGGGATTGAGGCTACAATCAGATCAGCCATGATCTTTTTGAAAGGTAGAGCAGGCTCAAAGGGCTGAATGGCCTACTGTTCACCTTTGTTCAGATGTTCATGTTGATCTTTGTTGGAACTTTACAGAGAA
The DNA here is from genome assembly GCF_020745735.1 of Hemiscyllium ocellatum. NCBI lineage: Eukaryota > Metazoa > Chordata > Chondrichthyes > Orectolobiformes > Hemiscylliidae > Hemiscyllium > Hemiscyllium ocellatum. The sequence goes on from NC_083432.1 coordinate 28,989,241, forward strand.
GCAAGGAATGCAGGAGGAGGTCAATCCTGGGAAGCTCAGTACCACCCAGCTGGAGAAGAGTCTTTGCAAAATTGATCAAATGTTATGTGTGGGTACAAAGACAATCATTGCCACAAGCAGTGGAAAAAACATAAACTGGACTAGAGAAGGACATGTAGTATTGGATCTTCCTTTGGCAGTCTTTGTGTAGCTGCCAGTGTCCACCATCATTACTCCACTAACTGTGACAGTAACTTTGAGTGTCAGGGTATGTTTTATGGCTTGCATTGTTTATGAACACAGACAGAGAGGCAGGCAGCTTGCTTTGGTGAGGAGCCCCGGACAGTCAAGAGGGCGGACTTGTTATTGTGTGGCACCACGCCACAGCAGCCTCACACTGACAGGATGTGCCAGCAGCTTACTTGGCAAAAGCACTGTGTATGCTTCAACCATACAACTATGTCAGAAAATCAAAGGGCACCAGTCCTTAGTGGGGTCAATGGTCAGTCAGAGGGTGGCACCTCAGTTACTGAAGGAGCTTTTATAATTGTAGTCCAGGGATTGACCATGGTACTCAGCCACTTGGCCCTACCAGATCCTGGAGATCTGTGTGCTTGCATTCTGGGGATTGAGCCAGTGCAGAGATTGCAGGTAGATTAGTCCATGCACAGTGGATTCATCAATCCAAGGAACTTGGTCATTCTCAAAAGGCTGTCCTATCAAGCCAGTCCAGAGGGTGAGCATGCATCAGTATAACTCTTTTACTGGCTCATCTTTCTGTTGTAAGTCCATTCCCTTTCAGGATTAAACACTTCTGCCTGACCCTCCTCTTGTTCAGGTTTTTCCTAGGCTATTCTGTCAGACAGTGTGTCCGCTAACTGAACTTCAACTCCCTCATCTTTCTCTTATTTGTTGCTTCTTGCTGTGACTTATAACAATGGGATCCTGTTACTGAACAGTCTGGAAAAATTCCAGGGTATTTTCTTTTAATTCCTAAGTTCCCTAGTCTTCCTTTGGCTTCTCCACAATAAGGGGGTGTCACTCCCACCTTGGACTCTGCTAAATCATTCCCAAGAACAAACTGTACTCCTGGAACTGACACTCTGTCAATGTCTCCCACTATTGCTTCCCCAGTCTTAAGGTGGCGGTCCAACCTGATCTTATGGGAACGCTAAATTTCTGTCCATTTATCCACAAATTACCACTCTCTCGGGTAACATGCCAGAAAGAGAGCAAATATATTCATCTTTTACTATCAGAGACTGATTAGATCCCATATCTCTCCGAGTTGTAACATCTTTCCCTTCTCCTCCTGGTCGTCCTGAGTAAACTTTACACACAGAGGCAGAGTCTTTACAGAGATCAGATACTAACTCCATACCCAGCCCCTGCCTGGACTGTGACTCTCCTGCAGCTCCTCAACTTTTCTTGGGGTTCCCTTTACTACTTTCACTAAAGCCACTGGCTTAGCCTCATTTACCACATCTTTTTCCACACAGCCTTTCTTCAACGACCAGCACTGTGACATTACGTGTCCCACAATGAAAACACTTGAGGCTTTTCACCTCCTTTCCACCCTCTTGAGCTTCTTTTTCCACCTGTGGTAAACTATTACCACTGTGCTCTACTCTTTGTTTTGTAGTGGAGCATCTCCCCTTCCCCCACTTTCTGTCCCTCACAGGATGAAATTCTTGCCGGAAGCTAAATTTTGCCTTCTGCACCAATGCATATTCATCTGCCATCTCTGCTGCTCTTCTCACTTCTTGAACTTTCTGTTCATCTACGTGAATTCTTATCATCTCCAGAAGTGAGTTTTTAAACTCCTCCAGCAGATAATCTCTCTTAGAGCCTCATCTTTTTAAGGCCCACACCCATCTATCAAAATTACTCTGTTTAATTATTTCGTACTCAATATGAGTCTGACCTGGTTCCTTCTGTATGTTTCTGAACCACTGTCTGTATGCTTCTGGTACCAGTTCATAAGCACTCAAAATAACCTGTGTGACATCTTCGTAATCTCTTGACCCCTCATCTGAAAGCGCTGTAAATGCCTCACTAGCTCTGTCTACCAGCTTAGTCTGAACTAGCATTAACCACAAGTCCTCTGAACACTCCATCTACCTAATCGATTTTTCAAATGAAATAAAAGAAGGCTGTGACATCTTACTTATCAAAATGTGGCAGTGTTTTAACATACTGTTATACATCACTATCTTCTTTCTTCATCTTCATCCTGTTAACTTGACTTTCCTGACTAATTCACAACTTCTGATGTTCAAATTCTCTTTCCTTTTCTCTTTCACTTTCTTCTCTCTCTCTTTTCTCGCTAAAAACCTTCTCTCACTTTCTTTTTCCTCTCTCTTTCTTCCTCATCTTTCTGTTTCTCTCTCCCTTTCTTTATATTCTAACTCCATTTGCCTCAATTGAATTTAAGTTTTTTAACTCTACTGCACTAGTCTGTTTCTGTGATTGACCAACTCCATTGCAATTTCAGTTTTCCTTTTGTCTCTGGTTAAACCCAATTCTAACCTATTTACTAATTCTAAAGATATGTCCTTCCTCTGTCTTTCCAAACTTTCTTGGCAAATTTGGGAAGCATTTTCAAACTCCAGAACCTCTTTAATAAACTTAAGAGCCATTTCACTCACATTTAATTTAATCAAACACAATTAACCAAAATTAAATAAATTGTCTCTCCTCTGTTTTATTTAAAGACTTAGATCACTAATCGGCAATTGTTTAAATCTGCTGGGATCTTTCGTCCCCCAAATCTGCTCAAATCTGTCCGACTTTCAGACTGGATCAGTCTCAACCTGTCCAAATCACGGATCCAAGCCCCCAAACTGTTATGACACGGCAGTTAACTCTTCTGCTAATTAAACGAAACACCCAGAAAACCTCATCTCACCTTGTAACCTATCAAAATATAAATGACACAGAACTCCCAAATTCCACTATTTAAAGAAAATAATATCAATTTGTACTTTAGCTCTAAAAGTGAATATTAAATAACAACATTCACAACTCTAAGCCCCTCTTTCTCCTGTCAGGAGGCTTAGCAAGGAGTAGAGTCATCGAGTCCCAGAGCTATACAGCATGGATACAGACCCTTCAGTCCATCGTGTGCATCACAGCCAGATATCCCAAATTAATCTAGTCCTCGAACTAGCCTGGAGAAAGTGGGAAATTCAATTCTGGGATTAGAATTCATCAGATGGCTCACTGAAAGATGGTGAAAGGACCATTTCAAGATTGAGCGTGGGATCTCTTTGAGCGTTGCAGGAGTCAGGAAAGCTGCTCAAGGGGGCATTTTCACAAATGGCCATCACTCTGGCCTCAGCCTGAGGGACGTGTATGGTCAACGAAGGGCATGGGAATTCAAAAAGCCATAGGTTGTGGGAGTAAATAAGGAACATTAACAGTGATATAAATGTAAATGGAGTGGGGGGAGGTGCTGCTGAAAAGTCATCAAGGAGACAAAGATAGCAACACAGAGAGGAACACGAAGTTGGAGGAGCTATCCTTCTGTGTTTCAAGTGGAGCTAGCAAGTCACTCACAAGGACACTCACAAAGGGGAAACATTGTCACCTCTCATCCAATGTCAACTACACAATAATGAGATAAATTTACTGTGACTTTGTGCAGCGTAGATAGGGTCAGTTTTCTCTTCAGGAAAGAGTATATTGTTGGAATTTAAAGCACAGTCAGGGTAATAGCCTTCGCCATTCATCTGCTGATTCAGAGAAGCTCAGTTCGCATCAAGTTGCAATTCACCAGCAGATTTACAATGCAGGTGACAATTTCAAAGTTTAAGGATGTCACAAGACTTGGGAGAATTGTAAATTGTGAGCAGAACCAGGCAAGACATCAAAAGGAGACTGACACGTTGGTGGAGTGGGCAGATAAGGGCCAGATGAAGTTCAATGTGGGGAAGAGTGAGGTGATAAACTTTGCTACAAAGAACATGGAGAGAGAGTATAAAATAATTGGTACTATTTGTACAGGAGCAGGGACACTTGAGTTCATTTGTATAGAAGTCATGAAAGGTGGCATGACAGGAACCGAGAGTTTATAATATATTTATAATAAAGTTTATAATATATTTTAAAGTTACAATCGTCCCCTGTAACCGCGGGTGATACGTGCCAGAACCGATCGTGGAAAGGCCGAAACCGTGGATAGGAGCAAACCCATTCATTTAAATGGGAAACATACCTTCCTGGCAGCCTCCTGGTCCCTGGTTCTGGAACGTTCCATTTTATATGTTTGGGCCATAGGAAACCGTGGGTAAGTGAAACCGTGGGTAACTGAAACCGCGGAAAATTATTCTGCAGATACGGGCGTCGCCTTGTATGATAAAAAAAGGTATGCCACTTTCAAAAAGAGTAAGAAAGAGAAAAAGCTCTAGAGCTGGACAGAGCAAAATTTAGGAATGACCAGGTTAGAGATGGGCCATGTAAAATTTAAGGATGCATGAAAGTTGGCAACATAGTTGACATCATTCTCAAGGTCAGAGTGAGAGCTTGAAACAGCACCACCTTGCATAACCTCTGCTGCATGCTGGCAGCACCCAATCCAAAAAATGGTGCCAGCGTTCAAATGATCAAGGTCGTAATACAGTAAAGGCATGAGACTCATTTGTCTACCACATTGCAAATGCTTGTGTACAACTGTACTCAGCAACAGAATAGAGAACTTAATGTCAACTTCAGGTGAGGTGATGGCTGCGTGGTATTATCAATAGACCCTTCATCCAGAGACCCAGCTAATCATCTGTGGAAATGAAGCGAGATGAAAACAGAAACTCAGCAAGTCTGGCAATACCTGTGGAGAGAAATCAGAGTTAATGTTTCAAGTGCAGCCACCCTTCTTCAATTTCTGTTTTTGTAATTTTCACAGGACCTTGGTTCGACTCCTGCCATGACAGATTGTGAAATGTGAATGCAATAAAAATCTTAAGGTCAGAGTCTAATGATGACCATGTAACCATTGCTGGGGAAATCTGATTCATGCATGTCCTTTAAGGAAAGAAGCTGATCCTAGCCTGCTCTGGCCAGCATTTGACTCCAGAACCACAAAAAATGAAGGGAGGCAATATTATCACTGGACTGTTGGTCTAAGACCAAGGTAATGTTCTGAGAACCCGGATTTTAAACCCACCACGGTGCATAGAACATACAACATTACAGCGCATTACAGAACCTTCGGCCCTCGATGTTGCACCGACCTGTCATACCAATCTGAAGCCCATTTAACTTACACTATTCCATATGCTTGTCCAACGCTGACTTAAATGTACTTAAAGTTGGTGAATCTACTATTGTTGCAGCCATACCCGAACTATACACATACCCTAACCCTACCCATACCTGAGTAAAGAAACTACTTCTGACATCTGTCCTATATCTATAACCCCTTAATTTAAAGCTATGCGGCCTCGTGCTTGCCATCACCATACTTGGAAAGAGTCTCTCCCTGTCCACCATATCTAACCCTCTGATTATCTTATATGTCTCTATTAAGTTACCTTCTTCTCTCTAGCGAAAACAGCCTCAAGTCCCTCAGCCTTTTCTCGTAAGACCTTCCCTCCATACCAGGCAACATCCCAGTAAATCTCCTCTGCACCCTTTCCAAAGCTTCCATATCCTTCTTATAATGTGGTGACCAGAACTGTACACAATACTCCAAGTGCGGCTGCATCAGAGTTTTGTAAAGCTGCAGCATAACCTCATGGTTCCGGAACTCGATCCCTCTATTAATAAAAGCTAAAACACTGTATGCCTTAACAACCCTGTCAACCTGGGTGGCAACTTTCAAGAATCTGTGTACATGGTCACTGAGATCTCTCTGCTCACCTACACTACCAAGAATCTTACCATTAGCCCAGTACTTTGCATTCCGGTTACTCTGACCAAAATGAATCACCTTACGCTTGTTCGCATTAAACTCCATTTGCCACCTCTCAACCCAGCTCTGCAGCTTACCTATGTCTCTCTGTAACCTACTATGTTCTTCGTCACTATCCACAACTCCACCGACCTTAGTGTCATCTGCAAATTTACTAATCCACCCTTCTACGCCCTCATCCAGGTCGTTTATAAAAATGACGAACAGCAGTGGACCCAACACCGACCCTTGCGGTACACCACTAGTAACTGGACTCCAATATGAACATTTCCTATCAACCACCACCCTCTGTCTTCTTTCAACAAACCAATTACTGATCCAAACTGCTATATCCCCCACAATCCCATTCCTCCGCATTTTGAACAATAGCCTACTGTGGGGAACCTTATCGAACGCCTTGCTGAAATCCATATACATCACATCAACCAGTTTACTCTCATCTACCTGTTTGTTCACCTTCTCAAAGAATTCAGTAAGGTTTGTGAGGCATGACCTAGCCTTCACTAAACCATGCTGACGATCCTGAATCAAATTATTCTTTTCTAGATGAGTGTAAATCCTATCTCTTATAACCTTTTCCAACACTTTACCAACGACGGAAGTAAGGTTCACTGGTCTATAATTACCAGGGTTGTCTCGACTCCCCTTCTTGAGCAAGGGAACCACATTTGCTATCCTCCAGTCTTCTAGCACTACTCCTGTAGACAATGACAATTTAAAGATCAATGCTAAAGGGTAGACAATCTCCTCCCTGGCTTCCCCGAGGATCCTTGGATAAATCCCGAGTGGCCCAGGGGACTTATCTATGTTCACACTCTGCAGGATTTCTAATACCTCGTCCTTGTGAATCTTAATCCCACCTAGCCTAGTAGCCTGTACCTCAGTTTTCTCCTCAACAACATTGTCATTTTCTAGAGTGAATATTGTCGAAAAATATTCATTAAGTGCTTCCCCTATCACCTCTGACTCCACACACAACTTCCCACTACTATCCTTGATTGGCCCTAATCTTACTCTCATCATTCTTTTATTCCTTCAATACCTATAGAAAGCTGTAGGGTTTACCCTGATCCTATCTGCTAACAATTTCTCATGTCTCCTCCTGGCTCTTCTGAGCTCTCTCTTTAGGTCTTTCCTGGCTACCTTGTAACCCTCAAGTGCCTTAACTGAGCCTTCACATCTCATCCTAACATAAGCCTTCTTCTTCCTCTTGACCAAAGATTCCATTTCCTTCATAAACCACGGCTCCTGCGCTCTACAGCTTCCTCCCTGCCTGACAGGTACATACTTGTCTAGGACACACAGGAGCTTTTCCTTGAATAAACTCCACATTTCTAATGTGCCCATCCCCTGCAGTTTCCTTCCTCATCCTATGCTTCCTAAATCTTGCCTAATCGCATCGTAATTGCCTTTCCCTCAGCTGTAACACTTGCCCAGTGATATACACCTATCCCTTTCTATCACTAAAGTAAACATAACAGAATTGTGATCGCTATCCCCAAAGTGCTCACCTACTTCCAAGTCTAACACCTGACCGGGCCCATGACCCAGTACCAAATCTAATGCGGCTTCACCCCTTCTTGGCCTATCTACATACTGTGTCAGGAAGCCCTCCTGCACACACTGGACAAAAAACTGACCCTTATATAGTACTCATACTATAGTATTCCCAGCCAATAGTTGGAAAGTTGAGGTCCCCCATGACAACTACCCTGTCTCTCTCACTCCTATTGAGAATCATCTTTGCTATCCTTTCCTCTACATCGCTGGAACTATTTGGAGCCCGATGGAAAACTCCCAACAGGGTGACCTCTCCTTTCCTGTTTCTAACAGGTGGAATGGAACATAGAACTTAGAACAGTACACCACCGTACAGGCCCTTCGGCCCTTGATGTTGTGCCGACCTTTTATCCAACTCTAAGATTAAACTGACTTACATATCCTTCATTGTACTATCTTCCATGTGCCTGTCCAAGAGTTGCTTAAATGTCCCTAATGTATCTGATTTTACTAACACCCACCACTCAAATTTGGAATTAAGAATCTAAAAGGTAGCCATGAATCCATTGTCAATTCTTGGGAAATCCCTTCTGGTTCACTAAAGTCTTTCGGGAGGGAAACTGCTGTCCTTATCTGGTCTGGACCTACAGTGCAGTTGACTCTTAAATGCCCGCTAGGCAATTAGAAATGGGCAATAAATGCTAGCTGAACTAGCAATGCTTCCATCCCAGGAATGAACAAAAAAAATTGTCCAGTACATAAATGGATTGATGTATCATTTGGTAGACTTTGATTTCAGGCACCATTAAACTATTGTAATCCATTAAAGTGTTACACAGTTCTGAAGAGGATTCATATTGGACTCTGAACTATAACTATCTTCACAGATGGTGCCAGACCACTGAGATTCTCCAGCATTCTCCTCTGAGTTTGTTTAATTTGTTGCAATCTTCAAAATCCTACAATAACAATAGTTTCCCACCCCCACTCCATTACAGGATCAAATCAGTGGGAGCAGACCTGGGGTAGGGGGAGCCCGCCCACATTAACTTGAAGGAAGCTGATTTTCGACTATATGCCACGTCACTTGTGCAAGCAGGAATTCTGCTCTGGCGTCTTTCCATCCAGCAATCACACGGAGGAGGAAGAAACAGTCTGCAGCGCATCGTTTTTGTTTCAAGTACCGAGGGAAATGATTCAATTGTATCTCGGGTGGACGTAATTCCCAGCACATCCCTTAAAATGCTGGCCTTTATGGTGTACCTCATGAGACCCATTATTCTAAATTCCGACTGTTCAAATTTCTCCAGTTCAAACGAGACATCCAACTCAGTTGTTCTGAAATGAAAAGATAATGGGAGCTACAGAACTGTTAAAGGAGCTGCAGATGCTGTGGTTAGGGAGTGGGGGAGGGGAAGCCACCAGAGCATATCTGCAATCCACAGAAGAAATTCCCCTGAGCACCTCTCATTTGCTTCCACGACTGATTGGCAGCGCCCTTCTGGGCTTGCAGGCAATGCATGTTTCTTTGTAATTTGCTAGTAATAAATGCGTGGCAGTAGGTGGAGTTAGCTGCCGTATCTGATCTGGCAGAGTTAACCCATTTGCCAGCACAGCTTTCTTACTAAACGGTTTCAGAAGGCTGCTAAACTAACTGACATTTGGCGTTTTTGTTAATTCTGTTGGCACAGTTCGAAGGAAGTGAGAATCGTACTGTCCGTCTAGTTGAGGAACACAGACAAGTTGCTCATACCTGTGGAATGTGTATGAGAGTGAGAAGAGTCCTCTTTTTTTATATCTCCAATGGGGACAAACAATTGGAATTGAAAGTGAGCCCGAGTGATGGAAAGAATGATTGGGCAGCAGTATAGGACAAACCACTGAGCACCCCCTCCCCACAAAGCAAACACTTAACCACCCCCCCAGTCCCAGCCCAATCTCCAGACTCTTCTCCAAAGATAAAAATAGAATTTCTAAATGTTTTTGTTTAGAATTATTGCTGTGGACAGGACCTATTCCCTACTTTGGAAATAACATTTTCTTTTAACCCTAAAATAGTGTGTTTAATCAGATTCATTTTTTAAAAAATGTGCTCTTATCAAAAGAAGAATTATTAATAGAAGGGTGTGCAGAAAGCACGAGTACAACCAGCAAAAACCAAGCCCGTTTTTGCCTGTAAAACTGCCACGTGCAGCAAGTAATTAAACTCCTTCCCTGTGGCAACAAACACCATCCCTCTGTTCAGTGTCAGAAACAATCCAGACAAGCAAGCTGATAGAGAACCAGGAGCGAACGGCTCAAGTTCATCCATCTTCATATCTGTGGCGTCCTGAACTGACTTTAACCTTATTTTCTGGTCAGCCATTTCCTCGGGCACACAGCACATACCGTTGCTCAGTTGAAAGGGTAAACGAATGATTTTCGTTCCAGACCTTAACCAACAGTAAGTAAGATAAGGAAAGTTCAGTACAATTCGACATGTTCACTCCCTATGGTGGCTGGCCTCTCTGCCAGAAATTGCATTTGAAAAACTAAATTCATTAACAAATTGATGTATTTAGTGAATGATTTGCAGTGATTGTGCCTTGCAATGACAATCCTGTAACTGTCCAAATCTGTACTATTCCTCACTCATTTATTATCTTATCATTGCTCATCTAAGCACTAATGAGGATAGCCATCCATTTTTCTTTAATTCTCATTGGAGCCTGGCAACAATTATAGGGGGAGCTCTTGAGGCCAGCCTGCAAGGCCCAGAAAGGTCAAGATTGATGTTCAATTGCTGAACAGCACTTTCAGCACCCTCCTCACTGTGTCTAACCCTCTCCATCTTGATTTAAAGATACCGGTGTTGGACTTGGGTGTATAAAGTTAGAAATCACAGGGATGAACCACCTGATGAAGGAGCAGCGCTCCGAAAGCTAGTGCTTCCAAATAAACCTGTTGGTCTATAACCTGGTGTTGTGTGATTTCAAACCCTCTTCATCTTAACTCCCTTACTCCTCACCAGTGACCAACCACCCTATTTTCAGGAGGGACTATGTTTTTCTGCTTCTTAGCACTCCACCACTCAGCACCAAGCAGGTAGGGATCACCCCAGCTCTTTAAGTTCAAATGTAACCTTCATAGAAAAAGCACTGGAACATCTGCACAGTCCCAGACCTGAGAACCAGAAGTCACTGAAGTGCCCAGAAGTGGCAAAGAAAAGCCGGAATAATCTCTATGATTCTGAAAAGAGTGCTTGGGTCCCCATAGTCACGGACTTGCTTCACCTTTCATGTATCATTCTTTTTCGAAATATCCCACCTCCTCCGGACATTGTTTCGAGGATTGTTCCTTCAGGTCCCTGGTTGGGCTTGGCAAACAATTGTTGCTCTTGTCCATTGACTCCAGCCTCAGTCCGCTGAAGGTTTCCAATGTGGGAGATCTCAAATGTGGCCCTAAGAATTAAACTGACTCAGTGATCTGAGCCTCACCCTGAAATTTTCATGGATGTTATTCTCTTGCCTCCACATGTGCTCTGACTTACAATCGAGTAGTTTTTCTCAATTATTTGTAGGCCAGAGCAGCAAACCTAATTGAGCCTTCTCTGTCTACCAAGCTGCTTCCCAAGCACTTACTACAGGCTCGAGATGATGGCAAGGTGTTTGCAGACTTCATGCTGCAGTGCATTTTTTGTTGGTCCATTAGTGGTTTAAAACGGCTTAGTCAGCCAAAGTAATGGCTGGAATCCATGCAATTTCTTAAAGAACTCTTTATTTATGACACTATTCAGTTTCACAGAATCCCTGCAGTGCAGAAAGAGGCCATATCTGCAATGACCTTCTAAACAGCACCCAACTTAGACTCAGCTCCCAACCCCATCCCCTTAACCCCGCATTTACTGTGGCTAATCAATCTCACCTGCACATACTTGAACTGTGAGAGGAAACTGATGCACTTGACGGAAACCACACAGACACAGGGAGAATGAGCAAACTCCACAGAGACAGTCACCCAATTCTGGAGTCAAGCCTGAGACTCTGGCACTGTGAGGCAGTAGTGCTGACCACTAAGCCACCATACCACCCTCAACACGAGATTAGAACTACTGCTTCCCCATTCTTTCATTTTGATCTATGACATCAACTCACCATTATACATATTTCTTAAATTAATCTCTTTACCCCTACAGGTTGAATGTTTTTGTTTATCTATCTCGGCCTTTGGCTTGCATGACTCTCAGATGAGCATTAAATCAGAGTTTAGTTTTGAGACTTGGTGTCAATTGGAGGTTCATTCACTTTTACAATAGCTTTGCTAATTGAATTTTGAGCTCAGATATATTAGGCAAATCTTATAAGGGTCTCAGCAATGTGCACGAGAGCAAGATTCATGACAGAATTGGGTGGAAGTCCAGTGAGGCCTTTCTTAACGTTCAGAGCAACTTGTTCCATCGCTGATGCCTTTACTGAATGGCGAGTCGAGTTTCTCACTAGGCAGTGGCGAATTGCCATTTAAGGGTTTAATAGCTTGTTAAACACCTTAATAATTCAGCTCATTAATATTCAGCTTCCAATCTTACCAAGCTCACCAAACAAGCGAGGTGTCAAGAATTCTTAACTTGGGAGTCGGAACAGGAATTCAGCTCGCAGGGCATGATCCATAGGCACCAGCCATGTGCATCGCACAAATACAGACTTTGGCATCCAACGTTTGCCAACCCCTCACAATCATCACAGCACCTCTCTGATCCATTAGCAGGAAGTACAGGTTTGCATTGTAGGGCACAACAGCAACAAGCTGTCAAAGACTAGAGCAGGGACCCCTCATGTACAGGGACAGGCACTCAGCTCATGGATTGGGCCAGGCTGCATGTCAAGTGTATCTGCTGGCTTTGTTAGTGCTCACTCGCCTTGCACTCACCCGCATGCTCACAGCATCTATGCCTTGCTTTGTCTTGTATTTTAGAGCATTGATGCTTCAGTCAGAGCCAAAGGCTAGCAGGACTGCACACTTGTGAAGTCACACAGGCAGAGGGTCCTGATGAATGCTTGGATGTATGAATGAGAATCTATATTATGATTAATTTTAAGGATTTGGCACAAGAACATTCGCTCATACCTACAAGTGGATACTTTGTGTTGCATTGTATTGTGTTCTGACTTGTGTACATATCGCCTTAAGAACACACTCAGGAACTTAACCCACTTGTAACTCGGGGGCTTTTCAGTAGGATCTGTCCAGTGGGTGAGAATGTTTTGTTGTACAGTGGATTGAGATGTCAATCCAACACCTACAGCAAGTGCTAGCTGTATGTGCGAGGGAATGTCAGCTATGCTGGTTATGAGCCTTGAGCAGTGTGGCTTTGTGGCTGTTGGACTATTACATTGCTGGTGAGGGGCAGCTGTGGACTTCCAATGCTCACATGGGTTCACTGTGGCCAATTAAAGATGGTGCTTGTGTAAGAGATATCGATCTTTCGCCATGTACTCAGTAAGTAGCACTTTGTTTCAGGGTTGGCACATGGTAAGATGGAGAAAGTGAGGACTGCAGATGCTGGAGATCAGAGTCGAGAGTGTGATGCTGGAAAAGCACAGCAGGTCAGTCAGCATCCAAGGAGCAGGAGAATCGACCCTTCGGGCATAAGCCCATCATCAGGAATCTGGTAAGCTGAAACTAGAAATGAATGCGTGAATGTGAAAGATATAATAAGGATGGAATAGTTTGTTAACAAGGACAAGTTTGATAAAGTAAAGGGAGAAATTTGATTGGGCCTCACAGTGAAAATCCCTCCAAAAAAACTCCATACAACTTTCACTTAACCAAAAAAGCATATGATTAATCCAGAGATACCAACATTTTGGAAAACGTGTTTCAAAATCCATTCTGATCAAACTACATTATTGTATCATAGAGTCATAGAGATGTACAGCATGGAAACAGATCCTTCGGTCCAACCCGTCCATGTCGACTAGATATCCCAACCCAATCTAGTCCCACCTGCCAGCACCCGGTCCATATCCTTCCTATTGATATACACATCCAGATGCCTTTTAGATGTTGCAATTTTACCAGCCTCCACCACTTCCTCTGGCAGCTCATTCTATGCACGTACCACACTTTGAATGAAAAAGTTGCCCCTTAGCTCTCTTTTATATTGTTCTCCTCTCACCCTAAACCTGTGCCCTCTAGTCCTGGACTCCCCCACCTTAGGGAAAAGGCTTTGTCTATTTATCCTACCTGTACCCCTCATAGTTTTGTAAACCTCTATAAGGTCACCCCTAAGGAAAAATAAGAAAACTGTTGAAATTTAAACAGTTCTAATTTATTTGCAAAATGTGCACACTGGTTTTATAAATTGTTTTTTAAACTTAACCTTAAAAGCAATTAGTCATTTGGGTCCACACAGTGTTAGAAAGTGATTAATGGACATCATCACATTTTGATACAACTTTTCCCAGTGTCAGAAAATAAACGAGTCCCTTCTTTGAGAGGCTTCCCCTTCCTGTATAACAAACCAATCCTTTATGAGAAGCTTGCTTGTGAGCATTCACATCAGAATGGGATCTGAATTGTATTTTCCTTGTTCAACATGTTAGTAAGATGTTTTACAGGTACGCCTTAAGCTGTAAATTCTTATAACCAAGAAATTCCATCAAGTTTCACTGACACTTGAAAGAGAATGGTTGAGTGTGTGTGGATTTTAAATGTCCTAAATGTCTGTTAATCAGCATGATAAATGGAAGTACCATTTGCGTTCTTTATCCTTTGGACTCCATCAGGAACACTGTTTGCCCAGATGAGGGTGGAAGCAAAGGCAGACAGCAGTGAATTTCCTCACCACCATCTGGTTTGCTGATTCCTTGGCTCTAACCTGCCCTCGGGCCGTGTTTCTGGATCTGGGATTTTGAAGGGAATGGTGGGGGAAGGTGGGGGATAGGGATAGCTGCTCGGAAGCAGTAGGTTGGTGATTTAATTAATTAAGGTCCTATTGAAGCTTATTGTTGGAGGCCTGTTTTGTTTGTGTTTTAAATTCATTCGTGGGTGTGGACATTGTGGACTGGGCCAGCATTTTCCAGTTGCCCTTGAAAAGGCGGTGTTGAGCTTCTTGAACCACTGCAGTCCATTTGGTGTAGGTACATCTATAATATTGTCAGCAAGGGATTTTGACCCAGCGACATTGAAGAAACTGCAATATACTTCCAAGTCAGGATGGTGAGTAGCTTGTAGGGGAACTGGCAGACTGTGGTGTTCCCATGTGTCCGCTTCCCTTTCCTTTCTGGACAGTTCAAATGGCACTGTCTAAGGAACCTTGGTGTCTAGTAGATAGTAACAGCAGTGTGTACTGAGCAGCAGTGGTGGACTGATGTAGCGTCAATCAAGTGAAATACTTTGTCTTGAATGGTGCCAAGCATCCTGCATGTTGTTGGAACTGCACTCATCCAAGCAACTGGGGCATATTCCATCACAGCCTTGACTTATGCTCTGTATGTGAAAGACAGGATTTGGGGAAACAGGAGATGAGTAGCAGTATTCCAAGTATCTGACATAATCTTAAGCTACAGTATATACATGACGGATTCAATTCACTTTCTGGTCAGTACCAACCCCCGGGATGTTGATGGTGAGTATTTAAGGTTCTGATGATGGTTAGATTCTCCTTTGTTAGAGATGGTTATTGGCTGGTATTTTTGTAGTGAGAATGCTACTTATCACTTCTCAGTCCAAGCCTCGATATTGTTTACCTTGGATGCCTTTGGTATCTGAGGAGTTTTGAATGGTGCTGAACCTTATACAATCGTCACTGAACATCCTCAGCTCTGACCTTATGATGCAGTGATGGTAATTGATGAAGTAACTGATGATGGTTGGGTCGAGGACACAACCCTGAGGAACTCCTGCAAAGATGTCCTCGAGCTGAAATGACTAAACACCAATTACCACAACCATCTTCCTTTGTGCTAGGTGTAGCTTCAACCAGCAGAGCGTTTTCTCCTGAATCCCATTGACTTAAATTTTGATGCCAAGTGCAGTCACACTTAGCTCACCTCTGGAATTCCGCTCTTTTGTTCATGATTGGATCAAGGCGGTAATGAGGTCAGGAACTGAGTGGCCCTAGCAGAACTCAAACTGGATGTTCTCAAACAGGTTATTACTGGGAAAGTGCTGCATGAAAGTATCGTTGAAAACAGTTTCAATCACTTTACTGCTGAAGTGCTAATTGACCAGATTGCATTTATCCTGGTTCTTGTGTACAAGATATATCTCCTCAATTTTCCACGTTGTTGGGTAGATGCCAGTGTTGTAGCTATACTGGAACAGCTTGACTAGGGGAGTGGAAAGATCTGGAGCATGCGTCTTCAAAACTACTGCTGGAGTGTTGACAGGGCCAGAGCCCTTCAATATCCAGTGCCTCCAATAATTTCTTGATATCACATGCATTGAATCAAATTGGTTAAAGACTGATATCTATGATGTTGGGGACCTCTGGAGGAAGCCAAGATGGATCATTCAATTGGCTTCCAGATGAAGATTCCTGTGAATGCTTCGGACTTATCTTTTACACTATTATGTTGGGCTTCCTTTTTATTGAAGATGCGATGTTTGTGGAGCCTCCTCTTCCAGTGAGTTGTTTAATTGTCCACTACCAGCCACAACCAGATATGGCAAGACACCCAGGACTAAGCCTTTTATTTTAATTATTTGACTTAAAATAGTGTTTTCATGTATAAGAAGTTTCACTTGAGGGTACAGTATTTTAAGGATACTACTAAACCAATTTTTCCAGCTTTAGACATATTGAAACTTTTAATATGGAAACACTGCCTTGCTTTTCTTTCATTAATAAAGAAACCTTCTGTTGTACAGCTCATTACCTGTATAGTCTTAATTGTACTACAGTTGGCTTTGAGGTTCATAACAGCAATAAAAATAACAGCATGCTCAATATTCTTTTAAGTCTGTTTCTCTGATGGTATCTATTAAAATACAATGTTTTATTATGATTTTATTGATGTTTTTCAGCCTAAATAACTACAGGGTGCTGTACACTGGAACATTTGTTCTGAATAAAAAGAAAATTAATCCTAGCAGGCCCGCATTTATGCCTATATCAAGAAGTAGGGTCTAAATCGAACATTATAACAATCCCAATGATAGTGAATATGACTTTCAATGATAAAATATAAAATGTTCTCCAAAGTAGAGTCATACTGTACTTGCAATCCAAACTCTGTTCTCTCTCCACAGATATCGCTGGACCTGTTGACTTTCTCCAGCACTTGTTGTTTTATTTCAGATCTTCAGTATCTACAGCTTTTACTTTAATGAAAGTAAATTTGGGAAAATTGCATGAGAAGTCCAGTGAGAGCTTTCCTGCTATGGGGTACAGGTCATATTTTCCCACAGAGTTCTGGGTGAGATTCTCACTCAGTGAGGAATGGTGACACACCTACTTATGGGAGTTCTTGCTCATTATCATCCTCATTAACACAAAATCTCACCTCAATAATGTGCATTTTCCTATTTTACCACATGCCAAATAGAAACTAGACACTGAGAGTCTCCGAAATGAAAGTCAGCACAGGCACCTAGCAACTGTAGCTTGGTCCTGCTCCTTCAGACTTTTATTTCAGACACCCTGTCCAACACAGCTCAGGGCTTAATCCAGGGCAGCAGCTGCACATGCACCATATCCATGAAGCTCAGCAATGAATGCTGTCAGCACCATCACAGCACCATCCTGGCTCTTTCTGTCCTATGATAGGCCATTTCCTCCTGCACCAAGAGAAAGGGAGTGTGTGTGTGTATGTATGTCTGAGAGAGAGAGAGAGAGAGAGAGAGAGACAGATGAAAGTGGATGGCACAATTTTCAGTGCCGATACAGATGGGTGAAAGGTGGTGAGATGTCCTGAGTAAGTGAGTGGGCCATGCAGAGTTAGGAAGTGGGAGAACTGGGTGAGTAAATGTGAATTAGGGAAGAGGTTGCAGTAGAGAGTGTACCTTGGTGGGAGGTGGGTACAGTTGCTGAAATAGAACGCGTGTAGCAGACAGAAGATGGTAGCATTTACCCAAGAAGAGCACAGAAGTTCAATGACCTTCTTCTTGCTTTGCTGGACCTCCTCCAGATGGTTGAGATCTGAGTGATATTAGTGGCCACTTAGGAAGAGGCTGGCAGAGTCTACTGCCATTGCTTCCCCTGCCAATCTTCAAGGTGGTGGACCCTCTGCACCAACCCATTTACCAGATTCCAGTCTGCAATACCCCCTCTTCTGCCAGTTTGGAAAAAAATGTCAAGAAGCATGTAAATTGCCTTTGGACTATCAATGCTTGTCTGGGCATGCAACAACCTTTTAAATATGGTCCCAGTACAGGAATAATGTTCTATTTTGGGGTATCTCAGCATTGGTGAGTCCTTCTGGCTATGCCGAGTTGGAGAATAAGGCTAGCATCAGACTAAAGGTGCCCCATTGGAGTAGAGTAGGTAGTTAAAGAGTCTGAGATAGTAGTACATGATATCGCCACAATACTCAACCACAATAACATACAGCCAAAATATTAGATTCAGCTGTTTGAATATCATTATGCTGATTGTGCAGAACATTTTATTAGCTTTTTTAATTGCTTCAACAATGGAAAAGGCAACATTATTAATATTTTCAAATCCTTTCAAATAAACCTCCATTTGTTATTGCGTATACAATTTATTATATAATTTTTATGCATTGTGCAATAACTTGAATGTGACAGTGTTAAATAACACTTACCAACTGCAAACATAATTGAATGAATTAATCTTGTCATTGTGCTTTGAGAAGATTTGTAGCTCAGGTTGAGGTTCAGGATGAACCTTCCAGCTCAGCGAGCAAACCTACATCAAGAGTCTTGTCATTTATTAATTGTAATAATTATAACTAATTATAAGTCAATTTTCTTCTTATTTTCAAATTTTCTGTCAATTTGTTAGGATACAGGTCATTCGCACAAACAGAAAATAACAAGATCCCAAGTTATGTCCCTGAGGGGATTACACTTAATACCGTCCAACAAAGTCTTAAACCGTTAAGTTCACAAATATTCTATCTCATGCCATTGAATGAATAATCCCATTGCACTATTCTGAATTCTATCTAAGATCCAATGGGAGAAACCTTAAAACTTTACTTTTATTATCTTGGACAAAAGTAACAAAAGTATAATTCAGTTTTTTTTAACATGGGGTTGAACATCTGGTTGTTTTTCTCCTTTATCGTTAATAGTTTTAATTGCCACTGTTCCACCTCATTGATTGCTGTGGGCTATCATTAATTTTATTACTCTCTTGCCCTCATGACTTTCTGCATTTTGAAGCTCAGTTCATTTTTTGAGTGATCATTTTCCCCAGGTATTTCGATACACAAAAATGATCTCAATGAGTGCTTTTCCAACAGCTTTCTTTCCCTTAAAGTACATTCCCATGAAAATATAAAATCCTGTCTTCCTAAATATCTTAGTGGGCTTGAGTATCTCCTTTCTCTTTCGTAAACCTTTTGATATTAGTGAAAAATAAGTTATTTATGTATATGTGGATTATTTCTGTTCACTAAACTATGCAACACTGTTCCTTGCATTGTCACTTTATGTGTGATGTGCCCACACATCCAGTGAAAATGCTCATACAGGTAGTTTTCTATAAGGTGATGGTTGTGTTCTTGTGAAACCCCATGTTACAGAAAAATCTCGCTTTAGAAACAATGTCTTAAGTGTTGGCGATGAAATCGCATTACAGCCAACACATGTTTTAAAAGTTCATGCTTTAGTACCAGTGCCATCAGTTCATCAACACACAAAATGTGTGTCATGGCAGAACAACCTGAAGCTTGTAAGTATTTGATATCTCTATAAGTGATTACTTGACTCTCCACTCTCGAGTTATGACTGTATTCTGGTGACTAAACTGACATCCTTGGACTACTAGAGATAGCCATTCACATGGGCAACATGATTTGTGAAAGACTTTGTGTCAATCCACACAGAAGACAATGACCAGCTGGAAGAAGCTTGAGTCTTACAAGAAGCTTGTGTTTCTTTTTGTGGAAAAATAAAGCTCCTCCAATTTCCTACAATATCAAGGTAACATTCAGGCTAGGGCTGATTGGTGCAAATACAAGGTCCGTGCAATGTCCTCTCTAAGCTGTCTCCCAGTCGATGAGTGCAGCCGCACTGATGTTTATGCATGACAATCATTATCAACACTCCATTATCAACATTCCAGAAATCATTGCTAAACATAGGCCTCAGAGGTCCATGATGGATTGCTGAGTCGAGGCAATGAAAAGGGAGAGTCAAGACTGTGGTACAGGCAAAGCATAGTAGGTGAGGCAGCATCTGAGGAGCAGGAAAAGGGAGAGTCTGGTCACTCCCTATATATGCTCAACAGCATTAGATTAGGTTCCCTACAGTGTGGAAATCGGCCCTTTGGGCCAACAAGTCCACACTGACCCTCCGAAGAGTAACCCACCCAGACCCATTTCCCTCTGACTAATACACCTAACACTATGGGCAATTTAGCCAATTCACCTGACCTGCATATCTTTGGACTGTGGGAGGAAACCAGAGCATCTAGAGGAAACCCACACAGACAGTCACCCAAGGCTGGAATTGAACCTGGGACCCTGGTGCTGTGAGGCAGTAGTGCTTACCACTGAGCCACCATGCCACTCGGCCTTGCCATCATCAAAGAGCCCGTGGTTTGTCTGCTCCCATGTGCTTCTTTTCTCTATTTAATTTATTTTCTCTTTTTTTGGCATTGGATTTTTTTCCTTGTTTTCTTTTAAGCCTGGAGAGTATCAAGTGACGTATGAGGCCTCCATTGGCCGCGAAGCTGGACATGGCTCCACCCGAGAATGGTGTCTCTTGGCGAGCAAGGAGCAATTCCTGGGCTGACTCCCCTAGCCCGGACTCACAGGCTGAGCTGAGGCTCCATGTCCATGGATAGGCCCATGAGCTTAAAGTAACTGAAGCGTCAGCGAAAGGGATGGCAGAGGACCCCGACAACTGATAATCGGCGGCAGCGTCCAGAGGTGCGATGGATGGGGAAGGGGGGAATGGAAGCCGAGTACCCCATAGCCCAGGGCTACATCTCAGTGGCAGTAGTCATGAGGCAGAGACTAGTAACTGAGCCCCAAACCCAATTACAGAGACCCAGGAGCCTGTTACAGAAACCTTGGCCAATGTCAAGCAGTAACTGGAGGAACAGTGGAGGAGGATCAAGAAGAAGAGAAAAAGATTAACTCTATTACAATAAAGTTTTTTATCATATTCAGTGTTTGAAGATGGCACTGGAGCAGTGTGACACTGCGTATAACATGCGAAAAACACTTTTCACTGCATTTTTTACATACATGTGACAATATATTACTGCTCCGAGGACATGTATGAGGCTAGAAATTCTGCAGAGGATGACTCACCTTCTGATTCTCCAATATCTTTCCGCCATTTAAGTGGCATAGGTGTGTGATGGAAGTCTTTGTGTGTGTTGGAAGTCTTTCCATTTTTCTGGATAAGTGCACATTCAATAATAATCAAGAAACTCAATGCCATTCAGGATAAAGCAGTGGACATAATTATCACCCCATTCATCAATAAACCTGTAATTAGCTATCATAAGTGCATAGATACTGTGCAGCATTGAGGGGCATGACAGGAATTTATGATCACAGTTCATTAAAATTTAAAGTTCTGATCTTAGCTTGGGAAAGGATACGTAATCCTTTAAAATGATGGAAGGAAAGCAAGTTGAGTCGAAGATATCACAGTCTATTCATGCATACCTCTTAGTTGCAGAGAAGACTCTGCAAAGGTCAGAGCACAAATGGGCTGTTGATTTTTGTATTGAGCTGAATGGGGAAAAAAAAACCCAAATGAATGATTAAAACAACTATTAGAGAAAAGTGCTGTTGGGATAAAAGAAGGAAGACCTTTGAAGGGTTAATAACATCAAAGGCGTGGCACAGTGGAAACTGGTAAAACAGAATGTGTCTAATTATAGCAACCTCCAGGCCATTAACCATGCCTACCTTGCTACAGAATGGAAACACTGGCAGTAATTGTGAAACTGGGGTTTCTTCCTGTGGTTTAACCACCAAGTCTTCAGAGAAGTTTGATTCATTCCTGAGGCTTTTCCCCAGTCAAAGCTCAATTACAGTGAAGCATCCTGGCTACTTGGCTGGGCATCAGACCCTCATTGAAACCTGAAACTACCATTAAACCACAGGAAGCCCACTGCACCTCCTTAGTTGCTTCTTGATGTTAAACAAGAACATTTCCTGGGCCAGAACCAACACCTCTTTAATGGAAAATAGGCAATACCTTTATACACCATGGTGGGAGCTCTCTGCATGTCTAAAGGATGCCACATTACCACGTCTAATATAATCAGCACAACTTAAAATAATTAAGTATCAAATCCTTTGATGTAAATAGTTAGCAAAAACAACAGAAATATGCCCTGTGGACTAAATCATAAACTTAATCACTGTCAGATGTAGTTCTGCTGTTATTTCAAATCATAATTATTCATAAAGGAAATAAAGAAAATTATATTAATTATTGTTATCATACTCTCCAATGCAGATTCTGTTCAAAAATACTTATTTTCAGCTTGGATTTTGCTTGTCTACTGCAGTTAGTTATCTCTAATGGAGTCAGAGTGCTGTGATGTTCTAGATGATGCTTAAAAAGGCATTTGGAGGAAGCTATCGAAATCTTTGGAAGAAATCCAGTCTGCAGAGTCTATTAAATGTGCAGGCAGAGCCATACTGAGAAGCAGCCTGGTTAAAAAAAAAAGCACAAGCAATCACTGAGAGTTCATTTCAAATGACACAAATGTACTTCATTCACTATCAGAATCACATCACATGCATAATTCAAATTACTTTCCTCCACTCAGCATTGGCAGTCAACGGGAAATTAAAGGAAATTATCAAAATGGAAGCAAATAGGCTAAACATTAAGTTGCTCATGTGTTGATTTAAAAGTGTGATTTTAATGATAGACAATGAAATACAAGCAATTAAGAAGTGTGAGAATTACTTGTGGAAGATTAATACAACATTAACATTGACTTAGTGTCTCCAACAGTGCTGGAAGTTCATTGGCAACTTTCAGGATATTATCAGACAACATGATAGTATGCAACAATAGCTGTCAAAAAAAAGTTAATAAGACAGAAAATTAATATTCACACTCAAGGGCATTTGACTCTCTCAGAATGCCGATGGTGCAGGAAGAGGCCATTTGAGTCTGGGCTGACTCTCCAAACTGCAGCCCCAGACCCACCCCATTCCCTTGTATTTACCATGGCTAAATCCACTGAGCCTGCATATCAAGGGATGATTTAGCACGGCTGATTTAGTTAAGCTGCGCATGTTTAGACTTCCGAGCATCCAGCAGAAACCACGCAGACGCAGGACGATTGTACAAACTCCACACAGACAGTCACCCAGGGCTGGAATTGAACCCAGGAGCCTGGTGCTGTGAATCAGCTGTGCTCGCCACAGCTCTTCTCAGAAATGTGATGTTCATGAGCTTAAAATGTTTTGTAAAACACATTCTAGTTAGATATACATTTTAAATCAATATGATGAATTATTGTGCAGTTATTGGGAATCATTTATAGGATGTGGGCATCACTTTGTTGATCAGCATTTATTTCCTATCCCACGTTCCCTTGAGTTACATGGCTGTTTTGCTAATGGCAAGATATTTGCATCTGGCATTGGTGTGAGAGAGGGATTTATACAAAAGTTCCTGAGTTAACTTGCACAGGATTTGTACATAAACCAGATGTTGGAGTCTGTGGAGGTTTCAGTACAGTCTTGAAAGCACACAGTTCTTTTCAAGTAGCTCAGTAAAAGAGTGGAATAGAGCAGATGGGAAATAAGCAAGGAAAGGTTCACTCAGTTGACTCAGAACCAATTTCACTTTATCCTAATACTTTGCAACAGTATTTGAAATGGAAATATTTGAAATATGCAGGCAAATCAGGAGAGCACACAGAACTCAAAAAGAGATGAAAGCAAAGTTTTATAGATACAGGGTTGCAAGCTTTCCTCTAGGGAATAGACGAAGGAGTCACAGACTTCTGGCTGCCAATTTAACTAAACTTAATATGCAGCTCAATTGTGCCACATGAAAGGAAGTGGAACTGGTGCTGGGTGGAAGAGGAAGAGAAGGTAAAGTAATAGCAGCTGTACATTTTTGTCACTATGAACAAACTGAGGCCTAACCATAAGTTCGTGTGCAAAACCCTTACCCCAAATTCTTCTATCTAATTCCTTCTAATTTAACCTAATTCACCTGATCATTTTGCATACAAACTCCAATATTTACAAATGGGGGCAATCAGATATTGAATAGTGAGGATGTTGTATCAGTATTCATTAGCAAAATGGATCTGGAGAGGAGTGACAATGTGCCACAAACCAGCTGAGAGTCAATATTTTCAGGTCTGAGAGCTCATGAATATTCAGCAGGAACGAAGTATATTATATTAGATTAGATTCCCTGCAGTGTGGAAACAGGCCCTTCAGCCCAACCCAACTCTCCAAAGAGCAACCCACCCAGACCCATTCTCCTAACACTATGGGTAATTTAGCATGGCCAATTCACCTAAACTGCACATCTTTGGACTGTGGGAGGAAACCAGAGCACCCAGAGAAAACCCACACATGAGAATGTGCAAACTCCACACAGACAGCCTGAAGTGGGAATTGAACCCAGGTCCCTGGCACTGTAAGGCAGCAGCACTAGCCACTGAACCACCGTGCCACCCTACTCAGCAGAGTTCCCAACTCGTAAGTGCGTTCTAAGGTCAATCTCCAAGATTTGCATCAATGTATCAGTGTTGGAGGACACTCATGAGCCTACAGTTCTCCTTTGCAGTAATACCAAGGAAGCTTTATCATTTTTAAATACCTATATAAAGTTTGTTTATTGGAACTTGCAGTCGAACACCAATTTTGAAGTAGCCTATCATTATACTGAGCCTGTGGAAAGCTTCAAATGCAACTCTGTGGAAAGCAAGAAGGGAAACAATGACAATGGATGCAATGCAAGCTGTTAGAATTTGGGACTTCTAGGATATTATAGCTACCATTAGATGAACCATTTGAATGATTTTGTAGGGAGCAAATCCATGGCCCACTAATGTTGACAACTGGAGCCCACCGGCCTGGCATAATATCACAGGAGAGTACCATCCCCTGCCCGTCTTGTCATCTCACTCAAAGCATCACTTCACTGGAGAATGGGAAATGACATGAAAACTTCCCAAAAACAAAGTTTGGAGATGCAGGCACCAGCATTTCCCTATCAGGAACAGGTTGCCAAGAAAAAAAGGGCCACTTTGCTCCCATGGCCCTTTTGTGCCAAAGGAGGATCCAATTACCTCTTACAATGCTGACTGTCACATTGGACAAGAACTTGAAAAGATGAAAGAAAGGTTTATGTGGGTGCTTAGGGTTTTAAGGAATTTTTTATTTTTCTTGTATCTACTTTAGATTTTCTTGAAATTAACTATAATATGCCCTGTGCTATAACTTTTTTACTTATACGGTTTAGAGTTTTAGATCGGACATTCTTATTTTGTTGCAGACCTACAATTCAGACAGTGATCATTGAGCTGGTCATGCCGAGGCAAAAACAACTTATCTCATTTCATATTGTGAGATACATCATGGAATTTGTGAATGGTCTTTTATTTGAATAAATGGGAGAAGAGAATGTGCTTGCATTAGAAAAGATATGCGTTAATACACAAAATGGAAGTCTTACCTATTGAATTAGACCTGGGTTTCCCTTGCTATGTTCACTGTAGGATCCTTCAGGAAGAAATCACTGTAATGCTCTTTTTCCTATTGTTCTGCCTCCAGAGAACCTAGGTCTGATTCACCATCAAAGTCATAGAGAAGCTTTATCACTGTGGGGAAGTTCCATAATGTAAAGGAGCTGTAAGTATTGTCTATATCATGAAGCATAGCCCTTTCTAACTATGCTACTCTGACAGAGTGTCCCTTTAGGACCTCAGTAGTTATTACATTAGTTAAACTTATGAAAACAGGATTAGCAATTGTCTTCTTTATTCTTTCATAAGATCTGAGCATTGCTGGCAAAGTCCACATTCATTGGGGTTGAACTGAATGGCTTGCTGGGCCATTTCAGAGAGCGTTAATAACATTACTGTGGGCTCAACATAGGCCAGACCAGGTAACGACAACAGCTTACACATATGTGAAATACATGGCAGGAGTTAGCTTCCTCAAATGCTGCCTTGTCCACCTTTGTTCCAACTCGTTTGCCCCACTTCATGCATAGTAATGCCAAGTGCTATAAGAAAGCAAAAATGGCTCACAATGAGTAGAGGTAAATTGTGTGTGTGGAGGATTCTGCCTGTGCTCTGATCATGACAGGATGAATGA
Source organism: Hemiscyllium ocellatum (assembly GCF_020745735.1). Taxonomy (NCBI): domain Eukaryota; kingdom Metazoa; phylum Chordata; class Chondrichthyes; order Orectolobiformes; family Hemiscylliidae; genus Hemiscyllium; species Hemiscyllium ocellatum. Next base: position 29,015,068 of record NC_083432.1, read on the forward strand.
AAAACAAGTCTATATTACTGCAGAACCATAAACAATGGCTGCAAAGTATTTCTCAGCTGCAGAAATCATTAGTGGCTCTTCCGAGATTCTTCAGGCTCAGAAACTCTATCCTGTCACTTTGTCTCTGACTGTCCTGGTGAGAGCAATGCTCTATAATTTTTATTCCGCATTAGTCTTAGTCCACTTGGAATGTTCCAATAGGTACCATGCCCCTTATTATCATATATTTAAATGAGGGTACTTCAGATCAGGCATGTGGAATTGCAGGAAGAACCAGAAATCTCAAAGGAGTCCAAGGGCAGCAAGTTAATGATGGAAGATTGACAAAATAAAAAAGTTCTAGTCCAATTTTCCAACCACAAAAATTTACTTGTCCTGATTATGTACCAAAAATATGCCGAAGTCAGCAAGGAAATTCACCTCCAACTACTCGGTGATGAATAGCTTCATGGATCATTTTCCACATGTAAATAGTCAAAGTGGTAATGATATCACTTCACATCTCCCTGTTAAAATTTAAAATGTAGAGGTAGACAGATTAACTAATGCGACCGCTGGATTGTTATGGACACAGGTATTGAACTGCACAATGGAAACCATGAAACAATAAAATAACATGGGCTACATTACTGACCACTATTGTTGTGCCTCACACACTGCCCCATGTGGCACAGGTCACCAGCCATGCTGTCCATGTTCTGGCAATATGAGAAGAAATCTGATTGTTAAGCAAATGCCATAACCTTCAAGGCAATGGGCCAGGTGCTGAAAGTGAGATGCATTTAGAGAAGTTGGCTCAGACTCACTGGGCTGAAGGGTCTCTGCTGTGTTATGTGTCTTTATGACTGTATATCACACTTGGTTTTTCCACTGATTTGACACTTTCCACTAACCTGACTTGTGCATTTACAGTAGATGTATAGTCCAGATACCTTCAGCTGAAAACATATTCAGCAGCACAAGGGTCCCCAGTTGGCGTTATTTAAAATCCCAGGCATCCAGTTTGTGTTTGAAGTGTTTTTTGACATATTTCTCTTGTGGCACATTTAATAGAAGAGCTCTGGCTAGTTTTTGCTGGTTTCATGACAAACTGCAACATATATTAAGACATGCCAGATGACTTCATAAAATGACGTTGGTTAGGCCACTGTTGGAATATTACGTGCAATTCTATTCTCCTTCCTATCGGAAGGATGCTGTAAAACTTGAAAGGGTTCAGAAAAGATTTACAAGGGTGTTGCCAGGGTTGGAGGATTTGAGCTATGGGGAGAGGCTGAATAGGCTGGGGTTATTTTCCTTGGAGCGTCGGAGGCTGAGGGGTGACCTTATAGCGGTTTATAAAATCATGAGGGGCATGGATGGGATAAATAGACAGAGTCTTTTCCCTGGAGTAGAGGAGTTTAGGGTGAGAGGGGAAAGATATAAAAGAGACCTAAGGGGCAAGTGTTCCAAACAGAGGGTGGTGTGTGTGTGTGTGGAATGGGCTGCCAGAGGAAGTGATCAAGGCAAGTACAATTGCAACATTTAAAAGGCATCTGGATAGGTATATGAATAGGAACAGTTCAGAAGGATATGGGCCGTGTGTGCTGGCATTTGTGAGTAGATTTGATTGGGATATCTGGTCGGCATGGACAAGTTGTACCAAAGTGTCTGTTTCTGTGCTGTACATCTCTATGACTCTATGACTTCATACCTATTGTTCAAAAAGCTGAGCTATCTTGAGAATGTAATTTAAAAGAAGTTCTGGGACTTTGTTCAAAAACTGCATGAATCCAAGTAAAACTCTGTAAAACCTACAGCAGGTTTGTCAGTCTGACATAGCATTGGGTAAAGTTATGAGGGACATATAAAATCATGAGGGGTAAGGATAGGGTAAATAGAAAAGGTCTTTTCCCTGGTGTTGGAAAGTCCAGAACTAGTGAACATGGGTTTAGGGTGCTGTGAAACTTGAAAGGCTCAGAAAAGATTTACAAGGATGTTGCCAGGGTTGAAGCTATTGGAAAAGTTGAATAGGCTGGGGTTGTTTTCCTTGCGCATTTGTTTCCGTGCCATACCCCTCTAGGACTCTATGACTCTGTATGAGGTATGGGAGGAAACATTGCAGTGCCTTCCAGTTGGCCATGTGACCATGAAATTGAAAATGAGCCTGCAGAGAGGGAAAGATCTGCAAAGAAAAAGGCGAAGGTGAAGAACCCAGGTTTGAGGGATTTCTCATAGGCACCTAACCCAGGAACAATGCCTCAGATCATTCAAGTTTAACAAGCAGATGGTGACAGAACTGTGTCATGATGTAAGACCTTGTATCAGGGTAAGGATGGCACTTTGGCCATGTTCACGCTGGCCATGAACATTATTAGTACCATTCAGCATTGATGCATCTGGATCTTGCCAACGGTTGGACAACATATCCAATGTTTCCTTCTATACTATCTGTCAAGTCATTTAGGAATTGAGAGATGCCATCAATGTCAAAAAAGGCTAATACAATCCTTTGCCCATTAGAAGGGACTTGCCAGTGTTGTAAGATTTCCATAATTCCTGGGCAACGTAAACTGCAGTATCTGGCTCAGTGCCCTCCCATGCTGATGGAATTAGGCATAGAACTCAATTTAGCACACCATTATTAACAGGTTGTGTGCAACAGTGGATAGTGTATCATGTCTGCTTTTCTGACAACAACCACAATCCCTTCATTCTGAGGCAGTCTTTCTCTTTGTACCTACATGAAGAACTAGAATGTAGTTGTTCAGAGACCAAGGTTGTCTGCTGAATTTCTGACTCCTCCTCATTGTATGAAACTGTTTGGTTGGCCTGCTAAGTATCTTAGTGTGAATATTCATCAGCGTTCTCCTAAACATCACCCCCTTGAAGTCTGCATCCAAGTGGTTTGCAAAAGAAAGATTCTGGGACTTTGCTGCCTGGAGAGCTGGAACAAGTGCCAATTTTCACCCGCATTTGGTGGCAGCCTACTCGTAGGTAGTGATTCTGGATTTGCAGATCCCATGCTCCCTATGGTCCTCTGAAATTTGAGCAGTGCCAACATCTCACTTGTGACTGTGATTATCAGGTCAAGATTTTTCTTCTGAGATCTAGTACTCATGTCTCATTTCCTCCTCAGTATGCAGTGGCTGGTGGAACTAAAGTGGGAATTCTTGTAATTCCTGTACTGCTCTCCTTTGGTGTGGGAGTGCTTGGGCATTTGGTAGCAGGGAATTGGAGGTTGTGGACTGAGATGGTGATGAGGGAAGCTGGATGTTCATAGTCATGTCATTTATAGCTCATACATCATGCAGGATGAGAGTGGAGTGGGTGCTGAGGAGCAGTACAGGGCAAAATCCATAATCATTCTGAATTTGTCTGTGATGCTGCATGCTCCACACTCATGCTTTGCCTGGCCCCATGATCTTCATCTTTCCATCAGATTCAGGGAGTGAGTTCCTGAAGGATTGGTGGTCTGATTAGCAAGTTTGCAGATGACACTAAGATAAATGGAGCAGCAGATAGTGAATGGGACTGTCAGACAATACAGCAGAATATAGATAAATTGGGGAATGGCAGATGGAGTTCAATCCAGACAAATGTGAGGTGATGTATTTTGGAAGATCTAATTCAAGAGTAATCTGTACAGTAAATGGAAAAACCCTGGGGAAAATTGATGTACAAAGAGATCTGGATGTCAGATCCATTGTTCCATTAAGGTGGCAATGCAGATGAATAGATTGGTCTATTGAAAGCATATTGCATGCTTTCCTTCATCAGACAGGGTATTGAGTAGAAGAGTTGGCAGGTTATGTTACTGTTGTATAAGACTTTGGTTTGGCCACGTTTGGAATACTGTATACAGTTTTGGTCACCACATTATGAAAAGGATGTGGATGTTTTGGAAAAGGTGCATAGGAGGTTCACCAGGATGTTGCCTGGTATGGAGGGCACTAGCTATGAAGAGAGGTTGATTAGATTAGGATTATTTTCATTAGAAAGATAGAGGTTGAGGAGGAGACCTGATTGAGGTCTACAAAATCACAAGAGTTATAGAGAGGGTGGATAGCAAGAAGCTTTTTCCCAGAGTGGGGTCTCAATTACTAAAAGTCATGAGTTCAAAGTGAGAGAGGAAAAGTTTGAGGGAGATATGCATGGAAAGTTCTTTATACAGAGGATGGTGGGTGCCTGGAACACGTTTTCAGAGGAGATGATAGAGGCGGGAATGATAGTATTATTTAAGATGTATCTGGACAGATACATGAATGGGCAGGGAGCAGAGGAATACAGATCCTATGAAAATAGGTGACAGGTTTCGATAGAGGATCTGGATCGGTACAGGTTTGGAGGACTGAAAGGCATGTAATTTTCTTAGTTCTTTGGTGTATTTGTTCTTTAACCATTTTCAACTTTTCTCCCCTCTATCAACAGCAACTTTCCCTGAAAGGGAGAGGGCAAAATGACATTGACTGTGTTCCATTGTGCTCTGCCACCAAGCCCGAATAACTTGAGGTAATGGAGATACAGGTAAACTGGCATCATTGGAGATTCTATGAGTTTGAAGTGGGGTGCCTGAATGTCAGGCACAGGTTCTGAATGATTGGGCTAGCTGATGGATGTGTGCTACATTGAGTGAGACTTGGTGATGGAGAGAGTACAAATGAAGATCCATTTCCTGACCTTACTGAGGTCAATAGTATTCTCGTGACACTGCTGTCAGGTCCACAGAGACAGACTCTGGTCACTTGTTCTTTTTGGGTACTTGTTCCCATTTCCTTTGGAGGGCCTGCTGTCATCCATGGGAAGAAAAACCTCCTCTTTCCATTGGCCTCTAATGCCACATCTGTAAAACTCGGGCATAGAGGCAACAATACAAGATTGACACATAGAGCTTTGATTCACTTTCAAGGCAATGACAGAGATCAACCAAAGGAATTTAAATTTGAGCTAGACTTCGTAATGACCCCCGAGTTCTGCTTTTATTTTATCAATCGAAGGATACTTGGATGGTAAAAAGCAGTCTGAGGTAATAGGGTCCAGGAATTACAATTAAACTCTTGGACACCAGAAGAGTTTGGGTCATGTGATCTAGTTCCTGGTTGCCTCATCCTCCCAGTACCATGTTTCTTTTTCCTTGGGATGAATCTCTGCTGTGTCTCTGGAATTACTCCCAGAAACTCCTGCCATTCCTATTCCACTGTCTTTCCTGCTTGGCTCCTCTCCCAATCAATTCTACCCAGCTCCCTCATGCCTCTGTGGTTGCCTTTATTCAGCTGTAATAGATTAGATTACTTACGGTGTGGAAACAGGCCCTTTGGCCCAACAAGTCCACACTGACCCGCCGAAGCGCAACCTACCCATACCCCTACATTTACCCCTTGCCTAACACTACAGGCAATTTAACATGGCCAATTCACCTGACCCGCACATCTTTGGACTGTGGGAGGAAACCGGAGCACCCAGAGGAAACCCACGCAGACACGGGGAGAACGTGCAAACTCCACATAGTCAGTTGCCTGAGTCGGGAGTTGAACCCGGGTCTCTGGCACTGTGAGGCAGCAGTGCTAACCACTGTGCCACCGTGCCACCCAAACAGTGTACATGCCTCCAAACAGTGGTCAGGAGCTGGGGCGTAAGATACACCAGGAGATAGAAAAAATGTGTAGGAAAGGCAAAGTTACTATTACCTCTGATTCTACCTTCTCCCTCTTAAACTGCAGAGTAAATTCAATCATATTATGATCACTGCCTTTAAAAGATTAATTCACCTTAAGCTTCCTAATCAAGTTTGCCTCACTGCACAACACTAAATCCAGTATTGCCTGTTCCCTTGTGGGCTCTACCACAAGCTGCTTCAAAAAGCCACCTCGTATACATTCCACAAATGCCTTTTCTTGTAAACCACTACCACCCTGCCTTTCCCAGTCCACCTGCATATTGAAATCCCCCATGATCACTGTAACTTTGCCTTTCCTACACATTTTTTCTATCTCCTGGTGTATCTTACGCCCCAGCTCCTGACCACTGTTTGGAGGCCTATACATAACACCAACATAATTCTACCCACACAGATTCTACACCATCCAACCCTACTTTGTTTCTTACTATTGATTTAATTTCATTTCTTACTAACATGGCAACCCCACCCCTTCTGCCCACCTGCCTATCTTTTCAATAAGATGTATATCCTTGAATATTCAGCTCCCAATCCTGATCCCCTTGCAGCCACGACTCTGTGATGCCCACTGCGTCATACCTGCTGATTTTCATCTGTGCCACAAGCCCATTTACCTTATTCCTTATACTGCATGCATTCAGATATAACACCTTCAGTCCTGTGTTAAACATCCCTCTTCTCATTGTCATTCGTTTGACTGCTAACCCTTTCCGTGCACTCTATCCCTCTAGCCCTACTTCTGTCTATGCTTGAGACATTAGTAACTTCTCCTGAGTTCTGCATTCTTAGCTCCTCCTTTAATTCGGGTTTTCTATTCCCCCCCCATCGCACCCAAATAGTTTAACGCCCTGTCTATAGCCCTAGCTATGTGATTCGCGAGGACTATGGTTCAGATGAAGATTGTCCCATCGGAATAGGTCTCTTCTTCCCCAGTACTGGTGACAGTATTGATATGCCAATCAAATCCGGAATGGCGTCAGCTCCATGCAGTTGCACTAATTCAAGCAAGTGGCGAGTATTCTATCACACTTCTGTCTTTTAGATAGTGGACAGATTTTGAGAAGTCAGGAATTGAGTTCCTCACCATAGAATTCCTAGGTTTTGACCTGTTGCTGTAGGTCTGTTCCTGTTGCAGCACTGACTATGCATGTATAAACAATATTACTAATTGTTGAAACTGAGAGCCCATTCACTAGAATTGATAGCTGACCCAGAAATGTGAAAATATGAGGCTCATCAGTAATACACTGACATTTTTCTATCTTTTCAGTTCCTCACTAACTTACCATATCTCTGCTGTGATTTTCACAAACTAATCTGTCTCTAAATGCAAGGGGATGGGTATTTTCAAATTGACTCAGCAATGCCAATCCTATAATCACTGGTTTTGAAAAAAACCCTTTCTATGATAACAATATATGAAACTCTAATAAAATATGCTGAGATCAGTATTTTGCACACACCATTTTCTCTGCTAACTAATATATGTGGCTTTCAGGTCAAACTGCTTTATCCTTGAAAAATTAGCAATGGTGAATAAAGTGATGAATGGTTTGTGAAAAAGTAAGTCTTGTTTTATTCATTTATAGAATGTGGGTGTCACTGGCTAGGCCAGCATTCTCTATTCATCTCTTATGTTAGAGTTAATACAGGCCAGGCCGGGTAGAGATGGTGGTTTCCTTTCCTCAAAGCCAGTTGTGAACCAGATGATTTCCCCTAATAATTGATTTTCATGGTCGTCATCAGATTCTTAATACCTGATTTTTATTGAATTCAAATTCCATGGCTAGATTCAAACCTGGGTCCCCAAAACCCTAACCCTGACCTGCATTACTGGATTAAAAGTCTAATGGTAATGCCATTAGTTCATTACCACCCCTACACATAAGTAGTTTCATTCATCAATACAATACAATTCAATACAATAATTCTAATGCATGGCTAGTCAATGACATGTTTAACAAATGTGAGTCCTGTATTCAATAGGTAAAATGTACAACAAATGGCAAAGATTGGAACATTACAATTATTAGACTAAAGGACAACAATACCATTAGTGGTAAGAGCAGAATTAGGCCGGTCGGCCCACTGAGTCTGCCCCACTATTTGATCATGATTGATATGTTTCTCAACACCATTCTCCTGCATTCTCCCTGTTATCATTGATCCCCTTACTAATCAAGAACCCATCTATCTCTGTCTTCAATACACTTGACCTCCACAGCACTCTGCAGCAATAAGTTCCACAGATTCACCCACCCCCTGGATGCAGAAATTCCTCCTCACCTAAGTTCGAAAGGGTTGTCTATTCACTCTGAGACTGTGCCCTCAGGTCCTAGTCTCTCCTACTACTGGAAATATTTTCTCCATATCCACTCATATGCAGGCCAGTCAGTATTCCGTAAGTTTCAATCAGATCCCCCTCATCCCTCTAAACGCCCATGGGTACAGACCCGAAGTCCTCAACGGATCCTCATAAGACAAGACCTTCAGCCCCAGGATCATTCTTGCAAACCTCTTCTGGAGCCCCTTCAACACTAGCACATCCTTTCTTAAATAAAGGATTCAAAACTGCTCACAATATTCCAAATGCAGTCTGACCAGAGCCTTATACAGCCTCAGCAGTACATCCCTGCTGTTTGTATTGTTGTGATGCAAAGAAAAACAAACTGACCTGTAGGCACGGTGAGTCAGCAACATGTTTAAAAAGATCACTCATAAAAACTGAGAAGTCCTCAAATAAGAGCCCTCATACATGTGACCAGAATTTCTACCTTTTCTTCTGGATGCAGTTACCTGAGTCTAAAGAATTTTAGGGACAGTTTGACAAGTGTTGCAGGAGTAACTGTATGCCTCTTTTCCACATAGTGTTATTATAGTGCATCCAGGTTTCTATGAATAACAGGAAGTCATAGGTAAATGTATATAGCCTCCAGGTCAGATGTTGGTTTGGCTGTGGTCCAAATCTCTAGATTTCTTTATCAGCAATGCACTGACACTTGCATGGAATTGTGGTAATGCACCTACTCAGCACAACTTACACTGTGCCAGCTTCCCTGATCTCCTTTCCCGAATCACATATCAGGTTTCTTGAAACCAACTGTCTAATTCAGATCCATCTGAACTTGTGTAGAGGTGTGACTGACCTTTCCTCCTGAATGTACGTAGGCTGCGACTCTCTCTCTATTCCACAATTTCAGTTCTCTCATACAGTGTGATCTCATACCTTAGACCTGCATCTTGTTCACAGTGAGCAAGACCCGAGAGTTTTCCACAGTTTCATCATCTCCGTCAATGTTAGATGGTAGTTCGGAAAAACACAACCTAAAGTTAAGATTAAATGTACTTTTGTAAAACCACACCTCAAAACTCACAATGCATGTTCAACTGAAAAAGGAAAAGAGAATAAATATATATCTACAGAATTATTTGCAAGTTAATATTTAATTAACTCAAATGAAGTTGCTTAATGACTAGTGTACATCTACAATTCAATCTGTTATTCAAAATGTTTGTTTAAAAATCCAATCGGGATGGTGATGTCACTAACAAGACCAATATTTATTGCTCATCCGTAATTTATTTTCAGAATCTGAAGGTAAAATGCCTTCTTGAACCATCTGAGTCTTCCAATATATAAGAGAGTGCCCAGTGCTGCAATGGATGAATGTCCAAGATTCTGATACAGCAAGACAAAAGGAGTGATGAGATATTTCCAAGTCAGGTTGGTGTGCAACTTGGAGTTATTTGCATATTTGTATGCAACTGCTGACCATAGCCTTCTAGATAGTAGAGTCTCTGGGTTTGTGGGATGCTGTTGAAAACGTTTTGGTAAGTTGCTGCAGTGCCTCTTGTAGTGGGTACAGAATGCAGAGAAAATTTATTGGTGGTGTTTGCCAACTGAGCAGATCATCTTCTCCTGAATAATATCAAGTTTCTTGAGCACTGTTGAAGTATTACTCATCCAGGCAAGTCGCAAATATGTCATTTTACTCCTGATTTGTGCTTTGTGTGTTGTAAATGGTGGAAAGGCTTTAAGGGGGTCAGCAGCTGAACTACTTGCTGCAGAATTCCCAGTTTCTGATTTGCCCTTGTGGCTACAATACTTGTATGGTTAGTCTAGTTAAATATCTAGTCATTGGTGTGGTTCTGTTCGCTGAGCTGGGAATTTGTGTTGCAGACATTTCATCCCCTGTCTAGGTGATATCCTCAGTGCTTGGAAGCCTCCTGTAAAGCGCTTCTGTGATGTTTCCTCCGGCATTTATAGTGGTTTGTCTCTGCCGCTTCCTGTTGTCAGTTCCAGCTGTCCACTGCAGTGGCTAGTATATTGGATCCAGGTCGATGTGTTTATTGATAGAATCTGTGGATGAGTGCCATGCCTCTAGGAATTCCCTGGCTGTTCTCTGTTTGGCTTGCCCTATAATAGTAGTGTTGTCCCAGTCGAATTCATGTTGCTTGTCAGTTGCGTGTGTGGCTACTAAGGATAGCTGGTCATGTCGTTCCATGTCTAGTTGGTGTTCATGGATGCGAATCGTTGGCTATCTTCCTGTTTGTACTATGTAGTGTTTTGTGCAGTCCTTGCATGGGATTTTGTACACTACGTTGGTTTTGTTCATGCTGGGTATCGGGTCCTTCATCCTGGTGAGTTGTTGTCTGAGAGTGGCTGTTGGGTTGTGTGCTGTTATGAGCCCTACTGGTCATAGTAGTCTGGCTGTCTGTTCAGAAATGTTCTTGATGTATGGTAACGTGGCTAGTCCTTTGGGTTGTGGCATATCCTCATTCCGTTATCACTATCTAGTCAATAGTGACCCACAGGATGTTAGTGGTGGGGGATTTCATGTTAATACTGAATATCAAGGAGAGGTGGTTATGTTTCCTCTTGTTAGAGATGGTCATTACCTGAGAGTTATATGCTGCATGTTTGACCTCTACCCAAATCTGATGATTGTCCAGGTATTACTGTATGTGGGGATAGATTACTTCAATATCAAAGGAACTGCAAATTGAACTGAACACTGTACAATTATCAGTGAACATCCCCACTTCTGACTTTATGTTGGAGGAAGGCCATTGATTAAGTGAGTGAAAATGATTGGGCCTTGGATATTACCCTTTGAAACTCCTACAGTCATGTCATGGAGCAGAGATGATTGGCCTCTAACAACAACAGACATCTTATTTTATGGTAATGTGACCGTTTCTATTTTACTCAAGCTCCTTGGTGCCCCACTCTTCCCTGAATCCAAATTTAGTTATAGCTATGATTTTAACTCAGATATTCAACTATTTCATCGATGTTTGGATCAAGGCTATGTTGAGATCGAAAGCTGATAGGTCCTTATGAGACACAAGATCACCATTAGTGAGCAGGGAATTGATGAGCAAATATTGCTTGATAGCATTACTGATTCCAACTTCAAATATTTTGCCGATTAATGTAAATATTTCAGTACCAGTAAGTACTTAAGACCAGTATTCAGCCAGACTGGATTTTATTTGATTTTTGTAGACAATAAATAGCTGTGAAATGATCATTTTGATGGGTACATGCCAGAGTTGTCACTGTCAATTTGGCAAGAGGTGTGTCTAGTTCTGGAGCACTACAGCTGCAATTTTGTCGGTGCTCATATCCCTTCCAGTATGTCGTGCCTTGAGCCATTTCTTGACACATCAAGGAATGAACTGAGTTACTTGAAGATTGGCTTCTGCGATGCTGGGACCTTAAAGGAGAGCAAGTTGACTTTAAACTTCTGGTGCAGAGAGGTTGCAAACACTTCAGACTTGTCTATTGCAGTCATGGAAAATTTACAGTCATCCTGACTCACCTTCTACCTCAACGTATTTAATTTTCCTTTTTTTTAACATTAGCTTGCTCTCTTTAAACTCTGTAAGTGGCTCAATCTCAGCTCCACAGATCTGATGTTATGTTTATGCAACATGACTAATGGCTACCACAAAATGTAATCAAATTACCATCAAGATAAAGGTTACATAACTGTAACAAACCAGCCAGTACAGTAAGTTCAAATGCATTTTCTTCAAATACTCTCCAGGCCCACCATTCATGACTCTCCATCATTGAAACTGATTCCAATCCAATTGTAATAAAGAATTTTATCAATCTGTGTCATTTTTACACCATGCTCTGCCCAGAGACCTGCACTGACATCTACATGATGTTTATTCTGGTTGAAACTCAAATGCTAGGATACTATAATCAGAACAATATGGAGTGTTGCGGAGTGGACTCGATGGGCCGAATGGCCTTACTTTCACTCCTATGTCTTAATACAATTCCATTTGCCAATAAATGAGAATTCCAGCTTTGCACAAAAGTAAAGTAACTCAGCAGCATGGTTGCATTAATTCATCTCCAAACCTTCCTTTTTGTGCTTTGACGCTGTATCTGACCCCTTCAGCTTGTTGTCATTGTCCTTCCCTTTAATAGTCTGTTCGTTACTGACATTACATTTATTCTATTCTGATTGATATTTATTTCATCCATTCAGATATCAAGTAACAGTTTCCTGTGAATGAAAGAAAAATAACTTCGTTCAAAAGATTACTATTCTGTTATCAATGTAACTCTTACAGTTTATCAATTTGTACTACGAAGACATTTTAACAATTCTCCTTCAAGTTCAGTCAAACTTAATTCAAATTGTTTGCGAATATCAAATTCATCATTCTCTAGTTGATACCAAGCAAGCATCAGATTCATTGTTATCATGTGTATTATTTTCTTGTTATCACACAAGGACTTATCGATATAATACAAGGAATGAATGCTTCATTTCCCTGGATCAGACACGTTGCCTTTCCAGTATCCTTCAGTGAGGAATGTTCACTGATATTCATCAAAAGTTCTCAAAGATATCAGTGATGAACTCTCCATGATATTAATGAGGAACTCACTAGGGGGATGCTCATTCCTATCAATTAGATATCTTGGATGATACCAATGTAGAATGCTCAATGATATTAATGAAGAATTACCTATGGTATCAATGAGGATCTCTTAATGACATTAATGAGGAACTCTCAATGATGAACTTTCAGTGACATTAATGAGGCTCTGTCAATGATATTAATGATCAACAGAGCGTGTGCCTCAGAGGCATCAACCCTCAGCATTGCTTGCCCAGTGAATTAACATGAATGTTTTATTTTATTATGGTAGATGTAAAAGTTAGGTTAGCATTTATTGACCATCTCTAATTGACCTTGAGAAGATAATGATGTGTTACCTTCTTGGTATGCCATAGTGCTGGTCAGAAAAGAGTTCCCAGTGACAGTGAAGTGTCAATGATATTCCACCAACTGAGGAAGGAACATGGATTGTAGAGGAATTTGCAATAAGTTGGTATTTCCATGTGTCAGCAGTTCTTTTCTATCTAGTAGTAGAGTTTGCAAGTCTGGAAGATGCTGTTGAAGGAATTTTGTTGAGTTTGTGCCATGCATCTTTTCCATGGTACTCACTGGTATCACTGTGCATCTGTGATTGAGTTGTAAGTGATGGATGGGTGTCCATTGGACAGTTGGGGCACAAGTAAATTCCAGAACGAATTTCTTCCTCCACTATGTTCAGAGTGATCAGCTCCCCTTTCCAATCATTATGAATAAAGTCAACCTTAAATGTTTTGCTTCCTACCAGTGGTGTCCTCATGTGACTGTGAGCCTGGCAGTGAATAGAACAAGAACCAGGATCTCAATTGCAATTGCATTTACCTTTCTTCACTGATGACTTATCTTTTTGAGTTTTCTACACCTGTAGGTTTGCAACTGGCTGTTCATTACTTCAGTGGGAAACTTCTGAATCATAATACAATGTGCTTATTAAAGGAAAGTAAGACTGGGGGTGATGTCAAAATCATCTATCATCTTAATGAATGGCAGGAAAGCAATCTCAACGAAACATTTGTTTTACACTTGTTCCTATTCTTCATATATTACAAGCAAATGAATTTAAGTATCAATTAAAGTTCTGTAGACTCCATTTTTGTTTCCTTTTTGTGCCATTATGATGGATTGCTGGTGGCACTGAACTTCCAACTGCCTCCAAGTTGCACTCTTGACCTGGTTGACCTGAAACATCTAAACCTCTATATTGTAGGCATCTTCCCAGGGTCCCTACTGGAGGCTAGTGGAATGGCGGGAGAGATTAAAAACATTCAAACTGCGAGTGAAAGTTAAATAACTCCTTTCATCTAATCTTTCGTCAATTATTCTGCGATCTATTGACCATATGAGATCCAACAAGTCCCAGGGTCTGTGAAGACATTGCAGAGTTGCAATTAGGGAGCCACCAGGGTTGGCTTAAAAACAAAGCTTGAATTTTTCCAGCAACCAACTAAAATAATTTGGTCACGAAATTAAATAAGTTTCGTGAAGGGCTTCTCTTTGTAAGCCTGAGCGAGATTTCTTATGCTATTTTCTAAAATTGGCCTCATTAGCTATGCACCATGACTCTATGGTGTCGCACTCCTCCTATCTTCCCTGTAGCCACAAGTGAAAGTATTTGTCATTGTTCCAACCTCCCAAGTGCGTGATCTCTAAGAGGGGAAAGTGACAAGGCTTGATCTGCACCCCAGTTGAATGCATGAGCTGACTGCCTGTTCCTGTATGCAAAATGTCCTGAGCAGTAGTATTACAATAAAAGATGCCAGTAGACTCCAAAGTGCAGCATTGAAGTGCATAATCATATTGTAAATGGATAGGAGATGTACAAGGAGGGTGTAGTGAGGGCTTGCATATGTCTGATGGATGGAGGATGAGGTGGCTACTATGTGTGGAAATTGTCCTGAGATATTGGTAACTACAATCCAAGACAGAAGACCAGAAGAGCAAGTAGCAGGCTGGAGGTGCCAAATTATTGCACTAACTGTCAATCCTGAAAATTTTTACCATCTAGTTTCTATCTGGAGAATGGGAAACTGCACATCAATAAGGTGAAATTAAGTAAGAATGAGATGTTAATACATGGAAATGGATGTATATAGACGCCCCGTTGCTCACTAGTGTGAGTAGGATTCATGTCTTGCCATTCAGCATTTGGATGGAGAATGGGACATTTTGCTCGAATATTGAGAAGCTCATTACTGCTGATCTCAATATATTTTCTTAAATTTTCACCAGTGCCCACATCGCTCAGGGATTAGGAAGATTCTGCTCAAAGTTCTTCTTTAGAACTAGTTATTTTAACATTGTGACTCTCTCTATACATACTACCAGACCTGCTGAGTTTTTCCGACTTTTGCATTTTTATTCAGTTATTCAGCGTCCACAGTATTTTCCTTTTATTTGATCCTTTGGCTTGATATGCTGATGGAGTGTGGATATACCAAATCACTAGGTTACAGAATGTAATTGAATAGAATTCTGTTGCTGCAGATGGCCAATAGCATGAATGTCTAACTTTGAACTGGCAGAATCTATCTGAATCTATCTTAGTTAGCATTGTGTTAGTGCCACATGACATGATGGAAGGGTTGGTTATTATGAAGACAACATTTTATCTTTTCAAGCATTGTGTGATTGTCATTCCTACTAAACTCTAATAAATAGGTGTATTTGCAACAGGTAGGTTGTCGATGACTAAGCCAAGTAGGTTTCCTATTTGATGGTTCCCTCATGACCTGCTACTGGTCCAGCCTGGCAGATAATGCTCCCAGGACTGGGTTGTTCATTCAATAGTAGTGATATCAAGCCACTTGTGATGATAGGCAGTGAAGTCTTCAACTTAAAGTACAATTTGTGCCCTTGCTGCTGGGTTTCCTTGCCTATATTTTGCCTGATGACATGAGACTTTATCTGGTCCAGGGTCAATGTTATTTACTCTCAGGGAAACCTCTTTTTAATCGTATATCACTGAGGCACCACCTCTGCTGGGTTTGTCCTGCCTGTGGGCAAAGACCTAGGGATGCGGACGATACTCACAGAATCAATCTTGCAAATGACCTTAAGTTGGAGATTTCACTGCCTTTCATCATGAGTAGCCCGATATCACTATTACTGACCAAACAGACCAAGTCCTGCTTGAGTCATCTGTGGAATTGCCCTCCCAATCTTGGCGCATTAAGTGGACTTTACAGTTTCAGAAGGCCATTGTCATTTCTGGTGCCTAATTGGTTTTTTTTTCACTTTTCTGTAACAATTTTGTCCAACTGAGTAAGTTTGGCAGATCATTTCAGGGGGCAGTTAAGAGTCAACTACACTGATGTGAGTCTGGTGTCACATGTAGACTAGACAAGGGAAGGATGGCACATTTCCTTCCCTAAAGGACAGCAGTGAGTGAAATCAGTTTTTTTACAACAATCAGTGATAGTTTGATAACATCATTGTTTATATTAACTTTCAACTCCAGAATTTTAAAATTAGTTTTTTTAAAGAAGAAAGCTAGCTCATATCAGCTTTTGTGGTGAGATTTTAGCCCACATTTCCAGAGGAGTAGCCTGGATCCTTGAATTCCAAATGTAGTGACATTACTACTATTCCACAATCTTCCCCCAGCAGGCCCCCAGAGTGCCCAATTGTGTTAAATGCAACTTTCGTCAATGGATCAACTCCAGATATATTCCTTTCTCAAGAATTTGGTTTAGCTTGAGAAGATAATCAATCTGAGATACTTTATGCTGTCAATGTCCCATGCCAACTGACAGTGCACTTCAAATTTGACATGAATTTGAAAGTGCATGGCAAAGTTTCAATCGGCACTGTCTAGATTTGTTGAGGCCCCTTGGTAAAACCATAAAATAGAGAAAAATAACTTTTTTTTTAACACTATCAAAGCAAAGAATGGTCTAACAATATATTGTTACCTTAGCAACCATATTATTATGATTTGACCAACAATTCATTTTGTACTATTCTTCGAATATATTACGCTGAATCCAAGCTTATACAGAGTTAGTTATTTGTATGTTTTGTATCTTAGTTATATCTTTTACCTCAGTTTTACTTAAGTTCGCATATTTTATCTTAACTGGATAAAGAACCTTCAACATTTATGAAAATTATACTGACTCACATTTAGACCAGCAGTGTGAACCGAAAGTGAGACTAATTTGGAGATAATGGGCACAATTATTATGCTCAATGTTAGAAGGGGAAATGATAAAAATGGGTTAAAAGTAAGTCATGATTTGGAGATGCAGGTGTTGGACTGGGGTGTACAAAGTTAAAAATCACACAACACCAGGTTATAGTCCAACAGGTTTAATTGGAAACACTGGCTTTCGGAATGCCGAACCACCTGATGAAGGAGCGGTGTTCCAAAAGCTAGTGTTTCCATTTAATCTGTTGGACTATAACCTGGTGTTGGACTATAACCTGGTATTGTGTAATTTTTAATGTCAAAGGTAAGGGCACTGAATTGAAGGAAGACAACATCCAAGAAAGGTAAAAAAGGATTAGATTAGATTACTTACAGTGTGGAAACAGGCCCTTCGGCCCAACAAGTCCACACCGACCCGCCGAAGCGCAACCCACCCATACCCCTACATTTACCCCTTACCTAACACTACGGGCAATTTAGCATGGCCAATTCACCTGACCCGCACATCTTTGGACTGTGGGAGGAAACCGGAGCACCCCCACGCAGACACGGGGAGAACGTGCAAACTCCACACAGTCAGTCGCCTGAGTTGGGAATTGAACCCGGGTCTCTGGTGCTGTGAGGCAGCAGTGCTAACCACTGTGCCACCGTGCCGCCCTGAGGATCTTGAGCGAATAATTACATGACTGCTCTCAAAACTGGTGGATAGATCAGCAGCTTGAAAGCAATTAATATGAGAATCACAGAACACAAGGTATACATTTTCTTTATCACAAGAGGGATGCATCAAGTTCCTGAGAAAAAACAAGAAGAACTTGATGTAGGTTGATGTACAGTCCAAAATTCTATATCAAATTAGTAAGTACTGAGAAGTGATAGGGTCTATTTTACAATCCTCACCTGCTATGTTTGTAGGGGGAGGGGTAGGAGTTGGTCTTGTATACGATAATGTGTCTGAAAGAGTTAATGTTGCAATTGTGGCAGTTCCACCCAATCTGATGATGTCACACAGAGCACTGAATATTACCACAAATCAGCTAAGTGTAATTTTCATAAATTTTCATGGAGGGTTTCTCGAAGTGAGGCCAAGCATATTCTCTTTCACTGTCATCTCAAACTCATGTCATTAATGAGGTATCCAATGTCATCCCTTTTATCCCAAAGTTGCTCAATTCTCCCACTCACATAGGCAGAGGTACTCATCACTGCCAGGACTTCCTGGCATTCTTGTTGTGGGTACCATCCTTAAAAGTGGGGGTTCAGTACTGCCCTCCACGTTTGTGACACTTGCCCCAGACATGGTGTATCTTGGATTTCCTCATTCAGATATAGGAACTGCTTCATGCATTTCCTGTAATGTCTATGTTCAAATCTTTATGCAGCTATATGTAAGAGTGGCAGGAAAGATAGCAAACTGATTTAAAAAAAAGTAAGCCTCAAGCTATTACACAAACATTCTATCCTACATTTTAGCTGAGACATCAATCAAATAACATTGATCTGATAAAAGATCAATTTTGAAAAATACAAAAAGCTAAATTTGCACCTTTATGAACTAGATCGTAAACTGGTAATTTATAGCACAGCAATGTTGAGTTGTCAATGGAGAGGGTGATATGTGAGAGTATTTACCTCAGTCAACATTCTTACTTGCCAACCTTCATTACCTGGATGCTGTATCAGAACTAATTCCACTTTGCAATAGTATACGTCCTGTAGGTTGATAACGAAGTCGTATTGTCAGCTGTCAGAGTGTTGTCTGTGAAAATAAACCTTCTGTGTACTTCTGGCTGAAGTTATGATAATGCGAGCAAGAGTAATGAGTTTGGTGGGCAAGTTAAATGTTAAAACTCCTTTAAACATTTTCCTTTCCATTTATGTCTTCTACATTTTCTTAAAGAAAAATCTCTGCTCAATTCAACATTACCTTTTAAACAAGGGCTCTGTATCAGGTGGTAACAAGGCGGAAAACCATATTAACCAGTGTTTGAACAAGATCTTCGAAACGCACCGCAAAAGGAAATGGCAGGTTGCCAGGCAATGAACCTGCATATGGATTGCATGTGTGTTCAGTTTCAGGATCTTTATTAAAGGAAAAAAGCTCTTGCCAAGTGGCCTGGAGCGACAGATTGCACACTGTTTTCTGGTATTTAACACTGTACTATGCATTTCTACCTTCTGCACAGCACAATATGGAGATCACTGCGCTGGTTGATTTCTGTTCGGTGGTAATCTACCTTGAGAAAATGTTTTGATGCTGGTCTAATGCTGTAAAGAAATTTCAATGCTTTACAAAGAAGTCTAATATTATAACCAAAGCAGAAAACAATGAGAGCATAGGTAATCCTGCATTCTACAACACACTCACTGGTCAGAGCAGCAGTGAGCACTTGTAACACAAATCAAAAGAGGTTCAAAGAAAGCAGGCTCTGGGCCCTGTGACGTTATACGTGCCAGTTGACAGCCTCAATTCAAAACAGCTTTCTGTGTAGGGATACATTTATCCTCAATCTAAAATTGACATATATATGTAAGACTGAGTTCAATTCCAATTCACCCAGTTTGGTAATTACATTTTTATTCTGCAGCTTGCCTCAGCTCAGAATTCTCTGTGTACTCCCCAGAACCTCCTTGTCGAAAATGTTCTGAATTATTTTCTTTTCAAGTTGCAGGGAGTCATTTCTCAGCTGCGATGCTGCGGTTCGGCAGTCTGACTGATGTGACAAATGTTCTTGCCTGATCTTGTGTAGCTGCTGCTGGCTGATTTGCAATAACGGGAGCTGGTGGAAATCACCTGTCTTCTTACACAGTCAAAGCAAGCACAAGTGAAAAATACAAGACATTTCTCAGAATAAACATTGGTCACTTTGAAGTCTTTTTACAAAAATGGTATAAGTTTACTGCTCACCAACCAATAGTGGGCTATGAATTAATTCTTGGAAGTGATATTCTTATAAGCTCAGATTAAGAGGTTGGCCAGTTAGAAATGAATTGAAGAGGAATTTCTTCTCACAGAGAATAGTGAAGTTATGGAATTCTTTACTTCAGTGAGCTGGGCTGTTTAGTATATTAAAAGCTGTGATAGACTAAATTTTATTCATTACAGGGATTGAGGGGTTTTGAGAAGATTTGTAGCTCAGGTTGAGATTCTGGATGTAAGGTTGCTTGAAGAGCTGGAAAGTTCATTTTCAGACATTTTGCTACCATACTAGGTAACATCATCAGTGAGCCTCTGGTGAAGCACTGGTGTTAGTGACCCGGTTTCTATCTTTGTGTTGTGGTTTCCTTGGGCTGGTGATGTCATTTCCTGTGGTGATGTCATTTCTTGTAGTGATGTAATTTCCTGTTCTTTTTCTTAGTAGGTGGTAAATGGGGTTCAAGTCAATGTATTTGTTGATAGAGTTCCAGTTGGAGTGCCATGCTTCTAGAAATTCTCGTGCATGTCTCTGTTTGGCTTGTCCTAAGATGGATGTGTTGTCCCCAATCGAAGTAGTGTCCTTCCTCATCTGTATGTAAGCATACTCAAAAGAGTGGATCATGTCTTTTTGTGGCTAATTGATGTTCATGTATCCTGGTGGCTAGTTTTCTGCCTGTTTGCCCAATGTAGTGTTTGTTCTAGTTCTTGCAAGGTATTTTGTAAATGACATCAGTTTTTCTTGTTGCCTGTACAGACACATAACATGTAGACACATAAAAAGAAAGCGGATCAATAACACCAGTGCTTCACCACAGGCTCACTGATGATGTTGCCAATATGGTGATGAAACATCTGAAAACAAACCTTCCAGCTCAGCGAGCAAATTTACATCCAGGGATTAGGGATTGTGGGGCAAAGGTGTGAAATTGGAGTTGAAGATTTTCCAATCAATCTCATTGAATGCTGGACAGACTCAATGGGCTGAATGGCCTACTTTTGATCCTATGTTTTCTGGTCATGTCAGTTAAATTTTCTCTTTTACCAAGTAAATTCTCTTGGCTTCAATAAAAGCCAGCAAAAGTTTAGTCTGCCAAAAAGCCAATCATTGCCAGAACAAAGGAGACATAGGAACCTTATAACATGAAATAAAAACATGAACCCATTTACTGCGGAGCTGCTAAATTGTTCAATGGATAAATGGACTGTGTGATATTGGTTTGATCATATCGAACCAGGATAATGCTAATTTTGTTTACTGGCAATATTTCATTCGTTCCTTTCAGCTGCAGCAGCAATGAGAGATTAATCTTTGGCAACACCATCACTGGACTCGAGAGAGGGAAAATCAACCAAGGTTCCAGGCTTCAATGAACTTTAGACCTTTTCTAATTTGTTTATGGGATGTGGACATCATTGGCTAAACCAGTATTTATTGCCTATGCGCAGGTTGACATTTCAGAAGGCATTTAAGAATCAATGAATTTGCTTGCATCTGAGGTTATATGCAAGCCAGACCAAGAAAGAGCAGCAGACTTCCTACTCTAAGACGCATGAGTAACAAGATGAGTTTTTATGACAATTAAAGATAGTCTTTGTGATGGTGACATGAAATTATCTTTCAATTGTAGATATATCAGATCAATTCTGCCAGTCACCATGGGGATATTTAAACCCACGCCCTAAGAACATTATCCAGGGCATCCAATGTGTCCTAATCCTGGGATATTACCACAATGCTAGAATTAATATGAGAAATTCCAACAGATTAGTAACCAGCACTTTAACAACATCTCCACCCCCCCCCCCCCCCGCCACCAACAATCACCCAATGAAGGAGCAGTGTTTGAAAGCTAGTGCTTCCAAATAAACTTGTTGGACTACAACTTAGTGTTGTGTGATTTTTAAACTTTGTACATGCCAGTCTAACACCAGGATCTCCAAATCTCTGAGTTTTGCTTGCAATAATAAATGTTTTATTGGATAAAGTTGGTACAGAGTGGTTATTTGTGGTTGCTTTTTTGTGTTGGCCTTCATAGTGAGACATTTTGAGTGTATGACCAAGGATGTATTATTGGAAGTATATTGGTGGTTAAAGCACAGCAGGTTAGGCAGCATCCAAGGAACAGGAAATTCGACGTTTCGGGCCAGAGTCCTTCATCAGGAATGCGGAGAGTGTGCCAGGCAGGCTAAGATAAAAGGTAGGAAGGAGGGACTTGGGGGAGGGGCGATGGAGATGTGATAGGTGGAAGGAGGTCAAGGTGAGGGTGATAGGCCGGGGTGGGGTGGGGGCAGAGAGGTCAGGAAGAAGATTGCAGGTTAGGAGGGCGGTGCTGAGTTCGAGGGAATCGACTGAGACAAGGTTGGGGGAGAGGAAATGAGGAAACTGGAGAAATCTGAGTTCTCCTGCAATCTTCTTCCTGACCTCTCTGCCCCCCACCCCACCCCAGCCTATCACCCTCACCTTGACCTCCTTCCACCTATCACATCTCCATCGCCCCTCCCCCAAGTCCCTCTTCCCTACCTTTTATCTTAGCCTGCCTGGCACACTCTCCTCATTCCTGATGAAGGGCTCTGGCCCGAAACGTCGAAGTTCCTGTTCCTTGGATGCTGCCTAACCTGCTATGCTTTAACCAGCAACACATTTTCAGCTCTGATCTCCAGCATCTGCAGACCTCACTTTTTACTTGGAATTATATTGGGCTTTGATAAGACCACGCCTTGAATATTATGTGCAGTTTGGTCTTAGCTGAGAAAGGATGCTCTTGCTATGGAGGGAGTATAGCAACGGTTTACCAGACCCATTCTTGGCTTGGTGGGACAGACATATGAGAGGAGGTTGAATTGGTTAGGATTGTATTTACTGGAATTTGGAAGAATGAGGAGGAATCTCAGAGAAACTGGTAAAGTTCTAACAGGACTTTCTAGGGTAGATGAAGGAAGGATGTTCCTGATGATGGGGGTCCAGAACTAGGGGCTACTCTCAAAGGATGCAGGGTAGACCATTTAGGACTGAGATAAGGAGAAATCTTTTCACCCAGAGAGTGATGAGCCTGTGAAATTCTCTACCACAGACAGCAATTGAGACCAAAACATTGCATGATTTCAGAAAGGAGTTGAATATCGCAATTAGAGCCAAAGGGATCAAAGGATATGGGGAAAAAAGCAGGAACAGGCTATTGAGCTGTAAGATCAGCCATGATCTCTGTTTTTTTTGTTCCTTTACATCCTCCAATACTGCAGTAGAGTGTTTAATTTGAGTCACTATACTGCATTAGTGGGACCATTTTTAAATATGAAAATGATTTTCAGAAAATCTGCTCTGTTACAGGGAGGGAATAATTAACAGACACTTGGACTTTTGATAAACTTGAAATCAGCTTACTTCAAAATGAGTAACATTTCATAATAAGTGGACAGCTGGTTTTTATTAATTTCTGTTCTGTTGGTTGCATGAAGTGCACATATGTGCGTATTTTGAGGGTTTTAATGTATATTAAAATAAATAAAAGCCAGCAAGAGTTTAGTCTGCCAAAAAGCCAATAATTGCCAGAACAAAGGAGACATAGGAACCTTATAACATGAAATAAAAACATGAACCCATTTACTGCGGAGCTGCTAAATTGTTCAATGGATAAATGGATTGTGTGATATTGGTTTGATCATATCGAACCAGGATAATGCTAATTTTGTTTACTGGCAATATTTCATTCGTTCCTTTCAGCTGCAGCAGCAATGAGAGATTAATCTTTGGCAACACCATCACTGGACTCGAGAGAGGAAAAATCAACCAAGGTTCCAGGCTTTATGTACTTAAGTGAACTTAAGATCCAGATGTGAATATGCCTTATGATAACTGATCCAGAACCATTATCTACTCTTCTGCAAGAAGAAAGACCTTTTGCGTAAAGTGCTGTCGATGGCACATGCACGTGGACCTGCTCCACTCATTCTACACCTCTTCCATTCCATTACTACCACCAGTAAAGGAGGAAGAAAAACAATTTATACAAGCAGTGGAATATTTCCTTTCTTTACGTATACAATAGCTCAAAATAGGAAAATGGCTGGAAAACAGCAATTTACATAACCTTCCTGTTGACTCTGCTGAATTTACATTAACAATCAGAATTCCCTTGGAATTTTGAAGTAATTCTTTATATTCACATTTACAAATACTAAATAGAGGAAAATACATTTAGGCACCAAAGCCATAAGTACCCATTCATGAGTCTGTTAGTGACTGCATAACATTTACATCAAATCATGAATTAACCTTAATTATTATAATCATTATACTGTTATGACTGTAAGTAGAGATCCATTGTGCACAAAAAGTCAGAAGTTGAGTTTCAAATGCTTTTGCATCCTGTTGCTCCAGATATTTTTCAGTTGGTAACACAATGGATGTACCTGAGGAGACCCCAGCACACAAAATAGATTAACAAGGCAGACATGATGTCTTACATGTGAATATACATATGGACATAGGAACTCGAAGAAGAGCATGTTACTCGGTCTCTCAGATCTGCTCTATCATTCGATACAATCAAGGTGAATATGTTTATTCACATTTCTATTTACCCTCAATAACCTTCCTTCCCTTTGCTTGTGTGGAATGTATCCTCCACTGCTTTAAAAAATATTCAAAGACTCCATTTCCATTCACTTTTGAGAAAGAGAGTTCCATAGAGTCACGACACTCAGAGATTTTATAGAACATAGAACATTATAGTGCAGTACAGGCCCTTCGGCCGTTAATGTTGCGCTGCTCTGTGAAATCAGTCTGAAGCCCATCTATCCTACACTATTCCATTCTCATCCACTTGGAGTATTGCGTACAGTTCTGGCCATTGCATTATAGGAGGATGTGGAAGCTTTGGAAAGGGTTCAAAGGAGATTTACTCGGATGTTGCCTGGTGTGGAGGGAAGGTCTTACGAAGAAAGGTTGAGGGACTTGAGGCTATTTTCATTATAGAGAAGAATTTTGAGAGGTGACCATTTAAATGCCTAAAGTTGGCGAGTCTACTACTGTTGCAGGCAGGGTATTCCACACCCTTACTAGTCTTTGAGCAAAGAAACTATCTCTGACATCTGTCCTATATCTATCACCCCTCAATTTGAAGCTATGCCCCCTTGTGCTATCCATCACCATCCTCGGAAGAAAGGTCTCCTCTGCCCACCCACTCTAACCACTGATTATCTTATATCTTATCTCAATTAAGTCACCTCTCAAACTTCTTCTCTATAATGAAAATAGCCTCAAGTCCCTCAATCTTTCTTCATAAGACCATCCCTCCACACCAGGCAACATCTGAGTAAATCTCTTTTGAACCCTTTCCAAAGCTTCCACATCCTCCTATAACGCAATGGCCAGAACTGTACGCAATACTCCAAGTGCGGACGAGTTTTGTACAACTGCAGCATGACCTCATGGTTCCAAAAACTCGATATCTCTACTAATAAAAGTTAACACACTGTATGTCTTCTTAACAGCCCTATCAACCTGGGTGAAAGTGAGGACTGCAGATGCTGGAGATCACAGCTGAAAAATGTGTTTCTGGAAAAACGCAGCAGGTCAGACAGCATCCAAGGAGCAGGAGAATCGACGTTTCGGGCATAAGCCTGAAGAAGGGCTTACACCTGAAACGGCGATTCTCCTCCTCCTTGGATGTTGCCTAACCTGCTGCTTGTTTCCAGCAACACATTTTTCAGCTATCAACCTGGGTGGCAACTTTGAGGGAACTATATACATGGACATCAAGATCTCTCTGCTCATCCACACTACCAAGAATCTTACCATTTGCTTAGTACTCTGTATTTCTGTTACCCCTTCCAAAGTGAATAACCTCACACATTTCTGTATTAAACTCCATTTGCCATCTCTCAGCCCAGGTCTGCAGCTTACATGTCCCTCTGTAACCTATAAGATCCTTTGGAACTATCCACAACTGTACTGACCTTAGTGTCATCCGGAAATTTATTAACCCATCCTTCCACGTCCTCATCCAGGTCATTTATAAAAATGACAAACAGCAGTGGACACAAAACAGATCCTTGCTGTAACCACTAACTATAACTTCAGGATAAACATTTTTCATCAAACACCACCTTCAGTCTTCTTTCGGCTCACCAATTTTTGATCCAAACCGCTAAATTGCCCTCAATCCCATGCCTCCGTATTTTGTGCTTACCACGGGAACCTTATTAAATGCCTTACTGAAATCCATATACATCACATCTACTGCTTCCTCCTCATCCACCTGTTTGGTCACCTCCTCAAAGAACTCAATAAGGTTTATGAGGCACGATCTACCCTTCATGAAATTTTGTTGACTATCTCTAATCAACTTATTCCTCTCTGGATGATTATAAATCCCATCTCTTATAATCTTTTCCAACACTTTACCCACAACCGATGTCAGGTTCACTGGTCTATAATTACCAGGGTTGTCTCTACTTCCCTCCTTGCACAATTTATTTTCCTCATCAATATCTTAAATAGATGACCCTTTATTCTTATATAGTGACCCCTGGTTTTAGATTGTCACATAAGAGGAAATTTCTTTGCCACAGCCAGCCTATTAGGATTCCATTGTTTCTTATATAATTCAATTAAGTCACTGCTTACTCTAACTCTCGCATTTAGAAGGCTAGCCTATCTAATCTTCATAATTAGAAAATCCACCCATTCAAGGTATTAGTTTAGGAAACCTCTGGATACTTCTGAGGCACTACAACAACCATATCCGTATGCATCTAAGAGCATAGAAACAGAAACCGGTCATGCAACCTCTCAAGGCTATTACGCCATTCAGTGAGATCCTGGTATATCTGTGGCCCAACTATAGAGTACCTGCCTTTAGCCCAAATCTTTTAGTGACTTTGCTCAACAGAAATGCGTTTATCCCAGATGTAAGTGTAGCAACTGATTGAGCATCAACTGCCATTTGTGGAAGTAAGTTCCAAACTAAATCTCAGAGTTCTGCTGTCTCTCAGTATTTAGATAATACACTTTTTATGCTTAC